>NW_005842216.1:1488784-1633133 GCF_000455745.1 Alligator sinensis
GTGTGTGAGTGCATGTGGGTGTGGCATGTGGCTGGGTGGGTGTGGCTGAGTGACAGTGTGTCTGGGTGGATGTGTGTGGCATGTGGGTTGGTGGGTGGTTGTGTGTGTGTGTGTGGGGCGGGGGGTTCAGTTGCTGTTGCCCCTGGCTGGGGGGGGGTGGCTGGGGGGACGGGGGGGCTTGGGGGGGGGGGGTTGTCTGGGGGGATGTGTGTGGCATGTGGCTGGCTGGGTGTGGCTGAGTGACAGTGTGGCTTGGTGGGGGGGGGTTGTCTGGGGGGATGTGTGTGGCATGTGGCTGGCTGGGTGTGGCTGAGTGACAGTGTGGCTTGGTGGGGGGGGGTTGTCTGGGGGGATGTGTGTGGCATGTGGCTGGCTGGGTGTGGCTGAGTGACAGTGTGGCTTGGTGGGGGGGGGTTGTCTGGGGGGATGTGTGTGGCATGTGGCTGGCTGGGTGTGGCTGAGTGACAGTGTGGCTTGGTGGGGGGGGGTTGTCTGGGGGGATGTGTGTGGCATGTGGCTGGCTGGGTGTGGCTGAGTGACAGTGTGGCTTGGTGGGGGGGGGTTGTCTGGGGGGATGTGTGTGGCATGTGGCTGGCTGGGTGTGGCTGAGTGACAGTGTGGCTTGGTGGGGGGGGGTTGTCTGGGGGGATGTGTGTGGCATGTGGCTGGCTGGGTGTGGCTGAGTGACAGTGTGGCTTGGTGGGGGGGGGTTGTCTGGGGGGATGTGTGTGGCATGTGGCTGGCTGGGTGTGGCTGAGTGACAGTGTGGCTTGGTGGGGGGGGGTTGTCTGGGGGGATGTGTGTGGCATGTGGCTGGCTGGGTGTGGCTGAGTGACAGTGTGGCTTGGTGGGGGGGGGTTGTCTGGGGGGATGTGTGTGGCATGTGGCTGGCTGGGTGTGGCTGAGTGACAGTGTGGCTTGGTGGGGGGGGGTTGTCTGGGGGGATGTGTGTGGCATGTGGGTTGGTGGGTGGTTGTGTGTGTGTGTGTGGGGCGGGGGGTTCAGTTGCTGTTGCATGTGGCTGGGTGCGTGTGTGGTGTGTGGGTTGATGGGTGGCTGTGTGTTGTGTGTGGCTGGTTGGGTGTGGCATGCGGGTGTGGAAGGTGTTGAGGTGGGTGGGTGGGTGGGTGTGTAGTGTGTGGCTGGGTGGGTGGGTGTGTATGGCATGTGGCTTGGTGGGTGGTTGTGTGTGTGTGTCGTATTGTGTGTGGCTGGCTGTATGTGTGTGGCATGTGGCTAGATGTGTGTGGGTGGGTGTGTGTTTGAGGTGTTGTGGGGGCACATGGGGCTGGACACATATGAGGGGTTGCGTGCAGCCAGATGCAGAATGGAAACATCACAGGGTGGTGGGTGGTGGCGCTCCATCCCTACTGCCCCCCTGTCATTCTTGATGAGCACTTTGTTAATCTTTATAGAAAGGGAAGAAGGAGAATCTGGGGAACTACAGACCGGTCAGCCTCACCTCAGTCCCTGGAAGAATTATGGAGCAGGTCCTCAAGGAATCCATTTCTAAGCACTTGAAGGAGAAGAAGGTAAACAGTTAGCATGGATTTACCAAGGGCAAGTCATGCCTGACCAACCTGATTGCCTTCAATGATGTGCTGACTGACTCTGTGAATGCAGGGAGAGCAGTAGATGTGATATACCTTGACTTTAGCAAGGCTTTTGATACAAACTCCCACAACATTCTCACAAGCAAGGTAAGGAAATATGGGTTGGATGAATGGACTATAAGGAGGATAGAAAATTGGCTAGATGGTCAGGCTCAGAGGATAGTAATCAATAGTTTGATGTCTAGCTGGCAGTTGGTATCAAGTAGTGTGCCCCAGGTGTCAGTCCTGGGGCTGATTTTCTTCAGTATCTTCATCAACAACTTGGACAGTGGAATGGAGTGCACCCCCAGCAAGTTTGCAGGTGACACCAAGTTGGGGGGGTAGTAGATATGCTAGAGGGTAGGGCTAGGATTCAGAGACCTAGAGAAATTGGAGGATTGGGCCAAAAGAAATTTCATGAGGTTCAACAAACACAAGTGGAAAGTCCTGAATTTAGGATGGAACAATCCCATGTACAGGTACAAGCTAGGGACTGACTGTCTAAGCAGCTCTGCAGAAAAGGACCTTGGGGGTTACAGTAGACAATCAGCTGTATATGAGCCAACAGTGTGCCCTTGTTGCCAAGAAGGCTAACAGCATACTGGGTTGTATTAGTAGGAGCATTGCTAGCAGGTCAAGGGAAGTCATTATTCCCCTGTTCAGCACTGATGAAGCCACACCTGGAGTACTGTGTTCAGTTTTGTGCCCCACACTACAAAAAGAATATAGTCAAGCTGGAGAGAGTCTAGTGGAGGGCAATGAAAATGGTTAGGGGTCTGGGGAACATGACTTCTGAAGGGAGGCTGAGGGAACTGGGCTTATTTGGTCTGGAAAAGAGAAGATTGAGGGAGATTTAATAACAACCTTCAAGTACCTGAAGGGTGACTCCAAAGAGAATGGAGCTAGTCTGTTTTCAGTGGTGGCAGAACAAGGAGCAAGGGTCACAAGTTGCAGCAAGGGAAGTTCAGGTTAGATATTAGGAAAAACTGTCTGACTAGGAGGGTAGGAAAGCACTAGAACAGGTTACCCAGAGAGGCTGTGGAATCTCCATCCTTGGAAGTTTTTAAGACCGGGGTAGACAAAGTGCTGGCTACGATGATATGGTTGGGGATGGTTCTGTTTTGCGCAGCGGCTTGAACTAGATTACGTATTGAGTTCCCTTCCAACCCTAATTTTCTATGATTCTATGGGTCCAACAATACAATACTTTCTTTCCTCAAAGGCCTTTATTCATACAATGGGAAATCCTAGAAGGACAAATCAATAACAAGCTATCTTTGTGACCCTGATCCATGATTCCTGACCACTGACAACCAGGGGCACCTTGGCCTGGTAGCCATCTTTTCTGATTATCAATCCCTATTGTGAGAGAGGAAATCTACCATCCTCTCATGTTCTAGTTTGTTCAGGACACTGACTTCAATGCCCAGATCCATGCACTTCACCAACTACTTCCCACTCTCTAACCTTTAGGGCTAGGGACAGAGATTATATATAAACCGGTTTAAGTGATCAGAAACTGGTTTAAGCCTGTAACAGAACAGATGTTCAGTGCACATAAACCAGTTTGAAAATGACTGAAACTAGTTTGAGATAAACCTGGTTGAATGTAGTATCAGAACTGGGTCAGACCAGTTTCTAGAATGTCTGTCCCAGACTCCTTGCTGGTTTAAGATAAACCAGACACCCCCAGCATCCCAGCATGCTCTCTGGGCTGCGTGAGACTCTCTGCTCCCCAGCAGGGCTGGCCCCTCCCCTCTGCTCCCTGGCTGCAGCTCTGGCAGAGACTACAGGCATCTGCCTGCCTTCCCCCTGCTCACCCCACCTCCTGCTTTATGCAGACACCTCTCAGCATTAGCTAGCATACCATATGTTGGCTACAGTCCATGCTGTGGGAGACTGGTTCCTTCCTTGGAAAAGCTGTTTAAAAAGAGCAGTTAGGGGTAATAAATACTGTGTTATCAATTGCCTGCTGGGCTGCTGGGCTGCTGGGGGTGGGGAGGCCCACCCTAATCAGAGCATCCTGCCGGGGCATGGCCATGCCCCCCATCAGCTCAGCACTATGGAAGGGAAGGGAGGGCTGCTCTAGCACCCACTGGCTTCTAGCCTGAGCCACTGCAGGCATGTGCCTGCATTTTTGGGATGTCTGTCTGGTTACAAACTGGTTTTACCTAGCCAGGTTAGACTAACCTGCAAAGATTGAATCAATTCAGTTTCAGGCTTTTTGAATGTCTGTCCCTAGCCTAGTTGCTGAAAAAGCAAGTTAACCAACACTTAGATACTGCTAATATTAAGGCCTGTCTTAGCTAAGGCTTGAATTCAGGAGCAAACAGGGCTAGTTCCATTGGGAAATTATAATTTCATGGGCATAGATACCCATGCTCATAATGCATTCTGTGCCCTTTGATAGAGTCAGCCACAGAATCCTGTACTTTCATCTTAGCAACATGGCAGGGATCAGTAGGATCACACTGAAATGGTTTCAGTAGATAGTCATAGTTCACACACCAAATAAAAATGCCTGTAGTCTTGGAGGAAAATAATACTTTTTTTTTTTTTACAAAGATGCTTCATAATTCTGGAATACACTCAGATAGAATCATAGAAAAGGAGGACTGAAAGGTGTGCAGGCCGGGAGCGATCCGAGCCCTTTTCCGTGCTGCACGCGGGCTGTGGCCAGCAGCCCGGGCACGCTGGATCGGAGAGGGAGGGCGACGAGCTGGAATTAGGCACAAATGCTTAGCGGTAGTTTTAAAGATTGTTTACTTACACCGAGATGGCAGTGGTGCAGGCTGGAAAACTTGCTTGAGTTGCAGTTACAGACAGACAACACAAACAGTCACGTGGAGTTTGCTAGGCTCCACGGAACAGAGCTCCGGATGCTCTGGGTGAACGCGCCACCAAAATCGGAATTGGAGATACGTCTTATAAAATTTGTGATCGAAGATGGGAAGAGGCGGGCGATGGATCAGGTCGCCAAGCTCCTCTGAATCTCACACAGGGTCTCTATTACCCTGCCGTGTATCCAGAGTCCCCACGAGATGGATGTGGAGTCCTCTTCAGCTTGGGCAGAAACCGCTCAAGCCTCTTATACGGCTAACAGGACAATCGTTAGCCGCCACGTGGGAATAATTTAAAACTAGCCAATAGCGGGGAACAAATTTGCATACCGGTGGCGGGAACTCTTTTGCACCGTGCATTTCTCTTGCAACTTGAGCAATGCACTCTGCAAAAGAAGCTGCAGAAAGGCGGGAAACTCATCCCTGCACCGGGGTTTTCCTCTGCAACAGGAAACTCTCCCGTGCAATGAAGCTGCAACTTGGCGGGGATAATTCTGGTGCTGAAGCACACGCACAATCATGCCTTTGGGTCATGACAAAAGGTACCACAGAAGGTCATCTAGTCCAATCCCCTGCTCAAGATACCACAGTGGTAAGAACTGTATGGTAGATTGATAGACAGACAGAATTATTGTGAACATCAAAAATCATGAGTCAGGCCTTCAAAATAATAAGATATTTTAACTTAAATGTGCCTAAGGACTTTGGATGGCAGCTATAGCTGTTCTCATGGCATTTATTTTTTTTGGGAACGGGATAAGTAAGTAAAAAAAATCAAACCTGGGTCCTAAGAAACACTGGATCCCTAAATCTGTTTTGAGATGCCCAGATAGAAGATATTGAAGTGCCAGAGTTTGGGTTCTATGATTTGAAAAATGTTGGCTAGAATCTACTTTGTTTTAAATGAGTGTTTTCTTACAGTGAGAAACTCAATTATATAGCTCTGATAAGCAATTTTTATTAGGATTAGTGTTTTCTATTATGCCTGTACTGCAATCTCTGTATTAAGGTAATTGTCAATGGTAAATAATTCCAACATTTTTCCTGTTAGCAAGGCTGAGCAGGATTGATCAAAACTAAAAGTCCTTTTCAAATGGATAAATGAAAAACAATTTCAGCCAATAAATAAAGTAACCTGGGAAAGATATTCCTTTTTATATACCATTTCATTTGTTTCCCTTGTTAAATGTTTATAATAAATCCATAATGTAACATTGAAAATATGAATCCCAACACTTTTTAGAAACACTCATAGAATAAAGAAGATACTAATCTAATGATCTGTAACAAAAGCTTTTGAAAAAAATCCTTTGTCATACATAAATAAAATAACACTTTTTAAATTTCTGAAGTACATTCTGTTGTGTCCGTTGGTTAGTGTCCACAAAATTGTTGTCAATTTAAGTAATGAATGATTGACATGTTAGAGAGAGAAAAGACTTTGTCCACTTTTTTAAAGCCTATTGTTACATAAAAAATAGTAAGCTTAGTTATTTCAGCTTTTTCATTTATTTAATATATTTCAGATTGGTATTTGCTTAAGTCAAAACAGGTTATCCCTGCCAACTGGCTGGCTCTGTAGAATTTACTACAGTAAAATGCAGGCATGCTTCATGTATCTTTAATTTATTTTGAGAGATCCCATCTTTTATCTGTGGAAACCTGCTCTCTCAGCAGGATAAACTTCTCTGTGAGAAAGTAAATTGGTTCTAATGTGGCATAAGTCCTAGCATGCAATGCTTATTATAGCTCTCAGTTCTGATGCATCAGAAAAATGGGTGAAAGAAAGAGTTAAATCAGCCTTTAGCATCTTACATAATTATTCCTGGTCAATTGTCTCCAACTGGAAACTCGCAATTTGTTACCACTTAGTTGGTTTCAGTGAATGAAGAGGATTCATTGCTTGTTGCCAGCATTCAAACCTTTTGTTCACAGTTTCAAGAAAATTGCAATCTCTTCATGCTACTATTCCAGGTTTATCCATGCTTGGTTAAGTTAATACTCAGGTTTCACACTGAATGCATGTGTGCTATTCTTGTGGCATACATTAGTACTATTATTTATTGTTGTTATTGATTTGTCCAAAATCCTTTGTTTCCTAATCCAAAGCTAGTTGAGCTGTGCATTTTTGGTATTTGCCCTGGTGACTCAGTTTTTCAAAGCTCTTGATCTGTAAGGGATAGTAATTCATCTGTATCAGTGTATGTTCCACAGCTTTCTGAGCTTCATAATAGACTAAAAAAAATAAGCCTCAACTATGTGTCTGTTGTAATAAAACTGATGAGAAACAGTAGTGGCAGCATTGTATAACTCAAAGCCTGTGCAGTTGCTTGTGAAATAGTTAATCTCTGTTAGTGGTGTGAACACTTGATATAGAACCAACAGAATTCCAGCAAATTTAGTAATTGGGAGGGTTATTTTTTAATAAAAAATGGATGCATTGTAGTAAACTGATTCTGATTGACCAAGCCTGACAGAGTGTAATTCTTTACTTTAAAGAAGACTTGATGAAATTACATCCAAGGAGAAAAATATATGGCTCAAGATTTGTTATAGCTGCATACACAAGTAAAGTGCTGAGCTGAAACTCTTGATTTTATTCTGAATGCTTTTGCATGTCTCAAAGCTAGTAGCCTACTCCAACTGCTATTAATGTCAATAGGAGACTTTGTATTAACTTTAACATGAAAAAGATCAGACCTCAAAGTACTTTGAACACACTGTGATATTGGTTCAGGAGATGTTTCTATTTGTACAATATTTTTACCCTAAATACTGATTAATTTTTAGCTTAAGAACTATATTTATATCTATCAATATTTCTGTTCTGTGAGGAGGAAAAAAAGGGTTCTACCTACTTGGTCCGATAGCTAAACAAGCAGTTTGTTGATTTCTGCAACACTTTCCTATTTCCCTGTGCAAGGGACTATTTTCAGGGCTTACATCAACACAGCATAATTCTCTGGACTTCTTTGAAATTCTGTTTTATGCTTGAGATTTAAAGGAACACCAACTTGTAAAGGCAAAACAGCTGTATTCATCTGGTTTCAAAACAAAGGTCTATGCATAGATTCTGCTTGATTTAAGTCATAAACTAGGAATGAATTCACTCGAAAGACTTCTAGAATGTATGTGGGCATTTAAATTCTGATATTTGAATTTGTAATGAAATGTCAAGTTAAGCAACATTCATACAGTTTGGGTTTATTTTTTGTCAGAGTATTTCTCAACAGGCATAGACATTTGCTTGGAACATACCTTCTTGAAATCAAATTCTAAACCTGTTTCACTCTTGAAAATTATATATCTGGGGGCAGCAAATAAAAGCAAATATTGAAATGTATAGTTATAACAATTTTTTTAAGTGGTAATGTATCATGTGAAAGCAGTGTAGGAATTATGGGAATTATTTGCTTCCAGCTAGTAGAATAGCACTACAGTTACTATCCTTAAGAGACCCAAACTGATGGAGACCCTGAGCTAGTACCATGTCAGTAGAAGTATTGGAACTCTAGGGCTAAGTACAGGCATTAAAAAAGCCTGAATTGTTTCAGTCTTTGCAGGTTAGAGTAACCTGCATAGACTGAACTGATTTGTAAGTGAATAGACATTCACTTTTTATTCCAGAAATGCAGGCACATGTCTGCAGTGGCTCAGGCTAGAAGCTAGGGGATTCTAGAGTGAGCACTTCGTTCCCTTTGGCAACAGCCACAAGGCTGGAGGGAAGCTGACCTGGGAGGGGAGGGGGTGACCAGGCCCTGGCAAGCCTGAGTATGATTGAGGAGTGGTTTAAACCCCTACCCTGGCCTGTGGGGACACCAATTGGGGTGTGCCTGGAGGGGGAGGGGGGAAACAGCACCTGTCAGTTTTGTCCCCAAGGGCAGCAGCTGACCAGGCAGTGGCATGGAGGTGTTGCATCTGTGGGTGGGCACCCTGGCAGTTGGACAGGCCATGCATGATGATTTCCTCATGCCCACAGCTGCCTGAGCTGGCTCAGAGGCACTGGCAGGCCCAGAGCCTGGCAGCCACCTGCCATGGGGGCACATGTGAGACATAGTGGGGCTTACAGAAATGTGGTGGGACCCAGTGCACGGCTAGGCAGTGAATATCAAGGGCTATAGGCTGCACAGGAGGGATAGGACAGGGAGGAAAGGTGGGGGTGTGGCGCTCAACATCAAGGAGAAATACACATCCTCAACAAGTAGCACAAGGTCAGAGGAGGGGCACACTGAAGTGCTCTGGGTTAGAATACAAGGAAGTTGAGGGGAAAGGGACTTAATGGTGGGGGTCTACTACAGACCTCCCAACCAAGGGGAAGAGCTAGACCGGGAATTCTTAAGTCAGCTCACAGAGGTAGTTAGGTCAAAGGACATGGTCATCATGGTTGACCTGAACTTTCCAGACATCTGTTGGGAAGAGCAGTCAGCCAGGTCTGACCACTTACATAGGTTCCTAGCTGAGATACAGGACCTCCATCTAACCCAGGAGGCGCACAGCCCCACCAGGGGAGAAGCCTTGTTGGACCTGGTCCTGGCCACAGGCGTTGACCTGGTGAGGGGTCTGCGGGTGCTTGACCACCAGGGTGACAGCAATCATCACCTGCTGGAATTCACCATCCAGTGCAAAGTGGCAAAGGCCTGCAGCAAGGCAGCAGCCCTGGACTTCAGGAGGGCAGACTTCAATGTGTTAAGGAGAATAGTTGGGGAGGCACTGAGGTCCCAGAGGGGAGAGGAGTCAGGTGTCCAAGAAGAGTGGTCGATCCTCCAAGCCCAAAGGGAGATAATCCCAACATGGATCAAAGGGGGCAAGAGGGTGCAAAAGCCCTCGTGGCTCACCAAAATCATACAGGAATGTCTCCTAGCTAAAAGGGAGGTGTACACCCAATGGAAGGGAGGGGCCATCACCAGGGAGGACTATACCTCAGTTGCTCGGGGCCGTAGGGGGGCAGTCAGGAAGGCCAAGGAGGGGATGGAACTGGGACTAGCTACCCAGATCAAGGACAAGAAGAAGTCCTTTTTTAAATACATAGGGGGTAAAAAGACAGTACTGGGTAATGTGGGGCCTCTGCAAGGCACGCTAGGAAATCTGGTTGTTGCTCCAGATGACAAAGCTAACCTATTTAACAATTCTTTGCCTCCGTTTTTCTGAGCAGGGACCAGGTCACCCCCCCCACCACCACCAGGACCCCCATGGGCCTCAGGGGAGGTGCACCCGGGCCTAGGGTCAGTGAGGATCTAGTCAGGGAACTTCTGGAGGGACTGGATGTATTTAAATCAGCTGGTCCTAACGATCTCCACCCCCGAGCACTGAGGAATTAGCAGAGGTCATTGTGGGACCCCTGGCATGGCTTTACAAGCACTCATGGTGTTCTGGTGTGGTGCCAGAGGACAGGAAAAAGGCCAGTGTGGTTCCCATTTTCAAAAAAGGGAGAAAGGAGGACCCAGGAAACCACAGGCCAGTTAGTCTTACCTTGATCCTGGGTAAGCTTTTTGAGAGAATTATCCTGGCACATGTCCACAAGGGGCCAGCAGGGGAGATTATGCTTAGGGGCAACCAACACAGGTTCATTAGAGGCAGGTCCTGTCAGACCAACCTGGTGGCCTTCTATGACCAGGTCACAAAATCCTTAGATGCAGGTGTAGCAGTGGATGTAGTATTTCTGGACTTTAGGAAGGCCTTCGACACTGTCTCTCACCCCATTCTCATTAAAAAACTAGGGGACTGTGGCATTGACACCTACACAGTCAATTGGGTCACTAGTTGGTGACCCAACTGGCACACCCAGAGTGGTGGTGGACAGGTCCTATTCGACCTGGAGGGATGTGGGCAGTGGGGTTCCCCAGGGCTCGGTCCTCGGGCCTGCACTGTTCAACATCTTCATCAGTGACTTGGATGAGGGGGTAAAAAGCACCCTGTTCAAATCTGCAGACAACACTAAGACGTGGGGAGAAGTGGGCATGCTAGAAGGGAGGAATAGGCTGCAATCAGACCTAGACAGGTTACAGGGGAGGGCAGATGAGAACAGGATGGGTTTCAACACTGACAAGTACAGGGTACTGCACCTGGGGAGGAAGAACCAGCTGTACAACTACAGGCTGGGGAACTCCCTTCTCATCAGTGCAGAGGCAGAAAAGGATCTTGGAGTCATTATTGATGCCAAAATGAGCATGGGTCGACAGCGTGGGGATGCAGTCAGGAAGACCAACCATACCTTGTCATGCATCCACAGATGCATCTCAAGCAAGTCCAAGGAGGTGATCCTCCCCCTCTATGCGACACTAGTCAGGCCACAGTTGGAGTACTGCATCCAGTTCTGGGTGCCACACTTCAGGAGGGACGTGGACAACATGGAGAGGGTCCAGAGGAGAGCCACTCACATGATCAGGGGTCAGCAGGGCAGGCCCTACGAGGAGAGGCTAAGGGACCTGAACCTGTTCAGCCTCCACAAGAGAAGGCTAAGGGGAATCTAGTGGTAGTTTACAAACTAGTCAGAGGGGACCAGCAGGCACTGGGGGAGTCCCTGTTCCCCCGAGCACTACCAGGAGTGACTAGAAATAACGGTCACAAGCTGGCAGAGGGTAGATTGAGACTAGACATCAGGAGGTGCTACTTCACTGTCAGGGTGGCTAGGATCTGGAACTAGCAGTGTCTGTGGACACTTGAGCCTCCATGACAGGTGACAGCCAGGCTCCAGGCCTGCCAGCACCTCTGAGCCAGCCCAGGCAGCCACGGGCACAATGAACTCATCCCACATTGCCAGTTCTGCTGCCAAAGTGCCCACCCACAGCTGCAGCAGCATCACCTCTGTGCCGCTGCCTGGCCAGCTGCTGCCCATGTGCACGGGATTGGGCTGTCACAGAGCTGCAGCTGGCTGGGAAGGGTCCTGCCCCCATGGTCCAGCCTGGCCCAGGCTGGTGCTTCCACACCACCCTCAGCAGCACCCACAGCTGGCACTGCTCAGCCCCAAGTGAGGTGGGTAGATAGCAGGGCTAGGAGTGGGTACTGCTGAGAAAGGGAGCAGAGGGGATGACCCGGGCTGGGCTAGGCCATGAGGGCAGGGCCCTTCCCAGCCAGCTGATGCTCCATGGAATGGGGAGCCAGGAGCAATCTGGGCACACAGCTCCTGTGGCCTCAGTCCAAGCCACAGGTAAGGCAGATGGATGGCAGGACCATGCTGGCTGGCATCTGGCCACTCCCCGCCCCTGCTTCTGTAGTGGTGAGGCAGGGGGGCGACCCTGACAGGGGCTGCTCTGCCCTGGCCAGGCAGCCCCTGATTGTGGTCCCCTGTGGGGAGAGAGGAGGGAGGGAGAATAAATCCCCTCCCTACCCCTTCACCTTAGGGGGCTATGCTGGGCCAGTGGCTGGCCATGCCCCCTCCCTTGCTCCAGCTACAGAGCACAGGAACGGAGTCAGCTCTGCTCTCTGAAGCAGAAAGCACAGCCCAGCTCAGCCCAGCCAAGGGCTTCTGAGCATGCTGGGATGTATCAGAACTCTAATTCAATTTAAACTGGGAAGGGAGCTGGGACAGAAGTTCCATAAACTTAAGTCTAATGCTGCATTCAACCAGGTTTATCTTGAACTAGTTTTGGCCATTTTGAAACTGGTTTATGTGAACTGAACTTATGTTCTGTTATACGTTTAAACCAGTTTCTAATCACTTAAACTGGTTTATGTGTAGCTTCTGTCCCTAGCCTAGTTGCTTGGGGAAAACTGAGACTTTGCATCTCCTCTTATATAAAAGAATGCATCACACCAGAATCAATATGGGGGAAGAATTGTGAGTCAGGTTCGTTTACTAATTTCTTCTTTACAGCCTGCAGCACACATCCCTTTTTGTATCAATTCAGCTGCCCTGGCTGGGGACCAACACAGTACTACCCGCCAGATGCCCGCTGGAACAGCAAGTAGTAGAGGTACTGTGGAACCTGCTTTTCCTCTTGTTCCTGATTGTCATTTTGATCAAATACAGGTAGCCATGCATTGAGTGAAGTTACCATATGATTTATCTGTATAGTCTCTAGGTTATAATCTAGCCCTTTGGGTTCATTTTATAAGGATAAGTCTCTGTAACTTCAGTGGAAATATGATGTATAAAGCAAGACTAGTCCTACTCTTGCAATAGAGAAGTAAAGTTACAGTCCATTAGGTCTGCTCACCATGAAATTTTGAATGTCTTTGTCTATCTTGGACAGTACATGGCAGCAGGCCTTGTTAAAAAAAAATATATTTATTACAGAATTTAATCAGCACTTTATTTACAGTTTTCATTGTTTATACAGCATTTGGAGAAGCATACACCATAAAGGATTCAAGTCAACAATGTGAATTTTGCTTTTGATAATTCAACACCTGCCAATTCTCATAGGCGTAATCAAATTGTGGAATATTGCTGGCAAAACATCAAGCTTTGCTGTGATAGCAGAACCCATCTTGCTGAGCGGAGTAAGGCCTCTGCCATTCTCCAACAGTCAGCAGAGAGCACATGTAGATACTTTCACAGAGTTCACTTCATCCTCTGGAGGCTCCAGTGCTGAAGGAAGCCACATCAGAAGGGTGTTGATGTGCATGTGGTCTGGTGGCTTGGTGGTGATGGCTCCTGTCAACCTGGATCTGGCAGCCAAGAGAGGGAAGCACAGACAAGGATATAGTGTTATCCTTTCACAAGTTTATGCATGAAGAAGGGGGGAAAGTCACACTAGTTGTGGCTTGTTCAGTATTTAAAAAGCAGCCCCTCTTCCCAACATTGTTGTCTTCTAGTTACCACACTTTATATAGCTGCATTGTTCTGCTTCCAACATAACCCATTTTATTTGGGAAACACTGTGGATCATGTATTTAATATTATCTTGCCATCATTGGTTTCCGTATGATCTCATGATAGTTTTGTTAACTATGAAGATACTGTAGCAGAGCATGGGATACATCAGAATTTTCAGTTAAGTGTATCTTACATTTAGGGGCCTAGTGAAATTGTGATTTTGTGGAAATTGTGAAACCAGGCTGCCTGCAAAATTCATTAAATCTGCAGGAAAAAAAGAAACCTTAAGGAAAATAAAATGCTGGTTTCCCAGAGGGATCCAGCAGTCCTCACGGTGCTACAGCCTGGCTGTGTAGACTGATGGGGAGAAGCACAGCTCCCTATCCAAAGGGCAGACCAAAATGGCAGCCACTCCCACCCCTCACTGCTGATTAGCTGAGAGGGCTTCCTGGCTTGTGGCCCTGACCCTCTCCACCAATTGGTGATGAGTGTCAGGGCCACATGATGGATAGCCCTTTTAACCAATCAGCAGTGTGGGGGGGCATATGATGAGCACCCCTTGAAGCCAATCAGTGATGAGGAACGGGGCCATCAGGGGCCCTCGGCCAATCAGGAGCATGAGGAGCCCCCACCGTAATTTCCTTATGATTATGGCAGTTGGCCCTGTGATCTTCCCACAAAATCAGCCAGCTGTCACTTTGACTTAGGTAGACCACTACTTATGCCCTATGCTGTCTGACTACATCAATCAGTTTAGCCAGGGATGAGCCTGCCTTGAGCAGGGCCTGAAATGGATGACCTCATGAGGTCCCTTCCAGCCTTACTTGCCTATGATCTTAATTGTTAAAAAATCATGAATTAATTTTGCCCTGCATTCTTATGCAAGAACAGTTCATACCTAGCATTCAAATTGTTAAATTCAGGTTGCTTTGCTTGCACACAATGGTTACATGGGATACTTCTGTCTGCGCTGTATCTCTTAGAATCAGATTTTCAAATAGGCAAATAAAGCTTAAGTTACTTGTCCAGTATCATTTAAAGTCAGTAAAGCCTGACACAATCTGTAGATTGTTAAGGTAGGAAATGGGGCATCAATTCCATTTCTCTCTTCCCTATGTCTGGTGGCTTACATATAGAGGAACAGTATTTGACTTCCCACCAGTGCATAGATTGCAATTGTGAATGGCGCAGGGATCTACACAAAGGGAGGAAGGTTCTTGTGCCTTTGCTTCCTACACATGTGTGAAAGGGCCAGCTACAATCTGGTCCAGTGAGGCAATTAGAAATATAATGCAAGAGTTCTTCATACTGTTCCCCTGGTCCAGTAACTAGGTCTGTCAGACTTTGAGAAGCATGTTCCTATGTCTTGTGCTGTTGGGAACGTTGTTTGTGTTGTCTAGTAACAAAACTGGATGCTTTTTATTATATTTATTTTTAGCGTCTGTACAATGATTTATTTAACAATGTATAAATAACTTCTACCTGGTTTCATAGAAAAATATTACTACTGATGTCAGACAAATCAGACAGGCACTCATGAAAGAATTTAAAGTTGTGATATGTGAGAACAATGTAAATGATTACATTTGTAATTTGAGACTTAAATAAACCACAGTTTACATTATTACATACCCTGCCTGAAAACATTGTACACTGCATTTTAAGGCTTCCTTAGGAAGGATTTATACTGTATGCTTAAGACAACATTTGGTCATTATTCTTCTATCATGTGCTCTTATTACTTCATGAGGATTAATTGGATGATGATTGTATGTATGTATTCATGTGTGCCATTTCAACATTATCCGTATTTACTCTGATTGCCATGTTGAAGAAAAATATTTTATATTACCAATAAATGGTCCTCAGTGACACGCTTTTGCAACAAAGCACAATAGTGATAATATGAGTGGATGGAGTAAAGCTGTGATTTATTCAATAACCAATATTTAATAAGAAATCTGTATATGGTTATTCTTGCTGAAGGGTATTTAGTGCTGGATATTGGTGATAGGTTAGCATCTTGTTTGAATATTATGTTTTATCCTGCATTTAGGTCCCATATAAAAGAAATATAAAAGCCAGTGAATAATAACTTCATAATTAGACAAGATACTTTTTCTACCTGCCCATAGTTGCTAAAATAGTGGGTTTTCTATACTACATTTCTTTTCTAAGTATTTTCTCCATTGTATCCATGTTTTTATTTACTGAGGAGAAAAGATGTTTGAATTTATGTTTCCTCCATTTCAGGTATCTTTATCTTTATTGATAGTATATGACTTTAAGAGACTGCTGTGTGACAAAGTTCAGTTTTATTTGTCTCCTACCTGCTAGGAGAGTGATAAGTACTACTGAGAGACTAAAAGTTCATTCTTGCTAGCAAGGTTACTCTTCTTGATGAGCATTAAAAGATAGCTTTAAGCCATTCACAATTATGACCTTGACTAGGAAAATGTAAGTTAATAAGGCTTCAACAAATTATGGTCTTTTTGGTCGATTTGCCTAGTGAACTGTTAATTGTAAAACTGAAAGACATTATGTTCAGCTTTCTCTATCACATCTTTTGTGTTTTAACAGTGACACTTCATTGAGTGCAATTAACAAAGCCTAGGAGATTTATTAACACACTTCTTCATGGCCAATGATCCATTCCACTTAAGACATAACACTGTAAAATGCACATTATCTCCTTTTGGCACTTACAATAATGCTTCATGAACTAGGAAGGCATATGTTAAAGCAGATAAAATAGCATTATTAGCTGACAAATCTTACAATTTATTAGACAGTTAATTTATCAGCTTAAAAGACACTTAAAACAGCTGTGCATTTAATGTCTTTTTAATGTATCCAGTAAAACTTGCATAATTGCCTGTAGTGCAATTTATTTTTAGCTATGTTGCAAAATGTCTGCATTTACTGTTTACATCTTCTTTAATTTTTCCTGCAAGGCTCATCACATCTAGGCACAAGCCCTAACAATGAGGGCAGATAATCAGATAAAAAGACTTCTGGTACAAATGGCTACCCATGAATGAACTATTCAAAAGTACATGCTGAGCTGGACCAAAGAGTTTTAGCATTTTATCTCTACCCCAAGGGCAAGAGAGGGAAAAAAAACAGGGGTGCCTCATATAGCAGTATAGTCATGGACTGCCAAACACGACACATCAGAGACTGACAATGTCTGCCTTGACTGGCATTAGCATTTGGAGCCCATTCGGAGACACATGTCTGGGGTGTAAACTAACAAGGCTCCAAGACTACATTAGCAGAGGTGTTTCATTTTATAATTAAGGTAACTACTCCCTGCAGATCAATTGTATCAGACCTAAATACTATCTATGAAGAAAGTGTCAGAGAGGATACAAATTTAATGACTCTGATGTATAAATTGGCTGTGTTTGTTTATTGCTTTCTAATTTAATGGAACCTTTGTTAAATCTTTCTAGCTTTTGTTTTAAACAGACTTCTAGTAATGATTTTGTTGGGACTGAAGGGTGCTGGTTATAAAAATGAAAAGTCAAACATAGCAGTTTTCATTAATTACCAGATTAGTTTTCATCTTTTTTATAAATATTGTATAGAATATATTTATAGGGAGAAACCAGGTCTGCAGATGGGATCAATGAGAGCCACTTCCACATAATGATGCCTGGTAACATCTCTGGTGACCAAGAGCTCTCAAATCGACAAAAACACCAAAGCGCACAAAAATAGATACAGACACCATTTTTGTCATAGGAAAGAATGTCTGCAGATCGTATGAGGAACTGCAGATGTACTGACGGGCTATTCCTTTTTACTGTGCAAAAGTCAAATTTGTATGTGAACTCTACAGCTTTGACCTGCTCCTCTTGCTAAGCTTACAAGAAACAAGGGGGTTGGCAATTTATGAGAAGCAAATATGCAGGGAATATACATGGGTTTTGGATAAAACGTGATCTCCCTTTTGTTTTAAATTATACCACTTTCTCGAGATGGTAGGGACTGGACATGGAAGTGGAGACCTTTCCTGGGGTACTGCTGATCTGAACAGAGGATGGAGGGACCAGATTTCTCATGGTAAAACCTGTTGTTTTGGAGAGGGTAGGGCAGTTTTCCAGGTGCTGGAAGTCTTGAACAGGCAAAAAAACTTTAGGATTTTTCTCTTAAGCCCTTCTGTACATTCCTTCAGCTGTCTGGACAGGAGAAATTATGGGATGTAACAATATCCCCCAACATAGAAGACACATAAAAGGTATCCCAGAATAGATAGAGTCTTGTTTATGTCTGAACTGACTGGTATCTGATGATGCAGGAAGGTTTCAGATTTGGAAGCCCAAGTTCTGGAAAAATCTTTGCTGGTAGAAACCCATTCGTTTTGAATCCTTGATATTATCAATCCAGTACTTCTTAAATATGGATCTCATTAAAAAGAACAGAACTTCCGCAGGGTTAGTACTATATTCCTAGAAAATCTAAAAATTGCCAGCTCTATTTTTCCCTTTCCCCTTAAGTCACTTTTAGTTGTTAGTTGGCAATCTGGCAACAAGAAACATTAATTGTCCAACTGAGTGCATGAGAAAGAACGGATGAGTCACTGAAGTAAAGAATAATAGTGACATATGCACACCTATATTCATTAAAACAAAGTCTTATGCATTGCATTTAATTAAACCTAAACATTTAATAGTGCATTATTCATGCAGAGATAGTCATCTAATGAGGATCACTTTATAGTTTGATTAGTGCAGCATTGTTGACTATTTTATTGCTGTACAGTAAATTATTGGAGAGTTGTCTTTGTCCCAATTACAGCTTAATTCCAATAGGTTCCTACTTACCAGAAAGCAGAACTAAACTGCCAGTCAGTGAATTTCAAGTCATGGATCTCTTTCTTGGAATCTCACTTTTATTTCATTTTCTTTCATCTGCGTTCTGATAAGCCACCTCCTACTCCTTTCTTTTTAAAGACTTTCAATTTATTGTTAAGAATTTAATTTCTATATTTTCTTGAAGTTAAAACATTAAGGCAGGGAAGAAGCCAAAGAGAAAATCATGTTCTTATATCAGTTTGTTTTGAAGCAACTCCAGAGGGTGAAGCACATATTCTGGGTTTACACTGGTGTCTTAGGCAGAGTTAAGAGGTACTGTAAACCTAATTTAAGTAAAAACTACTGTGCTAATCCTTTATTTTATGGGGGAGTAACATTATACAATTTTGTGATAAAATTAAAAAGAAACATCTGTAAACATAATTCTTTTAAAAAAATCTATTTGAATTCTTGTTAAAAAGGTCTCCAAAATGGATAAATAATGCTCCATTACAATGAGATGTAAAGGTTGAGAGAATGATTTTTCTAAATTGATTATTTTTCACTTAATAATTATTGATTTCTTACAATATGCTATTGAAAATAGGTAAAGTGATTACTCTCATTGACTTGTTGGGTACATCAGGTGTGTTCACATGAGTGTGGACGTACGGTACACATGCAAGCATTCCTCACACTGCTAAATTGCAGCTTCATGGAAGAGAGATGGGGGTTGACAATGGGAGATCCTGGTGCAAAAAAAATCCATGCCTTCAAAAAATGGGGCAGCACACATGGCGACACACATGTATCATCAGAAACTGGAGCCTGGCTGGCCAGAGCCATGCTCTGGCTGCTGGTCAGGCTCTGTGCTGCCAGATTGCCATGGTTGCAGCCCCCAGAGACCCTCAGGACCCCAGATAAGACTGCTGGCCCCAGCCTCCCTTATGCCACCCAAGGTAATGTGCCACATGTCAGAGCACACATACACAGGTGTTTTCTGGGGACAAGCAGCAGCAGCACATATTGTGCAGCTGCTCTTTTTCCCCAGGGAAAAGCATATTCCTGTTCTTGGGAATGCACCCATCATAGTTTCATAGTTTCATAGACATCAGGGCTGGAAGGGACCTCGGAAGATCATCAAGTCCAGCCCCCCGCCCAAAGGGCAGGAAGTCAGCTGGGGTCATAGGATCCCAGCAAGATAAGCATCCAGTTTCATCTTGAAGGTGTTCAATAAAGGCGCTTGAACCACCTCCGGTGGCAGGCTGTTCCAGACCTTGGGGGCTCGGACAGTAAAGAAGTTCTTCCTTATGTCCAGCCTGAAACAATTTTGAAGTAGTTTGTGACCATTCGACCTCGTCATCCCTTGGGGCGCTCTGGTGAACAAACGTTCCCCCAGATGCTGGTGGTCACCCCTGATAAACTTGTAGGTGGCCATCAGATCACCCCTGAGCCTGCGCTTTTTCAGGCTAAAGAGCCCCAGGGCTCTCAGCCTGTCATCGTAGGGTCTGCTTCCCTGACCTCTGATCATGCGCGTGGCTCTTCTCTGGACTCTCTCAAGCTTCTCCACATCCTTTTTGAATTGTGGAGCCCAAAACTGGACACAGTACTCCAGCTGCAGCCTCACTAAGGCCGAGTACAAGGGGAGAATGACGTCCCGGGATTTGCTTGAGAAGCATCTATGGATGAAAGCCAGCGTTTTGGTCGCTTTACTAGCCGCCGCATCGCATTGCAGGCTCATGTTCATCTTGTGCTCAACGATGACCCCCAAGTCTCTTTCTTCCATAGTGCTAGCCAACATAGCACTGCTGAGCCTATAAGGATGCGGTGGGTTTTTTTCCCCCCAAGGTGGAGAACCTTGCATTTATCGGCGTTGAACACCATCAGATTCTCGCCCGCCCACTTGCTGAGCCTGTCCAGGTCAGCCTGGATAACCTGCCTGTCTTCTGGTGTGGATGCTTTGCCCCAAAGTTTGGTGTCATCGGCGAACTTGGCCAGTCCGCTTCTGACTCCAGTGTCCACATCATTAATGAAGATGTTGAACAGTATGGGTCCAAGGACAGAGCCTTGGGGGACCCCACTGGTCACAGGACACCACGATGAGTGACTTCCATCGATTACTACCCTCTGGGTCCGACCCCGGAGCCAATTTTCCAGCCAGCGGATCGTGGAGGACCCAAGGCGACAATTGGCCAGTTTCTCCAAGAGGCGATCATGGGACACCAGATCGAAGGCTTTTTTGAAGTCAAGATATATGACATCAATCTCTTCTCCCTTGTCCAGGTGATAGGTCACCTGGTCGTAGAAGGAAATGAGATTGGTCAAGCAAGACCTACCCGCAACAAACCCGTGCTGGCTATCCCTTAAGATGTTGGCGTCGGCCAGTCCATTAAGGATGGCCTCTTTAATAAACTTTTCTAAGATCTTCCCCGGGATAGAAGTCAGGCTGATGGGCCTATAGTTAGCCGGATCCACTTTCCTCCCTTTCTTGAAGATAGGCACCACATTGGCCTTCTTCCAGTCTTCGGGCACTACACCAGAGCGCCAAGAGTTTTCAAAGATCCGTGCTAGAGGCTGGGCTATGATGCTCGCCAGCTCCTTGAGTACCCTGGGGTGAAGATTGTCAGGGCCAGCTGACTTGAAGGTATCCAGCTTCTCAAGATGTTCCTTCAGAAAGTCAGCATTAATGGAGGGCAGGGGATCACCCTCACCCGGACTTCCCGGCCCTGTAGCGGGCATGGGCGTCCCATGGGACTGATGAAAGACTGACGCAAAGTACCTATTTAATAGGTTAAAAGTATCCTCCTATTTTCTACTCTTCAGAAGAATAATAGTCCAAACCATCTCAAACCTCAAAGAAAAAATTGTGGTTGGTTTCAGTGTTGCTGGGAATCTGAGCATGTTCTGCCATGAATCTACTACTGATAGTTACAGCAGTGCTGGTATCCACTCAGAAAATGGTTTCTTTTCCCCCTCCAAACTGTGCAAGCATTTCTGGAAAACTAAAGTGATGCCATCAAATGCATGCACTGAAGTCAATTAAGAGATGTCAGAAAACTTGAAATTAGACTCAGGAGATAAAATGTTGGGCTGCCTCAGCCTCAGGTTTGCTGGTCATTACATTTTCCTCAGCATATTTGCCAAAACTCAGACTTTCCCAGAACTAAGTACAGATTTGGCCAAGGTTGGTTCTCCACCTCTTTATCATTACCTGAAAGAGAAAAAAGCCAAATACACAGAACTATGGGTTTGGTTTTGGAGTAGTGCAAAAAGTGCTTTTATAATTAAACGTTAGTGCATGAAGGTCTTTTTCATTTCTGACCGCAAATCTAAGTTTGAACAAGACCAGCCATGATGCTGTCACAATTTCATCAACCATAATGAGGAGGTATGTTTCCAGGAGATAAACAAGAGTGAAATTACTTTCCTCAAAATTAAATTAGGGTTGCTCTAGTTTATTCATAGAAGAAGGCAGTTATTGGACCACTTCACTAATGGGAAACAATCACGTGCTGCTAGGAGTACGTGTTCGAGAAGGAGAGCATTGCATCGGATACCTTCTGGGAAGTGAGACTAAATCATGCCAGAAGTTTCCTGAATTAAAAAAAAAATGCAAAATTATTATTCATTTAATTTTCTTTAAGGCAACTACCTCTACCTAGAGCTAGCCTTAGCACAGATTTACCAAACAATCTTCTATGTCCAAACTATGGAGTCTGTCCTGCAGAATTAAACCCCTATAAAGAGGATGGTTCTTAGGGTAAACAAGTTTAACTTGTTTTGAAAGTTGGCATTCACCCCAAATTTAACTGACTCATGTTCTATATGGACATTTGTGCCAGAGTAGCGTTCAATAACTTAATCTGAAGGAAATAGTTAATAGGTGTTATAATGGGTCATGTTAGCCACACAGGCACATTTCTATTTCAGAGCAGCATAGGTTTTCTAATAGTATGTTCCATACTCAATGCACTGTACAAGCAGTAACTAATTATTTCTAGATCTCCATGAGGTAGTTAAATATTATTAATAAAAAATGAATGTTTTTTTCTTTTGCCAAGAATTTCAATGAAGACAAGGGGAAAATGTATAAAATTTTGAAAAACCAAAGACTGTAAAATTCAGTTCAAAAGATTTTGATCTTCAGTTTTTTGACCAAAAAAAATCAAGTTGTCAAGGAAAGTAGTCATTTCAAATGTATATTTTGGTTTGTTCTACATCAGACTATTTGAAGGACCATCATAATATAAACAGAAACACAGCATACAGCAACGCTTTTAGAAGAAGCTGTTACTCTCAGTAAAGTACTTGAGCATTTAAGTACAGCTATATGCATTAAATCTACTCATGCATTATAAGCAATAAAATATTGAAAGAATAAACCCACTTGTTAGAATTTTACAGTATGGATTTTTGTTTGTAGGCATTTAATAGGAAACTAACTCCTGTAAAACATGCCAGCTGAAAGGGTTGTTGCTATTTTTCATAAAAGGATTTTTAAAGATCCTCCAAGCAATAACATCATTACATTTAATTCTGCAGTCAGTTGCTCAAATTCTCTAATGCTTTGACTACAAATGGTTGTCTGTTGTAACTACAGTAGGCTTATTTCATCTTACTGCGCTCTCTATTCAATAGAGCCCTGATCTGTACTATTAAGGACAGTGGGAACTTTAGCACTGACTTCAGTGGTTTTTATTTCAGGTCCTGGCTAGCTTCATAGACGTGAGAATGGTTTGAAGGGGATTAATCTCCTTGCTCTATACCAGCAATGCTCAGCCCTAGCCTATCAGCCAAATCTGGCCTGCAGAGCCCATGGGGCTGGATTCAGGCCATTGCTGCACAGCCAGATTGGTGCCAGGCCATTGCCACATGGCACGTAGTATTAGGTCCACCAGCTGGATCTGGCCCGCAGGTGGACCTGGCATCACCTATCTAGACCATGGGGTGAAAAGTTTGGGCACCACTGCTCTATATAATGACTGGATTAACATAGCCACTTCTTTGCAGTGCACTGGCATCACTAAATACAAGGAAATGGCAGGAATGTTTTATCAAAAGAAAAATCTTTGCTCAGTCATTAATGACGTATATGCTCATTATAAAGTTTCTTGAGATATTCTTGATAAGATATTTCATATTGGGGTTTTTTTAATGTGGTGCCAGATGCAGTAAACACTGTGAAGCTCAACATTGACAACCTATGTCCTTCTTAAATTATTTTTATTTGCATCAGATATGCATGCTCATGCCCTGGTCCCGGTCGGCAGGCCCTTTTAAACTGCGCGCATGCGCAGTGGGCCTGCTGTCAAGGAAGCTGCTCTTAGGGCAATAAGGGGGCCCTGCCCGGGATTTGGGGGACCCTGCCCTACTGGAGGGGGACAGGTGAGTACCCCCCCTCCTCTCTCTCTCCCTAGGAGCTGGAAGGGACCTTACAGATCATCAGCTCCAGTTTCCTGCACGTAGGTAGGATAGACTTCTGGGATCAAATGATCCCAGCAAGATGGGTGTCAAGACGTTTTTTGAACATCGCCAGGATGGGTGACTATACCACCTCTGGGGGAAGCCTGTTTCAAATCCTTGGCACTCAGCTTGGAAATAATTCTTTCCTTATGTCTAGCCTGAAGTGATCTTCAGTCAGCTTGTGCCCAATATTTCTTGGCGTCCCCTGGGGGGCCTTAGTGAATAGATGTTCCCCCAAGCCCTGATGTATGCCCTGATATACTTATAGGCTGCCACCAAGTCCCACCTGAGTCTTCTGTTCTCCAGGCTGAACAATCCCAAGTCCTTCAGCCTTTCACCATATGTCTTTGTCTCCAGGCCTCTAATCATGAGAAACATTTTGGTACTTCTGAAAATCAAACCACTTATTTAGAAAACGAATTGGACTCCTAAATCCATAATTGCTACAACCCATTAAAAGAATGTAATATTTCAGAGTGGGTTTCTAGTCGTGGACTCAAAGGGAGAGAGTGTGCTTTCTCCAAAACTGAGTTCAATGTATGCATGGCTACTTCAGATACTTAGAGGTACAGCTTCTGGAGGAGGTTTGCCTACTTTGTAGACAGTGCATTCCCACAGAGACCAAAGGAGAACTCCCTTAATTTCTGAGAGTTGTTGGGCAGTTCAGGGGAGTGGAGAGATTCTGTAAATGCGTCCTCTTCTTCCAGTGTTTTAAGACTGCCTAGCATCAATTTGTTCCTCCTTTCCCAAGTAGAGCAGTCCAAATTGCAGGAAAGTAAGTCCCTTGGATATGCTGGTAAGAACCAGTTTAAAGAAACAGCATCTAGAAGTGTGAGAGCCTATTCCCCTCTACTTTCATCACAGAAAAGGCAGCATGAAGAATGACAGGTCCTGGCAGGGTGGTTTCCTAGAGATATTCAATATGTGCTATTCTTTAACTTTTCCCAGTAAGCCCTATCAAATAAATGGCTCAAAGAGAAGTGGGCGAATGGGCTACCTACAACTAGAGGAATTGGGATAGTTTTTCTAATACAGCCCCGATGACAAGTGATGGCAGAAAGAGACCATAGTTCGTAATAAGTTAAAACGCTTATGACTTAAGTAATCTCTGTTCTCTCAAGTGAGCCACTGATGGTAACTACATTTGGCACAGAGGGTATTAGGAACATAACTGATTCATGATAGTGTATTATTCAGTATTGCAGTTCTTAGTTTAAAAAATAAAATAAGAAAATGTGTCTAGTTGTTTAGTTGCTTTCTCTCTTGAACTGTCCATTTTCACACTTATAAATGGGTACAGTGATTTGTTAGCTGGTGCAATAGAGACAACAAGTGAGATATTCAGAAGGATTTGGCACTAGTCTGCCCCTCTCAAGGACAGGGGTAAGAAACTCCCATTGACTTAACTGGGAGTGGTTAGAAAATTCCATCAATGGTTTATAGTGCAAAATCATTTAATTTTGTGTACAACAGGAGGCAAAGGAACCATGGCAGACCTATAATATCCAACCATGGAACCCTAACTGAGGAAATACCAGGTTTCATCGAATCAATCCTAAAACCACTTGTCACCCAAAAAGCAGATTTTGTCCAAGACACTACAGACTTTCTACGAAAACCTAAAAGCATTGACCACCTTCCCAGCAACACCCTCCTAGTCACCATGGATGTTACCAGCTTATATACCAACATCCCACACGAAGATGGCATCCAAACCTGCCTTACGTACCTACAAGAGCAAGATGACAACTCAGAGTACAGACCCAAAGATATTACTGAACTTATACACTTCTGTCTCACACACAACAACTTCATTGTCAATAAGCAATATTTCCTCCAAACCATGGGCACAGCTATGGGCAACAAAATGGCTCCACACTATGTTAACCTTTTTATGAGCCACCTGGAAGAACAGTTTTTCAAGGACTGCACCATCAAACCCTTGCTATACTTAAGATATATTGATGACATCTTCGTCATTTGGACTGAAAACCTGCAATCTCTGACTGATTCACAGATTGTAAGGGGCTGGAAGAGACCTCACAAGATTTCATAGATTTCACAGACATTAGGGACCAGAAGGGACCTCATGAGATCATCAGGTCCACCCCCTCCTCCCTGCCACCATAGACAGGAAGTCAGCTGGGATCAAGTGACCCCGGCAAGAAATATATCCACCTGTTTTTTGAAAGAGTTGAGAGTAGGTGCTTGCACCACTTCTGGGGTGAGTTTGTTGCAGACCCTGGACACATGCACTAATGTCTAGTCTAAATCGGCCTTCCTGGAGTTTATAGCCATTAGACCTTGTTATCCCTTGGGGAGCTCTGGTGAACAGCAGATTTCCTGGGTCCTGATGTACCCCTCTTATGTAATTGTAGGATGCCACCAAGTCCCACCTCAGCCTTGTCTTCTCCAGACTGAAGAGTCTGAAGTCCCTCAGCGTCTCCTCATACGGCCTTCCCTCCAGGCCTTGGATCATATGAGTAGCTCTCCTCTGGACTCTCTCAAGCTTCTCCACATCCTTCCTGAAGTGGGCCCAATACTGGATACAGTACTCTAGCTACGGTCTCACCAGGGCCGAGTAAAGCAGGAGGATGACTTCCCTGGTTTTGCTTGAGATGCATTGGTAGATGCACTCCAGAGTTTGGTTTGCTTTGCTAGCTACAGTATCACATTGGTGGCTCATATTCACTTGTGGTCAATCAAGACCCCCAAGTTCCTTTCGGTCATGGTGCTAGTGAGCGTAGAACTGCCAAGCCTTTAAGTATGATGAGGGTTCTTCCTACTGAGGTGAAGCACCTTACACTTCTCTACATTGAAGGCCATCAGGTTTTGGTCAACCCACCTTGACAGCATGTCCAAATCAGCCTGCATCTTCAGCCTGTCTGGCAGTGTGACTGCCCTCCCCCATAATTTGGTATCATCCGCGAACTTTGCCAGTTCACATCTGACTCCCAATACAGATTGTTGATGAAAATGTTAAAGAATACCAGCCCAAGTCCTGAGCCCTGAGGGACTCCACTGGTCACCCTGCACCACGTTGATTTCCTCCCATCAACTAATACTCTTTGGGTCTGACCCCGTAGCCAGTTCCCTAGCCATTGGATCATATGATGATCAAGGCCACAGTTCCCCAGCTTAACTATGAGGACATCATAGAGAACTAGGTCAAAGGCTTTCTTGAAATCCAGATATATGACATCCATGTCATCTCCCTTGTCCAGGGCACATGTTACCTGGTCATAGAAGGAGATGAGGTTGGTCAGGCACGACCTGCCAGTCACAAAGCCAGCCTTCCATTAGTCTGGTGTTGATGGATCCCTTGACAATCTTCTCCAGGATTTTTCCAGGGACGGACATCAGACTGATTGGTCTATAGTTCCCCAGGTCATCCCTTTTTCAGTTGTCCGGGACCTCACCCGAGCACCATGAATTTATGTGAAATATCTGTGCAAAGCAGGATACAACGATGTCTGCCAGCTCCTTCAAGACTCTCGGGTGCATTCCATCAGGGCCCATGGACTTGTGAATGTCCAATTTCACAAGGTGTTCCCTTACCTGATCTACATAGATTTTGGGCCTATCTCCCGCTCCTGGAATAGTTTGCATTGTTCCTGACAGTGTGATCCTCCTGGGAGGGTGAAAAACTGATGCAAAAAAGTTATTTAGGAGATTGGCCCTTTCATGGGTGTCAGATGTCAGTTGCTCCATTGGATCTCACAAGGGCCCAATGCTATCTTTGTTCTTTTTTTGACCTCCCACATATCTGAAGAAGGGCTTTTTGTTGCCCTTGATTCCCGTAGCTAGCCTGAGTTTGGTTTGTGCCTTGGCTTTTCTTGACCACTCTCTACAGGTGCAGGTGAGTGAAGAGTGATCCTCTTTGGTGATGCTTCCTGTTTTACAGCTGGTGTAGGCTTCTCTTTTGAGTTTAATGAGGTCCAACGGTTCCTTATTCAGCCATAGGGGCTTCCCTGCCCATTGACTGCATTTCTTGTGAGATGGTATGGCTTTCCCCTGTGCTTCTAGGATTATGTTTTTGAGAGATGACCATTCCTTGTGTATTCCATTTTCTGGAGGGGTATGGCCTATAATTGCCTGACTGACCAATTCTCTCTGTTTGCAAAAGTCAGCCTTCCCAAAGTTAAGGACTTCTGTATTACTGAGGGGTTTGCCTGCTCTTCAGTGAAATAAGAAGGTGACCAATTCATGGTCACTGTCACCAAGCTTCCCCTCAATCCTCAGATCACTCACCAGGTCCTCCCCTTTGGCCAGGACCAGATCAAGCAATGCCTCTTCCTTAGTCAGCCCATAGACCTTCTGCATTAGGTAGAGGTCATCAATGCACATGATAAAACTATGCGACCTGTCAGATTTGGCCATCTGCTCATCCCAAGAGATGTCAGGGAAGTTGAAGTGCCCCATGATGATCATGCTTCGGAAGTGCATGACTTTGACCAGTTCCTTATTGAATTCCTCATCTAGTTCTTCCTCTTGGTGGGGAGGTCTATAGTAAACTCTTACAAGTACATCTCCACCCCATGTTCTCCTTTTATCTTGACCCAGAGGGTCAAGATGCCCTTTCTGGTTAGAAACACAATCTGCAGGAAGGTGAACTGATCTTTGATGTAGAGAACAACACCCCCACCCCTCTTCCCCACACAGTCTCTCCTATACAAGGTGTAATTCTCTAAAGCCACTGACCAATCATAGGTGGAGTCCCACCAGGTCTCCATTCTCCCTACAAGATCATAGTCATTTTCACATAGGAGAAGGGCCAGTTCCTCATGCTTATTTTCCAAGCTCCTTTGTACAGCATTTGTGTACAGGCATTTAAGTCTGCCATCAGAAGCCTAGTGCTTCCCTGAAGGGTGAAGTGGGACCTGCCCTTGGCCTGTCATCAAAGCAGGTTCCCTTGGGCTGCCCAAAATATTGGTAGTGCAGCTGACATGACCTGGACTAGAACTGTTAATAGACTGCCTGTCTCCCAGCAGTCTTAGTTTAAAGCCCTGTCAAGAAGCTCAGCCATTCTGGCAGGGAAGAACTTCTTCCCTTCCCAGATGAGGTGGAGGCCATCCCTTCCCAACAGTCCACTCTCTCTGAAGTGCAGACCATGGTTGAGGAAGCCAAACCCCTCGCAATGGCACCATTGCCAGACTCTTCTATTCACCTCACGGATGCACCTGTCCCTCCGGATCCCATGTCCTGTGACCGGGAGGATCGAAGAAAAAACTATCTGTGCCCCTAGATCCTTAAGCCCAGCTCCCAGAGCCCTGTAATTGCACATGACCTGGCCTGGACTGCTCCGTGCCATATCATTGATGCCCACATGGATGAGTAGCATGGGATGGTGGTTGGAGGGCTGGATGAGTTTGGGGATCCTCTCCATCACATCGTGAACATCACGTCCCAACTCCGCATCTTCTTCTAGGTGCAGGTGCTGTTGGCCCT
Source organism: Alligator sinensis (assembly GCF_000455745.1). NCBI lineage: Eukaryota > Metazoa > Chordata > Crocodylia > Alligatoridae > Alligator > Alligator sinensis. The sequence goes on from NW_005842216.1 coordinate 1,517,685, forward strand.
GTGTCCTCACATGCTGAAGCCAGTGGTATGGCTGGCTCCATTGATGTGAAAGGTGCAAAGCAGTTGTGCAGCTCCAGGGGAGTGGTAACCCTGGTGCTGTGCCTCTTTGGGCTGGAGACAACCTTCATCCAGGCAACCCTAGGCTGGACTTCATGATGATTCCTTGATTTCTGCCACTCTGTCATGAGCCATCAGGTGGACAGCCTGAAAGTAAAAATCCAGTTCCTGCTCTGCATCTCTAATGATATGCAGCCACTGGACCATTGCCTGGAGTTCCCTAATCTGGTACTCCAGGGCCTCCACCATTGAGCACACCCCACAAGGGGAGGTATGAGTGCCCCCAAACCCACTGCCTGCAGTCTTGCTAGGCAGCTTCCACATGGAGTCAGGGGCTCCATCTGAGTGGAGGCTGGGTCCATGGGCTCTGCCAGGGTGGTGGCAGGAACTGTAGGCTCCATTTGGGTTTAGGCTGGAACCACAGGCTCTGTTTGGGTGGAGACCCCAGTGGTGTCAGAGCAGGGGAGTCCAGGTGCAGGGGGGAGCCTTAGGGTCTGATGTTTCCCATCCACCATGGTCCTTGTAGTAGCCTGGCTACTACTGTGCAGACCCTGGGCTACAGCTCAGTGCCTAGAGTCTCAGGCTCTCCTGCTCAAACTCCCATGCTAACTCCCTATGAACTTGGCCAGTGAGTTCCTCACCTCTTCATCCAAATCATTGCTAAAGGTGTTGAAAATCACTGGACCAAGCATGGAACCCTGAGGGAGACCACTGGTCACCTCTCACCATGATGACACAGATCTGTTCATAAGAACTCCCTGGGTCCTACCTCACAGTCAGTTTCCTACCCACCTAACTATCGAGAAGTTAAGCCCACAATCCTCCAATTTTCCCATGCGAACATCATGGGATACCAGAACAAAGGCCTTTTGGAAATCTAGGTATAGAATGTTGAACTTCTCTCTGTTATCCAGGTGGTGAGATACCTGATCATAGAAAGAGATGAAATTGGTAAGACAAGACCTGTCCATGACAAAGCCATGCAGGCTGTCATTCAGAATCCTACCTTCTGCAAGCACATTGCATGTAGACTCCTTGATGAATTTTTCCAGGATTTTCCCTGAGATTGAAGTTAAGCTAATTGCCTATAGTTGCCCAGGTCTTCTCTCCTCCCCTTCTTGAAGATGGGCACAACATTGGTCCTCTTCCAGTCTTCTGAGTTCCATCAGAAATTCAACAATCATCACCCCTCTACCAGACTATCTCTTGAATACTCCAGCCCCAACATCTCCTTTTTAGACACAATGATCAGTATCCAGAATGGTAAAATACAGCCCACAATATACAAGAAACCCACTGACTAACGTACACATCTGCAGAGAACTGTTTCCCTGTGGGGTCAGGCCAGCTCTCAGGATCTCAATATTGTGCTGTTAAATGGGAGGGTGTGACACAATTGCACATATACAAACACACAAATCATTTAGGTGCATACACACACACACTACCAGCTCTGGCACATACACATCCAAACCAGCCTAGGCACATGCATACCTATCACCAATTCAAGCACATACACTATGCACCCCAAAAGTTAGACAAAAATCAATTGTCCATACCCACACACTCAGTACACATACACAGATCACTAATTCATATATCATGCACACAATGACATATATATATATACACACGCACACACACACTCACCAGTTCACACACATACAACCCACCTACACATACAAACAGGTAAGTTCCTAACTTGGATGGTACAGTATGTATGTGTGTGCTTGGGGTACCTGGGATACTTGGGAGAAGGTTAAGATGAGAGACAGAGTTAAAGTGTAAGGAGTGAAAGTTGCCAGAAACAGGAGTAGAACTGGTGGACTAAAGAGAAGCTGGCTGAGGAACTGAGGCTTGAGTTTATTTAAGATCAAGTGGCCCCAGGGTTACTCAAGGTCACTGGGGCAAGGGGGAAAAAAAAAAAGCCTGGTGGCAAGGAGGAGACAACCAGGAAAGAGAGAGAGACAGAAATCTGGGAGCTTGGGGCTGGAAACTGAGGCAGACAGCTGAGACATTGAGGGGGAGGGCAGATAAGTGGTGGCAAGGAGGAGACAGCCAGGAAAGGAACTCAGCCAGAAACCTGGGAGCTCAGGGGAACAGGCAGTTGGGATAAGGCAGTGACAAAGAAACAGGGAGTTTGGAGGCAGAGAGGAGCTCAGGACAGGTGTTGGAGGTGGCGGTGAGCCAGAAGCAGGAGAGGGAGAAATGAGACCGAAATTAGAGGGGCAAGGACCAGAGATTGGAGCAGGACCAGACTGTAGTAAAGCAAACCCAACTCAGGGGTCCAAATAACAGGTTTATTAAACAGACAACACACTACACAGCCCCATGAAGTTACTGGTTCATCTTCCTCTGCTCCACATGATTCTGATGGATGGGATTATGGGAGAAGAAGTTGTTCTCTCGGGGCACTCATTGATTCTCACCAGGTTGCTTGTATCTGATTGGAAAGTCATGCCTTAATTCATTTTGGGCATGTCTACTGGTTTAAATGTTGCAGGGTGGGTTTGCTCTAGAGTGTAGATGCCTGCCCATGTGTAGATGCCTGCCCATGTGTAGATGCCTACCTAGAGTGGGTTTACTCTAGAATAATTTGAACCAATACACACACACACACAAACACTCACAATGGCAGCAGGAGAAAGAGACTCAGTGGAAGGGTTGGAGTCCAGGTAGGGAAGAGAAACAGAGCCCAAGTCCTTGGTTGAAGAGGGGGCGGAGGTGATAGCTACCTATCCAGGCTGGAAAGGGGTCTTTGTCCAGTAAGTGTTGGGCAGAGGGGGTCGCCAGCAGGGCCTCTGGGTGGATAGGTGGTGGGGTGCTGGTCCAGATGGAGAGGGCGTCCCAAGGAGTCAGTCTTCACTATCCCTTTTTATGAGGCAGACTACCTCTGATCTCCTATGGGGAGGGCCTGTCCAGGCAATGTCAGTCCTGTTCCAGAGGGTTTCAGGTGTTCTTACTGAGCATGTGCAGCTAGGCACAATGGTGGGTTGCCTCATCTTTTGTGTCCTGAATGCTGAGGGTGGTTCCAATGACTGGGTTGTTGGTTCAGGTATTGGTGTTGTTGGTCATTCAGAAGGAGCTATTTTTAGGCCTACTGCCATTGTCTCTCAAGCACCCTCATTCATCCCCATTCATTCAGGAACCAAGTTAACATAGGAGGGGTAGTATGAGTAGTCAGGTTACACAACCGGGCACAGGCATAAGATGGAGGCTTCACATTACAAGATGGAAACTTGACATGATGTATGCTAACTTATATATATAGGACTAAAACAGTAATCACGCAATATAAAAGCAGTAAAAAATCAATACAAACATAATGATTATCACTTATAAACCAGTGGATATCTATATCAAAATAGCAAGGCACTTATTTGCAGAGGGGAAAGAAATAAAACTTACTACCTAAAATAAAATGTTAAAGCTTATCCTACATCTTAGCTTATACTTATCTGTAGGGAATAGAGAGGGAGAGACAAAGTCAGAAATGGTTGGGGAAGGGGAGGGAATGCATTTTAATTAGAAAAAAAGAAAAACTGGGGGTTTTGCTACAGAACAAGCAATCACCCTAAACACACCAAGAAAGCTGTAATATACAGCCAAGCCCTCAGATTTTCACTTAGAACACCTGTGATCCTCACCTCACAAATCTCATAATGGCTTTCACTCAACAAGGACACTCCTCCAGAGAGACAGATCTCACTTTTGAAAGAGCCACCCAGATACCACGTGAAGAATTGCTGCAGTACAAAGGGAAAACCCCCATGAATCACACACCACTGATTATAATATATCATCCTTCCCTGGAATCTATATGGAAAATCCTCAATTTCAACCCATACTAGAAAAAGTCCCAATTCTGAAAGAGATCTTTCCAGAACCACCCATCCTAGCCTTCAAACAAGCACCAAACCTTGCTAACCTCATCACCAGAAGCAAACTTCCTATGGCCCAAAACACACCAAATGGATCAAGACTATGCTATGACAAGAAATGTAAAATGTGCCAACATATCTCTACCAGCCCCACAATGACTACACCATACAACAGAACCATCAGCATTCCTGGATCTTACAACTGCACCTCCAGAAATGTAATATATCTCATCTGATACACCAAATACCCTGGTGGAAAATATGTAGGAGAGACCAAACAACAACTGTGTACCAGAATGAATGCATACTGGAAACCTATCAAAGACGAGAATACCCAAATACCTATGGGGGGCACATTTCTCAGAAGCAAGCCACTCTCACTCCAATCTCTCAGTTTTAATCCTCAAAGGAAATTTACAAAACACTTTTCACAGATGAGCCTATGAACTTCACTCCATCAACCTACTGGATACAAAAAAATCATGGACTAAATATAGACATTGGATTTATGACACATTATAGCCTGCCTAACATCTGACTCCCCTGGTACCTCTCCACTATTTACCACCTACATTCATTCCCCTCCCTTCCCTCCAACCTGCCTCTCATCCACTGGCTCCTCAATTTACATCTTCACTGACTGCCTTTCATGCATGCATACCAGGCTTTGGCTTCTTTAATATTCATTCCATCCAGGAAGAGTGCACACCAACTGCAGATGCTTCCTCAGCCTGATGAAGGGTATTTATACCTGAAAACTTGCAAAGAAGAATTTTTCCAACTATTTCAGTTGACCTAATAAAAGATATCAGACTTACCCAAAGAACCTTGTCTGCCTATGTCTTAGACCAACATGGCTAAACCTATACCTCTGTAGTACAAATAATTAATATATTAAGGAACCATATTTATCTGCTCTTCTAGTGTCATCTATTGAAGACAGGATCAGACCACCATTTCAAGTTTCTGAAACAGGCTGAATTATATACTGAGAATATTAATAACAATAATTTAAAATGAATGGTTGTGTGCTATAGAATCCACCCTTTGGTTACATAGATCATTATTAAAGAGTAACAGTGTATCTGAAGGGTGTTGGGGTGCTGATACTTCGGTGTCTTAAGCACTGCATGCCATTGAAAAATAAATGGTTCAATTCTATCTAGCTTCAGATCCAATGATTTGGATTGACCTCCTTTAAATATCTCTATTACTCTGACTGTCCCTGGCAATGAAGCCGCCCTCTTAACCCAGCATCTAGGGAACAATGACAAAAAACAAGAAAATGCTGGGTCATTCATAAAAAAAGAATGAGTTAGAATCTGTAACAAGAAACCCTAGCCTGTTACTAGGAAGCAGAGTGGCCCCTTTAAGACTCAAGTCTTCAGAGCACAGCCTGCCAGCAGAACAGGGGTTAAAGGCTAAGCCTTGCAGGCCTGTCAGCTAACTGGGGCTGTCAGGTGACTGTGAGAGGGCCAGGGCCAGAACTATATAAGCCCTGGTCTGAGCTAGCCAGGGAGCCCAGGCTGACAGAGAGCAGTAGCTCTACATGTGAGAGCAACTGGCAGTGGGGACTCTGAGGTGTGGAGCCCATGGGTAAAAAAGCTAACTGCCTCCGTTAACTTTTCTTTGTTATAGTCCAGGGGCTTACTATTTGTTGTAGTTTAATCTGGTGGTTAGTGGATGAGGCTGTAAGGGAGGTGGAGGCTTCATTAGTACCTACAGAGGTGCAGCTACAGGGGGCCAGAGAGCCCAGTGCCACAGGGGGCACAGCTATACAGGGCCAGGAGCCCAGAGCAGATAGATTGAAGCTAGTGCCCCAAAGCTGGGCCCAGCATAGTGGGTCTGAGCTGGAAGGCTTAGCTACATAAAAGGGGCAGACTCTGTATTAGCTGAGACCCCAACAAAGGGACCAGAAGATACAGACAACACCTGTGAGGCATGATAAGGGAGGTTGGAGTCGTGCAAGAAACCCTTAAGGCAGGACCTCTTCACCTCCTAGTGTTTGAGAGCCAAGAACAGATCTGAGAAACCCTGGGGCAGCCTCCCTTTTAAAAACCCAAAGTAACAACAAGTCATGGCAGATGCGTAAAGGGGAGTCTGTTCCCAGAAGAAAATTTAAATATGAAAAAGGGACTCTGGGGTGCCTCCAGGCATTTTTAAATGCTCCTGGGGATGGCACCCTGTTACAGACCCATTTCAAAATAGCCATGCAAGGATTTATGCTGAAATATCCATGGGGAAGAAGTACTAGAACAGAAACTGACTGCAATAGCTTCACTTGCTTCTCTGCGCATATTTTTTAAATAATTGCAAATGATCAGCTTACCACCCCCCTTCCCCTCCAAAAAATCCTCAAAAGGACTTCAAAATTTTCAAACCATTTTTGTCTTGACAAGTAATATTTTCTTACAGATCCTATGTTCTGACAATTAGTTTGATGCAGCACAGTTAGGTCCTTTCAGAGGAACTAAAATAATGACTTTAGATGTTAACCAGGTATCGATTGCCATTCCAGTTATAAATCTTCACTTTCCCACCTGGAATTAACCTCTAACAGTTCCTCTTTTGTCCTTGATCCAGCAATACACCTGTAACCTTGCCTCTAAAACTGCCAGCCTGATGGGATTGTACGTGTTCCAACACATTTTCATCATTATTACCAGCTTCATGTCTCACCCAGCTTAAACTAGAGTCAGTTTAAGCAGAGAATCAGCTTTGGGGTCACTCAGCTGATTACCTAAGTGATTACTCAGGTCCCTTTGTTAGACAGCCTTTGTACTCAGCCTTTGTACTTTCTTGTGGAAGTGGTTCTGTCTCACTTTGGAATTAAATTATTACAGGTCAAATTCAAGGTAACTACAGGCCAAATTCATTGTTCGAACCAAATATACTGCTGAGAACTACTTTGATTCATTGAATATTTGTTGTTGCAAAAGTGACACTTCCTGTCACCCAGTACACCATTCTGTTCCAAATACTCCCAACACCAAAATGTAACTGTCAAATCTGGTATATGTAGACATTAAAAGGGACATATTTTCATAGCTGTATCAAAAAAGTCCTGAATTCTCAGACATGTGGACAAAGCCCAACTTTTTTCTATCAAGCTGATGGGCAATTGGCATTGCATGCATAGGGATATTAGCTATCATGTGAAGTTGAAGTACAATAACAATAGTACTTCAAGTTTCAGACCACAGGTCCAGAGAGAAGTTTGGAGACTCTCAAGTACAACATTGGCTAGATCAATTGGAAGAATACAGCCTTTTTTTCTTGTGGATATATCAATCAAATCCCAAAATAGAATGACTGTAAATCACCTCTTCAATTTTTTGTGGTAATTCTTCCATAGCATCTTCCTCTCATCCGCGTGATTCTGAAGGATGGGATTATGGGAGAAGAAGTTGTTCTCTGGGGGCACTCATTGATTCTCACCAGGTTGCTTGTATCTGATTGGAAAGCCATGCCTTAATTCATTTTGAGCGTGTCTACTGGTTTAAATGTTGCAGGGTGGGTTTGCTGTAGAGTGTAGATGCCTGCCCGTGTGTAGATGCCTGCCTAGGGTGGGTTTACTTTAGAATAATTTACTCTAGAGTAAACCCATCTTGGGCAGGCATGTACACATGTGGGGATGTGGGAGCAGATTTGCTGCTCCTATCAGCAGTTTGCTCCCGCCCTCTTCAGCCCTGAACTAGCCCCCTGCAGCAGCCAGGAGGTGCTCTAAGCTCCCCCTACTTGCTAGCTCAGGGGCTGGCAGGGAGCTCAGGGCCAGGAGACAGCTGTCTCCTGGAGAGGCTGGGAGATAGTTCCCTGGCCCCAGGATCTGCCTGCTGCTAGGGTGGGCTCTGGTAGTGGAGCCTGGGTGAGGATAATGTACCTTTTCCCCAGCATCAGGGAGCTGCAGGCCCCAGTTCCCTGAGTGGGGGCAGGGGGCATGGAAAGATCTGCAGGGGAGGAGCAGGTTCTAACTCTCTGTCCCTATTCACCTGTAGGGCAGCTAGCAGTGAGCCCCAGCTGGGCAGAAATTCCTGGACTAGCCAGGGCTCACTGCTAGCTGCCCCACTGGTGGACTAGGGCAGGGGGTTGGGACCTGCCCCTGCTCTGCAGCTCTTTCAAAGCCCCATGCTTCAATCACCTTGATCATCTCAATCACCCTATTGGGCCATGGGGCTGGGACCTGTCCCTGACTGGGAAAGTTCCTGGCCCGCCACAGGCTGTGCAGCAAAGTCTGCACATGCAGCCCAGAGCTGGCTGGGGACTGCTCAAAATGCAACAGTTGCCAGCCACCTTTAGGCTGCATGTGCAAACTTCTCCATGCAGCCCAGGGCTGCATGGAACTGTCCTGGTCAGGGGCAGGTCCCAGGCAGCCCCAGGCTCGGCAGGGACCTGGAGGGTGGCAGAAAGAGGGAACTCTCCCATGCAGGGACCTCCCATAGCCCCTCTCCATGATCATGATCACAGAGTGTGTGTTGGGACTTGTTTCCAACCCCCATTGCATGATTATAGACCAGAGGCTGGGAAAGGGTGGGGAGCTTGGGATAACAATCTGCCAGTCCCCACTCCCTGATTGCGGTCATGAAGTGGGGGCTGGAAGCTCCCTGCTGCCGGGGCAGGGGGACATTGTCCCTGCCTGGGCTTCAGTGGAGCCTGCCCTGGAAGCAGGCTGTTCCTGGGGGCAGGGAGCAATCTCCCGCCCCCTGCTACCCAGCTGACAGGTAGCACATTTACTCATGATTAGAGCCAATTACTGCGCAGTAAGTGTCTGCACATGTAAACGGTGATGCTTACTGTGCAGTAATTTGCTCTAATCTCAAGAGAAGTGTCTCATATAGATGCACTTCTTGTGTTATATTCTGGCTAATACGTGGCTTTCTAATGATTGTCACATACAGCATATATAAGCCCTACTAGTTGGAAAAAGCCAACAGAATGTCCTATCACAAATTTTTTTGAGGGTTTAGTCTGTCCAAAAGTGGCGTGCGTGTGGTTTGATTGATATGACCATGAAGATCCTGTGTGTGCAGCATGGAATTTCATTAATGTGTCTCAGAACATTATTGCTTCATTCTGTGCTTGTATCTTTCCTGTATGGGTAGGAAGCCTCTTCCCAGCCATAGCACATACCCTGTGGAAGAGGCAGTGAATCAATATTGGAGGCTTTTAATAAGCAGGACTAAGGGTTCCTGCTCCCCTGTGGATTTTCAAGAGTGACCTCTTTCTTTATGCATGTACTCCAGTCTTTCCAGCCTAAGGAAAACACAACAGTGGGTAGATGGCAGGCAACTAGTTGCTCAGACTGGATTGTTCCTGAGCATGCAGGGAAGCCAAACTTGAGCATCTAAGGAACTTCTGAAGTTCAAATTGCAGGTGCTGAATGAATTTAGGCTCCCAGCAAAGCACAAAGGAGATTGCTTGGACTTGGGTATTAAAATTCTGCCTATATTTCACTTAGGTGTCTAGTCAACAAATCTGGATCTGGCCCAAAGACCTTAAGAAAGCTACATACTTTATTTACCTTGCTTTTCATGGGATTATACTAAGTGAACCCCAGCACTCCATGGCAAACCTTATACTGATACAGTCCCAACCGGTCATGTTAGCCAGTGACTTGTAGGTTTTCTCAAGCTACAGGAATGTGTATAGGTGTGTGAAAGGCCAAACCACTAGAAGCTTAACTTGCTGGGCTTTGTTCAAAAAATGGATCTTTATTTGCAGAACACTGGACTTTTTATGCTTCCAGACAAAACTAGGCCTATTTCAAAACAAAAATAGACACAACCAAGCTAATTGTTGTCTCAGAACCAGTTATTGTTATCCAAAACATGCAAATATTTGTCTTTAATATCTGTAAAACCGGCGAAAAGAGAAATTTAAAAAACAGGAAAATCAAAAAAAGCACCAAAATCACATCTTCAAGTTAAATTCTAGGAGCCAAAAATTAAATTATTTATAAAGAGGGAGTAACAATAAATGTCCCTTACTGGTGAGAGATAAATACATTACAAGCATAGCAAAGGACTTTAATATATAGAATGTTTACTTATATTTTTTGTAAAATGTCAGGAGTTTTGTGTGTGTAAAGAACTAAATACTTTTATATATTGGGAAAAGATGTATAGTACTTCTTCAAAGTTTTGGTGGTTTGAAAATCGGAGGAAGAGAAGAGGTTGGCCTCCTATGGAGAGAAAATATTTTCATGCACCAGGTCAATGATCTGCAAATGAAAAAAATTCTCTAAGTAGGTTCAGCTACATTGGAGCATAACATCTCCTAGGAAATCATTTCAGACTTCTGGGTCACTGATCTCAGTCAGCAAGATGCTTTTATACAGCCACACACTTGGTAATGGTCTTGAAGGAGGTGGTATGTCACATATTCCTTTTTAAAAGTTTGCAGTCATGCAAAAATCGTTCTACAAACTTGTAGAGAATCCAGTAGGGTTTTTTTTTCTTTTTGATACAAGTCCCTTGATGACCGAGACAATGCAATTGGAAAAGCTTTGGATGTATTATAGACATTGAGAATTTAAGCTGAAATATAGGACCTTAATCATACTCTTGTGCTTTCTCCCCAACCCCAGTTTGGTGCAGTTGGCACCAGTGTGTCAGCCTGGATTTTCAGTCCATTTAATCATCTGCCTCTAATTTGCCCCTTGTTTGTGTCTATCTCTAAATGAAAAAGGCTGCTTCTAAAATGTTATTAAATAAAGCAGTGCTCTGTGTTCTACAGAGCACTTTCCCTCAGTAGTGATAGAAAATGGTGATAAAAACGAAAACTGACACTTCAAACACAAGCCCACTTTTGAGTCGCAAAACCTTCTGCATGTTTCTTGCTGTCTCCCAAATCTGACTCCCTCTTTTCCCTGACAACTGATCATTTTACCAAAATAAAAGTGTGAGCTGGAAGGGGAAGCCTTCCAATATTTTAGGAGCATATAAATAAGGTGCTACTTTCAATGTACATGTGTCTAAAAACACTATAAAAAGTACTACATTTCATAGTGTATGTGCATGTATGCATGTGTGTATGTAGTGTTTCTTTCCTCCTTTCCCCTCTAGAAAATATTTCATATCTCTGATATTGTGGATAAGATTCACTAGTATTTCTAAGCTTTGTGGTAACACAGAGCAATACTAAACCTGACTTGCCTAGCTTATTAACTGGGTAACAGGGCTGCTTTTCCTCACCAGAGTGATACAAACAGCTGAATATACAGGTGAATCTGGCTCGCTCTCTCTCTCTCAGGTGGCCTAAAGTAGCATAGAAGTTGCTGCACTAATTATTCCCTCCTTTTAATTAATTAAAGAGTCTCGTAATGAGAATGTGCTGAAATCTGGCCAGAAGGGATGGTTGAAAGAAATACATAAGCCTAGAAATGGTCACTTGGGATTCTCAGCAGAACTGAATTGTTATTCTAGCACTAAAACAGGCAAAGTAACTCTTCCTGTTATCTCTTTAACTTTCCCCAGTTCTCCTGTCTGGGTAGCGCTCTTTCTCACTTTAATTTTAACATTTTCTCCTTTTAATTAAAATGCAATGATTGACAACATTCTCATCCCCTTCCTCCTCCAACCCCCAAGTTGAGGAAAAAACTGTCCAAATATCTATGGCATCTCAAGACATGTTAGTCCATATTCTTCTTGGAGCAGTTGATCTGCCAGATAGGAGCTGCAAAGAGCAGCTTCCCCAGTGATTTACTTTGAAACTACACTTTTGCTTTTGACTAGGGACAGAAGTTGCACATAAACTGGTTTAAGTGATCAGAAACTGGTTTAAACCTGTAACAGAACAGAAGTTCAGTGCACATAAACCAGTTTTAAAATGGCTGAACTGGTTTAAGATAAACCTGGTTGAATGTAGTATCAGACTTAACTGACTTGGGTCAAACCAGTTTATGGAATTTCTGTCGCAGACCGCTCCTTGATTCAGGTTCAATCACAGTCCCCTGATATCCCAGCATGCTTTCAGCCCTGGGCTGTGCTGTGCTGTGCTGTCTGCTCCAGAGGTCAAGGCTTGCCCCAACCCTCTGCTCTCTAGCCAGAGCAGGGGCGGGGGTGGAGGCAGAGGTGGGGGCATGGCCAGATGTCAGTCCGGCATGCCCCCATGAGGTGAAGGGGGTAGGGTGGGTCTTATTCCCCCCTCCCTCCCTCCCTCCCTTCTCCCCCTGGGACCCTAGTCAGGGTCTGCCTGGCCAGGGCGCAGCAGCACCTGTCAGGGTCCCTCCTGCCTCACCACTCCAGGGGCAGGGGCATGGCCAAAGGGGGAATAAACCCCCTCCCTGCCCTCTTTGCCTCAGGGGGCCATGCCAAACCATCATCTGGTCATGCCCCTACCCCTGAAGCAGCAAGGGGGGAGGGGCCCTGACAGGGGCTGCTGTGCCCCAGCCAGGCAGACCCTGGCTGGGGTCCTGGCAGGAAAGGGGAGGGAGGAGGGAATAAATCACTTCCTTTAGAGGGCCAGGGTCTGGCCACACTCCTTCCTTCACCCCCAAAAGCCTGGCAAGGCCTGCTTCCCCCCACCCCCTGGGGTCCCTTCAGGCCAGGGTGGGGGTTTAAATCCCTCCCTAATCATACTCAGGCTTGCCAGGGCCTGGCCATGCCCTCTTTCCCCCCAGCTCAGCTTTCCTCCAGCCTGGCCACTGTGGAAGGGAAAAGAGGGCTTGCTTTAGTGCTCCCCAGCTTCTGGCCTGAGCGACTGCAGGCATGTGCCTGCATTTCCTGAGTCAAAAGTGAATGTCTGTTCACTTGCTTATTGATTCAATAGATGCAGGTTAGACTAAACTGCAAAGATTGAATCAATTCAGGCTCAGGCTTTTTGGATGTTTGTACTTAGCTCCAATATTATGTTCAGAACAAAATTATTTACACGCACTTTTAGGATCTAAATATCACTATTTATACATAAGTAAGACATGGGATGTAATTATTCTATCTTACCTGACACTAGTGAGGCCTCAGAAGAAGTGCTCTGTCTTGTTTAGAACACCACACTTTAAGAAAGATGTTAGAAAGCTGGAGATAGGGTTGAGGAAAGCAACAAGAAGAAGCAATTTAGGAAGCATGACCTATGAGAAAAAGTTAAAGGAATTGGGTTTGCTCTCTCTAGAAAAGCGAAGATGATTCCAATATGTAAAAGGTGCTGTTTAAAAGAAAACAGTGACTGAACATTCTCTAAGTCCACTGCAGTAGAATGAGAAGAATTAGGTTTATCTTGCAGCAAAGAAGATTTAGTTAGATTTTAAAAAAAATATCTACCTTATAAGGATAGTTTAGCACTGGACTAAGCTATATATGGAGGTTGCAAAATCACTTTCATTGGATGTTTTTTAAGAACAGGTTAGACAGACTTTATGCAGAGAACAGTGTTTGAGAAATGCAGAGCTAGAAGGGACCTCAAGAGGTCATCTAATCTAAATTGCGGCAACATAGGCATATCTAGACCATTTCTCATAAGCATCAGAAGTTAACACTACCCATGTTAAGTTGTAGTTAATGTTTTAACACTGCTCAGCAATGCAGACATTGGGCACCTTTCCCTAATTTGTCTGAGAATGTGCGCATAGTCCCCCAGCTTTTTTAAAACTTTCATTTCCCCCCTTTTCAAAAATCAGGTTTAGTATATCCTATTGGAATTGTGAAGGCTACTGTGCTACCTAAAAGGAGAGGTATCTACTTTACATACAGTGAGATAATATTGATGAATACATGTATAATTGTCATAATAATAATGCAGAAAACTTCATTAACGTGTAAATCCCATGGAATTGCCCAAAGATTTTCTTTTCATATATTGGGCACTTAATGAACATGATAGCCCATGGCAAGTTAAATATCAAATAATTCTTTAAAGTACTAAGTGACATTTACAAGTATGGTAATTGATATCTAACTAGCTAAAGTTCTTTTAATAAATGCCTTGACATTCTTTAAAATTTCAAAGTATTAATTAGACTGGTACATTTGCAATGATTTACTGTAGTTACAGCTCTGTCAGTATTTCCATTTTAAACCTCTGTGCAAAATAACTCAATAGTACAGACTTGCCCTACGACAAAAGTTTTTTCTCTACAAAACACTATATCAAAATCCCAATCTATTGGGCCAGGAGAGGTGAAATAGGGGAAAGGGCATAAATTGACAGAAGTACTACAAAAGTTGCTCCACAGCATATTCCTCCTGTCCTGTTTGCCTACCAAAACCTTCCATGGGTTTGGAGAAGGATGCTGAATTTGAGGAAAGGTGGAGCTGACATTCTTTGTATCATGTCTCCATACAGAGGTTGGACTACTATGAAGGAACACTCCAAGCCTCTTGCCATTCTTAGAATGGGTGAATATATCAATCTATATTTTCATGGCACTATAGTTAAAACAACATATAATAATTTTGTTAAAGGCACCTTCAAATGTGCCCCTATTCTCATTAGTCCCAGTCATGGCATCTTATAAATATAAACAATGCCTAGATACAGAAATGGACATGTGAAGAGAAATTTCATGGGATAGAGCTATTATGTTGATGGTACTTCAGTCCTGGGGCTGCAGTAACTTCACAGCATGAAGACGCTCTGTAGGATGGGAAGGTTCATATTAGAGTAGATCATAGAATCACACCTTCCTTTTAGATAAATCTGTTCTGTAGCTATGTGTGTGGGAGATGATATCCTGAAGGTTCTCTAATTTTCCTTTCACTACAGCAGAACTGCGCCAGTTCTGTTTTCAGGGAGTCATCTGCACTTGTGAAGAAAAGAACTAGATTTGGTTTACTGAAGTAGTCTACCGTAAGGGCTATAACAGAACATGAATACTACTGTTTTGTACCGTGGGCAGTATGGAGCTGAGTCATTCCAGAAAAAGTACTGGGAAGGTTGTGTTTTCAGTAATTAAGGACTTCTGGAACTCTTTTCTGGTTGGGGTGTGCAATCTACTCCACCCATAAGGAGGAATACACTGAGGCTCCCAGTTGTGCTGATTTCACAGGAAAGGCCTTACTGGAGAGGAGAGGAGTCATGGCCCATTCTTTCTGGCCCCTAGAAAAAGCAGAAGCAATAAATCATCATGTTTGCCAAAATGCAAAGAGCAATGAGACTGCTCTGTCACTAGTTCTTGCACAATCACACAAAGTGCCGATGCTTCTTGAATGCCCTTCCCCTTCCACCCCCCTCCCCCCATAACAATAGCTCACTTTGTTGCTTCTGAGTAGCCCAGTAGCATGAAGTGATGAAGGAGAGTGAGCTCATCCCGTTCTGTTGGACTGTTTTGATGCTGTTTTTAAAGTGAATTTTGCATTCCTTAGTTTGTTCTTCTTACCCCCGTGAGGTAACTGCATGACAACTAGATTAATATCTCTTACATACTTATTAAACTCAATAAGTGGTCCTGTGCAAACAATTGATATTTAATTACCATATTATCATCCTACTAAATTTTAATTACTGTTCATTTAAAACACCTCGTGTGTTATCGTTCATGTTAATGTGAATTTGTTTCTTTGCAAATGTGCTTTTAGTTGGACTAGGCTGCAAAACAATTAGGATTGGTTAGGGCTGAAGGTGTCAGTGTCTTTTATAGTAGGTTGAAAGACGTTTCCGTATATGTGAATTAAAATACCAACATCGGTCAGCACCGTAACATTAAATAGCACCTTGTGTTATATTAGAATTTAGAAAAGATCAAAAACAAGGTTTTAAAACACTTGGTAAACTAAACCCTCAGTTTTCAAAAATCTCCATTCAACAGAAAGTGGGATAAAATAGCCAAGATTCAAGTAATTTTTAAGAGCTATAGGAATTCCAAGCTAAGTATGGCATTGGGAAAAACCAAAGCACTATTTTGAAGTACACCTCTTCCACTGAACATTCTTTTCCCCTTTGACAAATGTCTATTTTCTTGATCTCATCAGTGAGTCATTTACTTAGTACTCAGATAAAGGGAAAGGACATGACATGATATTTTTCCACTGGAGGAGAAAAAATCCCCTATGCCTGTCAAAGGAGGAGGCAGATTGTCAATTTCTGCAGCAGGTTGACATGGGTGTGTTCTCACCAGTAGAAACAATTTCATCTCATTAGTCTTGCACTATATTAGTCAATGGTATTGACGGAAGAGAGATTGTTTAATGTAGAAAAAATACAGGAGAGGTGTTTAGGGCTATCCAATAGAAGGCTAAGCAGGGGTTGGTGGCTCTGCGCAAAATATTTGGTCCATTCCCCCTCCCCCCACTTAGATGTTTATTTACCATTATTTACCTTTTCATTAAAGCTCTTTTGACTGCCTTTTAATCTTCTTACTAGAAAATGCACTAAACATTTTGGGGTTGGAGACAGGGTCTTCTACACATGCCTTTCATCTGGCAGAGGGACCATCCTGATAAACTAAGTGTGAAATAGACACAAATATCAGGAGTATATGAGGGTAAACTCATTTACCCATAGTCAGCATCAGCTTTCTCAAAGATGGTGCAGAATCTCCATTTCACCCTTCCCCTCCCCATCAGCTTCTCTCCCTCTTTATTACAGTAGTGCCCTCAAACTGATGATATGAGATAATGCCTGATCCTTCCCATTTCTTTCCAAAGTTTGTCATGATATATCAGATTTGAATCCTAGGTTCATGCTAGAATGTATCTTAAAAGAAACTTCTTCCAAGGAAAGTGCATATGGGTCCCTCTACTCATGCAGGTAAAGGTGTGATGGGGACTAATGCAAGATGCACACAATCATGTTTCATGCCATGCCACAGGTGCATGGCACAAGGCATTACTGTGGGATCATGAACTAGATTCCACTGTTGAAGGGGGTAGGGTGGGTCTTATTCCCCCCTCCCTCCCTCCCTCCCTTCTCCCCCTGGGACCCTAGTCAGGGTCTGCCTGGCCAGGGCGCAGCAGCACCTGTCAGGGTCCCTCCTGCCTCACCACTCCAGGGGCAGGGGCATGGCCAAAGGGGGAATAAACCCCCTCCCTGCCCTCTTTGCCTCAGGGGGCCATGCCAAACCATCATCTGGTCATGCCCCTACCCCTGAAGCAGCAAGGGGGGAGGGGCCCTGACAGGGGCTGCTGTGCCCCAGCCAGGCAGACCCTGGCTGGGGTCCTGGCAGGAAAGGGGAGGGAGGAGGGAATAAATCACTTCCTTTAGAGGGCCAGGGTCTGGCCACACTCCTTCCTTCACCCCCAAAAGCCTGGCAAGGCCTGCTTCCCCCCACCCCCTGGGGTCCCTTCAGGCCAGGGTGGGGGTTTAAATCCCTCCCTAATCATACTCAGGCTTGCCAGGGCCTGGCCATGCCCTCTTTCCCCCCAGCTCAGCTTTCCTCCAGCCTGGCCACTGTGGAAGGGAAAAGAGGGCTTGCTTTAGTGCTCCCCAGCTTCTGGCCTGAGCGACTGCAGGCATGTGCCTGCATTTCCTGAGTCAAAAGTGAATGTCTGTTCACTTGCTTATTGATTCAATAGATGCAGGTTAGACTAAACTGCAAAGATTGAATCAATTCAGGCTCAGGCTTTTTGGATGTTTGTACTTAGCTCCAATATTATGTTCAGAACAAAATTATTTACACGCACTTTTAGGATCTAAATATCACTATTTATACATAAGTAAGACATGGGATGTAATTATTCTATCTTACCTGACACTAGTGAGGCCTCAGAAGAAGTGCTCTGTCTTGTTTAGAACACCACACTTTAAGAAAGATGTTAGAAAGCTGGAGATAGGGTTGAGGAAAGCAACAAGAAGAAGCAATTTAGGAAGCATGACCTATGAGAAAAAGTTAAAGGAATTGGGTTTGCTCTCTCTAGAAAAGCGAAGATGATTCCAATATGTAAAAGGTGCTGTTTAAAAGAAAACAGTGACTGAACATTCTCTAAGTCCACTGCAGTAGAATGAGAAGAATTAGGTTTATCTTGCAGCAAAGAAGATTTAGTTAGATTTTAAAAAAAATATCTACCTTATAAGGATAGTTTAGCACTGGACTAAGCTATATATGGAGGTTGCAAAATCACTTTCATTGGATGTTTTTTAAGAACAGGTTAGACAGACTTTATGCAGAGAACAGTGTTTGAGAAATGCAGAGCTAGAAGGGACCTCAAGAGGTCATCTAATCTAAATTGCGGCAACATAGGCATATCTAGACCATTTCTCATAAGCATCAGAAGTTAACACTACCCATGTTAAGTTGTAGTTAATGTTTTAACACTGCTCAGCAATGCAGACATTGGGCACCTTTCCCTAATTTGTCTGAGAATGTGCGCATAGTCCCCCAGCTTTTTTAAAACTTTCATTTCCCCCCTTTTCAAAAATCAGGTTTAGTATATCCTATTGGAATTGTGAAGGCTACTGTGCTACCTAAAAGGAGAGGTATCTACTTTACATACAGTGAGATAATATTGATGAATACATGTATAATTGTCATAATAATAATGCAGAAAACTTCATTAACGTGTAAATCCCATGGAATTGCCCAAAGATTTTCTTTTCATATATTGGGCACTTAATGAACATGATAGCCCATGGCAAGTTAAATATCAAATAATTCTTTAAAGTACTAAGTGACATTTACAAGTATGGTAATTGATATCTAACTAGCTAAAGTTCTTTTAATAAATGCCTTGACATTCTTTAAAATTTCAAAGTATTAATTAGACTGGTACATTTGCAATGATTTACTGTAGTTACAGCTCTGTCAGTATTTCCATTTTAAACCTCTGTGCAAAATAACTCAATAGTACAGACTTGCCCTACGACAAAAGTTTTTTCTCTACAAAACACTATATCAAAATCCCAATCTATTGGGCCAGGAGAGGTGAAATAGGGGAAAGGGCATAAATTGACAGAAGTACTACAAAAGTTGCTCCACAGCATATTCCTCCTGTCCTGTTTGCCTACCAAAACCTTCCATGGGTTTGGAGAAGGATGCTGAATTTGAGGAAAGGTGGAGCTGACATTCTTTGTATCATGTCTCCATACAGAGGTTGGACTACTATGAAGGAACACTCCAAGCCTCTTGCCATTCTTAGAATGGGTGAATATATCAATCTATATTTTCATGGCACTATAGTTAAAACAACATATAATAATTTTGTTAAAGGCACCTTCAAATGTGCCCCTATTCTCATTAGTCCCAGTCATGGCATCTTATAAATATAAACAATGCCTAGATACAGAAATGGACATGTGAAGAGAAATTTCATGGGATAGAGCTATTATGTTGATGGTACTTCAGTCCTGGGGCTGCAGTAACTTCACAGCATGAAGACGCTCTGTAGGATGGGAAGGTTCATATTAGAGTAGATCATAGAATCACACCTTCCTTTTAGATAAATCTGTTCTGTAGCTATGTGTGTGGGAGATGATATCCTGAAGGTTCTCTAATTTTCCTTTCACTACAGCAGAACTGCGCCAGTTCTGTTTTCAGGGAGTCATCTGCACTTGTGAAGAAAAGAACTAGATTTGGTTTACTGAAGTAGTCTACCGTAAGGGCTATAACAGAACATGAATACTACTGTTTTGTACCGTGGGCAGTATGGAGCTGAGTCATTCCAGAAAAAGTACTGGGAAGGTTGTGTTTTCAGTAATTAAGGACTTCTGGAACTCTTTTCTGGTTGGGGTGTGCAATCTACTCCACCCATAAGGAGGAATACACTGAGGCTCCCAGTTGTGCTGATTTCACAGGAAAGGCCTTACTGGAGAGGAGAGGAGTCATGGCCCATTCTTTCTGGCCCCTAGAAAAAGCAGAAGCAATAAATCATCATGTTTGCCAAAATGCAAAGAGCAATGAGACTGCTCTGTCACTAGTTCTTGCACAATCACACAAAGTGCCGATGCTTCTTGAATGCCCTTCCCCTTCCACCCCCCTCCCCCCATAACAATAGCTCACTTTGTTGCTTCTGAGTAGCCCAGTAGCATGAAGTGATGAAGGAGAGTGAGCTCATCCCGTTCTGTTGGACTGTTTTGATGCTGTTTTTAAAGTGAATTTTGCATTCCTTAGTTTGTTCTTCTTACCCCCGTGAGGTAACTGCATGACAACTAGATTAATATCTCTTACATACTTATTAAACTCAATAAGTGGTCCTGTGCAAACAATTGATATTTAATTACCATATTATCATCCTACTAAATTTTAATTACTGTTCATTTAAAACACCTCGTGTGTTATCGTTCATGTTAATGTGAATTTGTTTCTTTGCAAATGTGCTTTTAGTTGGACTAGGCTGCAAAACAATTAGGATTGGTTAGGGCTGAAGGTGTCAGTGTCTTTTATAGTAGGTTGAAAGACGTTTCCGTATATGTGAATTAAAATACCAACATCGGTCAGCACCGTAACATTAAATAGCACCTTGTGTTATATTAGAATTTAGAAAAGATCAAAAACAAGGTTTTAAAACACTTGGTAAACTAAACCCTCAGTTTTCAAAAATCTCCATTCAACAGAAAGTGGGATAAAATAGCCAAGATTCAAGTAATTTTTAAGAGCTATAGGAATTCCAAGCTAAGTATGGCATTGGGAAAAACCAAAGCACTATTTTGAAGTACACCTCTTCCACTGAACATTCTTTTCCCCTTTGACAAATGTCTATTTTCTTGATCTCATCAGTGAGTCATTTACTTAGTACTCAGATAAAGGGAAAGGACATGACATGATATTTTTCCACTGGAGGAGAAAAAATCCCCTATGCCTGTCAAAGGAGGAGGCAGATTGTCAATTTCTGCAGCAGGTTGACATGGGTGTGTTCTCACCAGTAGAAACAATTTCATCTCATTAGTCTTGCACTATATTAGTCAATGGTATTGACGGAAGAGAGATTGTTTAATGTAGAAAAAATACAGGAGAGGTGTTTAGGGCTATCCAATAGAAGGCTAAGCAGGGGTTGGTGGCTCTGCGCAAAATATTTGGTCCATTCCCCCTCCCCCCACTTAGATGTTTATTTACCATTATTTACCTTTTCATTAAAGCTCTTTTGACTGCCTTTTAATCTTCTTACTAGAAAATGCACTAAACATTTTGGGGTTGGAGACAGGGTCTTCTACACATGCCTTTCATCTGGCAGAGGGACCATCCTGATAAACTAAGTGTGAAATAGACACAAATATCAGGAGTATATGAGGGTAAACTCATTTACCCATAGTCAGCATCAGCTTTCTCAAAGATGGTGCAGAATCTCCATTTCACCCTTCCCCTCCCCATCAGCTTCTCTCCCTCTTTATTACAGTAGTGCCCTCAAACTGATGATATGAGATAATGCCTGATCCTTCCCATTTCTTTCCAAAGTTTGTCATGATATATCAGATTTGAATCCTAGGTTCATGCTAGAATGTATCTTAAAAGAAACTTCTTCCAAGGAAAGTGCATATGGGTCCCTCTACTCATGCAGGTAAAGGTGTGATGGGGACTAATGCAAGATGCACACAATCATGTTTCATGCCATGCCACAGGTGCATGGCACAAGGCATTACTGTGGGATCATGAACTAGATTCCACTGTACCTTATTCCCAGTGCAGGGGGAGCCTCTGAGGCTGAGAGATTGCAGCAGCTGCAATCTCCCAATACTGGGGGTTTCATGCACCCCCAAGGTTAGGAGATTGCAGCCATGCCCTGCAGCTGCTAGGACTCAGCTGGTTGCCAGCACCAGGAGGTAAGCTGTTGGGACCCAGCTTCTGCAGCTGTAGGACTCTGGGTTCCAGGAGCTGCAGGGTGCTGCCAGGACCCAGAGTTGGCAGCTGCTGGGGCTGACAGTCTCCTGAGTTCTGGGACTCTCAGCCCCGCTAGGCATTGTGCACTCCTTGGACTGGGAGCCCCATTAGTTGACCTGGTTCCCAGCTGCAGGGGACACCCTGCTACACATGCAAATTAAATATCAATAGCAACCAGCTATAAAGTTAGTACACACTTTTTAGGTCTAACTTTATAGCTGGTTGGAGCATTTTATACCACGATAGCTACTTTGCACATGTAGCCGGTCTCAAGGTAATTGTGTAATTAACCACTTAATTGTGCAATATGTGTAACATGTAGAGGGCGCCTATGAGACAACAGCCTAGTCATTTTGATAGCAAGAAACTGTAGTTAAATCTCCTATCTGGAAATTTTCCAGGACTTAGAGTTCATTTGCTGTCACCTGCTGAATCACTTTCCAACAGTTCATGCAAATGAAGGGCTTTAATTTTATTAGTACACTGGAAAATACTTCATTTACTACAACTTGGGAATTTTCATAGAAGGGCCATTAATTGTGTGATTAGTCCCATAAACTCCTGTAAAGACTTTATTGCCTGTCAACAGTATATAACCTATTGCCTTTCCTTTGGTTATAGGTCTATTACTTTCCTAATAGATAAAAGGTGACATGGAATGATTAAATCAATCCTTTGTCCTTATGAAGCTTTATTGACTACCTATTCTCTTAGTGTCTGGCCCAGCGACCATTGAAGTCAAGGGAACTACTTTCAATGACTACGGTGGCTTTTGGGTCAGTCTCTTAAAGCATGATTTACCAATAAATTGAATTGCTTCAGGTTTGTTCTTAGAAATGTTTAAGCACATGCTTTACTTTAAAGTATTTTGGTTTATTTACTAATACATTTACTTTCCTCAGTTTTTAAAATATATATTTCAGCACTTAAAAAATATCTCTAAATTGGGCTGGATTAAGTTTTAAATAGGATCACTCAGATTTAGAAGGTCAGGAGCAGATTATTTTGTGTCTTTGTGTAGTGTACACATACCTTGTATAGCATAGTTGAGACATACCTTTTGAGGACCTTGCGTACTGAAGAGTAGGTGAGAAGTTCAAGCAGTGGTGTCTGTACTTCAGGACTGCTCTCTAGCATAGTGCTGTGGTATAGACATTCTCTGTGGGACTTCCCACATGCTAGATACCAAGCTTACACAAAAACCTTTGCAGAACTATGGATTTAGAGTGCTATACTGCACATATAGTTCAAAATAAGCTGTGACCCTAGTTCATGTTTGTGGTACATAAGAGGTTTTAACGCAATGCAATTTTGCCTGTTCGAAGAACTACAGGATTGGCGGTCTTAGTACATCCATTACGTTGATTATGCCAAATGTCACTCATTTTACCCATGTGAGTAGGTCTTTTCTGAAGTATTTGAATAAATCAGGTGGTGAGATTTTGGGCCTTTCTATAAATCAGTTTAAAACTGAGCCCTGTGAGGTCTAACCTCAATGACAGAACTCTCAGATTCCCTCAGGTAGAAATATTTAGTAGCTGAACACTTTTAAGGAAACACTCTATTTATTGAAACTAAAGTTCCATAATTATTAGTGCTTAGAACTGGTGAAGAAAAACACTAAAATTTGGACTTTTAAAAAAAAACTGGTCTAAAGGTAAAGAAGTTAGTTAGGCAGAACTAGGCTTGAGTAATAATAATAAAAAGTGTGGTGTGATTATTATTAATAATAATAATAATAATAATAATAATAAAACGTCTTTACATACATTTTGTCTGAATTATAGAAGAACAAAATTTACTGATGTGGCCTTCAGTGTGCTTCTACCCATATTGTAACTTTTACTAAAATACTATTTACTAAAATATTTTAACTAACACTATGCATATTAAATAATGTAAGATTCTGGTATTTAATGGCTTATAGGATATTGCTAGTACCCGGGAGGCTAATTTGTTTGCATTAGTTGGACGGGTCAACTGCTTCAAATGTGCAGATTATAGAACTACTGGTAGATTGCATTACACCATTTAAATAAATAGTAGCAATTTGTCAATGTCATCTTAACTTCAACATTTTCCTTTTAAACCCCAGGAAATGGTAGTTCCAATTAAATTGACCTTTTCTTTTCTAAATCTTCTTGCTATTAGTAGATAGTATTCTTGGTCTTTTTAGCAAGTAAAAATAGATTTTTTTTTCCTGGAGTAATGTTGCATTTATAAATAAACTCTCCGAACAAACTGATCGTCTTTATAAATAAAAGAAGCATGGTTAGTCACCCAGTAAATTTTACAAATCAGTTACACAGATTAAGATGCATGAATTGCTGTATGTCGGTGGCTAGGTTTTTCTATTCCTTTACATGTAACAGAACAATTTCAGGTGCTCATCTATTTTACAAAGCTCAAAGTCCACAAAATTAATAACATCATAAAAACAAGGAATAAACAGATGGATGACCCATGAACTAAATCAATGAGACCACACTGAAAAAATGAGACAATAAAATATTAGCCTCAAGGTTCCTCTTCTTATTCCTACCTACCCACATGTGCAAGGTGAACATGGTAAAGTAATATTACAAACATTGTAAAGACCTATCTTTTTCAAGGTAGTGGCCATGGTTAGGGATACTCCCAGGTTAAAGACAGAAGTTTTTGGTAGGCATACAGAGAGGTGTTAGGAGCCTTCAACTCTTGAACTGAAGGCAATTTGTATGTAACAGAAGTAAAATGCATGACAGCACAAAATACAGGTTAGCAACAGTTTGTATTTTGGCAAGGTAATTTCCATTGCCTTGTGCTAGGCTATAAAGAGATGTCATCTTTGGAGTGGGGATCAGCTGTTTCAGGATGTGTCCCAGCACAGCTGATAGGTTTCATTGGCATCTACAGATGTTGTCCCATGCACAGAGCTTCAGGGATCCAATCCTGTGGTACAACAGCCCTGGATGCCATACTGCAAGTTGGGGCATGCATCTGCAAGACACACTCCCTGACTCTGGATGTGGCACCAAGATATGCACTCTGCAGGAATCCCCTACGGGGGAATTCCCATGGTACCCAATAAATAAATATGCATCCTCCCATTTAAGGTGTCACAAACTGTGACTACCTTTGGTCACATCAACATTTCTGGGTACTTGGAGTGTGACAAAGGGCTAGCACATCTGTTTTCTTGTAACTTGTGCCACAATAAACATTTTTATGGCAGCACCAGGGTGATATCTGTTTGTACCCCTAATGTTTGTTTCAACTCAGCTGAACATTTTCAATCAAGTTCTCCAGAACAGATCTGAAAGATTACCAATGTCATATCTCTTTATGCAGCTGCTGCAATTAGCTATCAATAGCAGACATTATTTTTGCACTCAACTTCTGTCACCTATATGGTACAATGTATACAACCAGCCTCCTCTGCAACACCAGCTTTGCATCAACATAAATGCTATGAACTTTAATGGAAATATGTGGGATAAGTTAAAGAATCAGATCCTCTCAAAGGCAATGGATGCATGCCTGAAGAACAACTACAGAAAAACCCTCAAAGTGGCTTCACTACCACATTTCTAGGATGAGTATGTCAAGCAGGAGTGGGTGGGCGCAATATGGCCTGGGAGCATTTCTTTTAAATAAATTCTGGGAACATGATGTACACATAACCTAAGTACGTGACAATGGTTTCCTGCCACTATAGTGTAGGCACTTCTTATTGCTGAAGAACTATAATCTTTAACTATCAACTGGCCACACAAAACACAAACAAAAAATATATTACAGGACTGACAGCTTGGGCCCATGTCAATATCTTAGTTTTAGCTTATAGCTGGTGTGGGGCAGTGTGGATATTTTTCAGCCCTATGTTCTCTATTATAGTTGTACCTGAACTCCAGCTTGCCTGCTACTCCTTAACCTCAGTCCTAACAAGTGGCCTGGACAGTCCATTTCCCAGTTGGTAATACTTGACCAACCTCTTCAATACCATAACATCCTCTGGATTTGTTTTATATGGAGCCCTCTCTGACATATCCATTCATTACTAGGGTGGTTATTGACCTGTAGAACTTACAGACTTGAATTCTATTTAGAGTTTCCAAGTCGCACAATTAGGTCTGTTTTCTAGTCCCATGCTCTAGAGCTCTAGTTAGAATTCTGTGTTCCAGGCTGGAACAGGGTTTTATAATTTAAATGAAATAGAAAATAAACAAAGATTTCCTTTGGCTGTTTCCATACTGCAAGTATTAATTAAATCTGTTTCATACATTTCACTTCTATAGTCTCCTCTTGCCTACTTTAAAAAAAACCAACTAGATAGTGCTCAATTATTTAAACAGAAAAAATGCAATCCATTAGGCAACTGAATCCTCTTGAAAGGGAACTGTTGTAGTATCTTGACAGAGCTGCATGGATTTGATGGTTTTCTTTTTATTTTAAAGTTAAATGGGAAAGCCCTTACTCGGGCAAAGCTCCCATTGACTTCTACAAAAGGCTTTGCCTGTGTAGGGACTGAGTTAGTGAGATAGAAATAGGCCTTTTGTCTCTGCATCATGCTGTATAATTTTAATATCTTTAAAAAATAATATATGAAACTAATAAGCGCTATGGTTATATAAAGAACACAAATTAAAATTAGACACATCTGTTTTTCTTTTATACAAGGTAGTGGTGCTCAGCCTTTTTTACCTGGCAGGCTGGATTGGCAGTGTCTGATCCATCTGCAGGCTACATCCAGCAGGTGTTCCTGATCCAGCATCTGGGTGGACACAGCAGGCATCACCTGGCTGCACAGAGGGGGGCAGGGGGCAGGCCAGCCCCAGTGCAGCACTGCAGGGGAAAGGAACTTGACCTGGACCTGTGGAGAGGGAAGAGGGTGTGGCCGGGCCCCAACCCAGCCTCACAGGAGGGAAGCAGCATGGCTTAGGCCCAAAGGAAGGAAAGGGGTATGGATCAGCTGAATGGGAGGGAAGAGGGTGTGGCCTGGCCCTTCAGGGGAAGGAGGCATGGGCAAGCTCTATCCTAGCCCTACAGGGATAGAAGGGGGCATGGTCCAGCCCTCATCCATAAGCCAGGGAGGCCTTCCCTGTTTAGAGCCCAGGCTGGTGGTGATTTGCTGAGTAAAATGGCCTTGGCACGTGTGCCGGGGATTGCTGACCCCTGCCCTATATAAAACCCTGTACTAACATTCATTGCTAAATCATCTCCATACATAGGCATATTATAGCATTTTGGTTTCTCTTTGTTTAGACTGAAGTAAAGGGAGATGGCACAGAGAATCCTGGAGGGAATGATTAAGTTGATTACTGAGGGTAGGTTCAGACACTGACTTGGGCTCTGGGCCTTGCTGAGGACAGAGTGCAAATTCACCTCATTCACAGAGCTCATTAGAACTTTGTGTACAATCCTTTAGGTCAGGGAGATCCAAAAGATCTTTCTAAGATTCAACATAGTATCTAATTTTGCCTGTTCACAGATGATAACTATTAGGGCTGTGCAAAGCTTTGGTCACGGATTCAATTTGGCAGAGATTCGGCCCAATTCAGTGGCCAAATCTTGGAATTGAAATCAAATCAGGAGACCCTTTAATTTCTCCGAATCAAATTGGAACCCTCCAAATCGATTTGGAGAGATTCAGAAAGATTCAATGATTCAGACATAGACACAGCTTTAAATGTTTTTTCTACATACTTCAAGGTACCAGGCAGTTTGTGAATGCTGAGATGCTGGGGCAGATGGAGTGTCCCACAGGAACATGGTGGGCGGGGAGTGGGGGTCTCCAGCGTGCTTGGCAGCAGACCCAGAAGTGGACCAGAACTATTTCCAGTCCGATTCCAGGTTCGCCGCCGAGCATGCAGGGGCCCCCATGTTCCTGTGGGATGGTCCATTTGCCCCAGCATCGCAGCATTCATGAGCCATGCCTGGTACCTCAAGGTATGTAGAAAAAACATTCAAAGCTGTGTCTATGGGTGAATCACTGATTCTTTTAATCAGCATCGAATCTTCAGATTCTGATTTAGCCGAATCAAATTGGGACATTGATCCAAATCAACGAATTGAATCACTGTCCCCGATTCAGGCCAAATCCAAATCGAATACAGCCCATTTTGCACACCCCTAATAACTATAGCAAAATGAGGGCATGCAAAATGTGGATGGCCTTAGGACCGTCCGCTTAAAAACCAGGCTCAAACCAATTAGAATAATTTAATTCATAGCCATGTGCCTTTGCTATATTGCTTGCGATTCTCAAGCCTTGATTTTTAATTTACTTATCATATGGACCTCTGTTACTGTTCTACACCTGTATCTATATATGTACTGTAGTGTTTTGTATTTAACATTTTATATTGATTTTCCTGAAAAGCAGATTTAAAAGAATAATGTCTCATCAGCCACGCTGATATATAAGTATATTTACAATAATTATGGCCTTTAACTATTGTCCATTAAAGTTTGACATTTAAAGTGTATGCTGCAAATACATATCAGGTTTCTCATTAGAGAGACATTCTGTCTTTCTTGGTGGGACTATTACAATGAATCATTCTAATCCAAAATAAATAGAAAAGATGGCGATTTCATAACAAGCTGTCTTGTAAGTCCCTCAATGTGTAAAACAGCAACTGCTTTTGTGGCAAAATGGTTACATTTTAGTTTCTCCTCTTTGGCCCTCAAGAGAGAAAAAAGTCTATTCATTGTGTATAAAACCTTTTGCACTTTGACATAAGTCCTTCCAGCAGAATCTTTTTTTTTTTTATTGAAACAAACTTAAACCATATTCCATTTCACAAAAGCAAAATGTGCTGAACATGTGCTTTTTAAAATAGAAGCATGTGCATCAACTGTGCTACAAGAAGATACTTTCTGAGAGAGGTCTCCTGGGAAGGTCTATTACCCAAAGTCGGTGCATACAGGAAAAGGGTGAAACAGTATTAGATCAAGCTTTACTAAGCTAGATGGCCTGGGCTGTGGAATAAGTGATATTTAATATGCACACTTTGGGGCTCCTGTTGAGTGCCCTGTTTGGTAACCCGGATCAGGATGCTTGTTTAGTGGATAAAAGTGTAACTTTAGAAATTGGCAGGAACTTTCTGTGCTTGGCCACCTGTATTCTCAGCCAGATATGGTGTAAGGAGTCTCAGACAAGCACACTTTTCAAAGTTTGTTCTGTTTCACTTCCTTACAACTGCCAGGTTCAAAAGAACCATTTATAAAAAAAGAGAGAGAGAGAGAAGAAAAAATCTAAGTTCAAAGACGCATTTATTAAACTAGATGGTCTTTATGATCAAACTCATACTTTGTGTCTCTGTTATTTTAGCAACTTTTCCCCCCTCCTTTTTTCTCCGTTTTTTTGCTATAAAAATATCACTGTAAGAAATGTTTTAGACATTTTATTTTCAAGAATGGCAAGATACAGTAGTTATATAAACAGGGACCTCTGTTACAGGGGTATTGCTGTCAATAATAATAATACTTGTATCAAAAAATAATGTGAACTCCCGTGGCAGCCTGCACAGTCAATCAGCATAAAGTATTAGCACTTCGGGGACACAAAGGCTCTGAGCCTGATAGCATAGATTGGACTGAGAATTTTGACCTAAGAATATAATAATATCTTCCTAGATCTCATTATGCCTATGCCCATTCAAAACCATCTGGGGCCCTGAATAATGAGAGTGGTGTGAATTTATGACACCATAGATCTAGCAATAGCCCTGTGGATATTGTGTTGGATTAGCAGATTTACTGCTAATCCAAACACTGTGGACAAAATTATGTCTTTACATCTGCACTGCGGATCTCTGAAAATGGTAGTAAGTCAAATGTCTGAAGGGTTGACAGCAGCCCCCGTGCTTCAGGCACCATCTGCTGGCATGCTGCCATTCTCCCAAAACTGCCATCCTCCCAAAAGTGCAGTTCCTCAGACACATCCTGCACAATTGCAATGACAGATCTCCAAAAAGGGATGCAGTATAGCAAAAAAAGGGAATACTAAGCAAAAGGTTGCATACTACTGTCTGTAACAGGTGAATTCAGTGTTGGTTTGGTGCGAATAAGACAAAATTGATATTGGAAGGACTAATCAATGTTCTAAAACTGCCTGAGGTATATGGTCAATAAGGAACCATTTGGTTATGTGTAGTTGATGGTGTCTTTCAAGTAAACTAACTATTCAAATGCAAAACCTTTTCCCAAGGGTCAGCTAAGTGGACTTATGACCTTTCTCGAAGGGTTTGGAGCCCAATCAATGATTACACTAAATCCATAATTATAGTCTTTTCATGTGTGACAGAATATTGATAGTATGAGAGATGTGAGACCTTGAAAGCATGGAAACTTCAAAGTTTA
Source organism: Alligator sinensis (assembly GCF_000455745.1). NCBI lineage: Eukaryota > Metazoa > Chordata > Crocodylia > Alligatoridae > Alligator > Alligator sinensis. The sequence goes on from NW_005842216.1 coordinate 1,547,649, forward strand.
TTGAGATGTTAGACTCTATGGACATGTGGCATAGTAAAAAAAAAGAGATAGCTGTTGTATCAGTGCTTTAAGTCGTTTGTGTACATGAGTTCCTGAAATCACTTGGGGGAGCTGATGCAAATCCCTTGGTAAGTAAACAAGTCTGAAAGCTTTGCCCCCATGGGAAAAATGAGACACAATGATTTGCTCTTGTTCAAGTGGTCTCCATTGCAAAGTAATTGAAAGGGGTTAAAAGAGACAACTCTGAGTTGAAGTCAAAACATATCCAAAGACAGCTTGGAACAAAAATTTGATGAGTTGGTATCTATGCCTACTGGAACTCATGCAGTGAATGAGGAGGAGGGATGCATATCACCACCTGAAAACGATGACTGGTGGAGCTGAACAGGATATGCTGGAGGAAGCCAGGGAAGTGTCAAAGACTCCTCTGCATGGTGACACAGTCTTCATTGTACTTGAATGCTTTACAACATTTTATATGAAAGAACTGCAAATATTCTGCTCTGTTTAGATGCCATGTGAAAGGAGGCTGCAAAACCTCATGACATACACTATGCTGCTTAGTAACATGAATGGAATATCTCCTAATGGCTTGACAGTATCATGCATGACATGACTTTAATTTCATTAAGTGGTATACCCATTCTATCATATGCTGTAAGTTCTACTGCCAGTGTAATTTAGAATCTGTAGTGGTGTGGTGGAAAGCTTTTATTGCTGTGGGTTTAGGATGACTGTTAATTGCCTGAAGCAAAGCAAGAAATGGATTATGCATATCCTTCTAGAAAACTCACTACCACCTTTTCTGCCATGAACTATGTTTAGGCTACATCTTGTGCAGAAAAAACTAGTTTTCACTTGTTCTGAGAATTTTTGAAAAGGAAAAAAAAATCCAAAACAAACTCAATTTACTGAACAGTGGGATGTAGGTCTTCCTTTTGTCTGTACAGCCACATTACATTTGAACCATGGGTCCAACTGGGCTGAATCTGAACAAAGAAAAATTGTGCCTAAGATACGTTAGAAAGATGTAAAAGCTAGCTAAATAGCTATTTTATAAATCCCAAAGTTAAGGGTGCAACGCCTAACAATCTCAAGAGGCTGAACCCAAATGCCTCTCAACACTGGGAAGGGATAGTCCCAGTTTTTTCATTAGGAAAACAGATCTTCATAGCAGCAAGTGTTGTTGAAACTCAACGTAGGCCCAGGAGTGTGTGTTGCCCATCCTATATGTTGCTCCAGTACGATGTAGGGGGTAAACAGAGATAATGGTAGTGCTTGGGGAACTACTCTTGCCTGAAGCACATACATCATATATGAAATTAATCATGGTTGCACCAGTACATATGTTACACCATCCTGTACCCCACATCATATGGTTGCAAATATCCATACAGTGTGTTATAAAGGTTTTAGAATTATGAGTTTGGGACAGCTGCATCTAAAACAAGAAACCTTAAAATCATATCACACCCACATGACGCTTAACTTACAAAATTGCCATTTGAGAAAGTTGTAGTTGTCTCTCTCAATATTATGGATTTATGCCTTTCATGACTCACTTTATGAGTCTAGGACTCAAAAAAAATGTCAATATTCTTCTAAAATTACTTCAATTTTTTAGTTTTGTGGGGTGAGCTCACATGCCTAATTCTTAGTATCACAAGATATTGTCCCTGATGTAGGATTATATACTGCCTGTCTCGTATCTTACTTTCTACTCTAGGGAAAATACTATATTTGAAGGAATGAAGGAAACATTTCTTAGACTTCCTTTAATCATCCTCTCCCTGTTGGAAGCTAAGCATGTGTTTGGAACATTGAAAATAGTTCTAGCAGAGATGGACTAATGGGTAGAGTACAGATGAGATGGCCAAATGTACATGAAAAATGTAGCTTGTCACATTGCTGTATAATTTATGGATATCAGGTGGGGATTGACTTTCAAAAGTGAGTTGTGTGTTTAACTACTAGGGGTGGGTGAAACAGGCCGTGTTTCATTCGGATTTAGATTCAGCCCAAATCGGGGACATTAATTGGATTCGTTGTTTCGGATCACTGTCCCTGATTCGATTCAGCCAAATCTGAATCTGAAGATTCGATGCTGATTCAGAGAATCAGCAATTCGGCCACAGACACAGCTTTAAATGTTTTTTCTATGTATCTTGAGGTATCAGGCGTGGCTTGTGAATGCTGTGATGCTGGGGCGGATGGAGCATCCCACAGGAGCATGGCGGGGGAGTGCCCCGCGTGCTCGGTGGTGAACCCAGAAATGGACTGGAAGTGCTTTTGGCCCACTTCTGGGTCTGCTGCCAAGTGTGCTTGGGGAGCCCCTCGTGCCCCTGTGAGACACTCCATCTACCCCAGCATTGCAACATTCACCAGCCACCTGCTACCTTGAGGTATGTAGAAAAAACATTTAAAGTTATGTCTATGTCCAAATCTCTGAATCTTTCCAAAACTCTCCTAATCAATTCAGAGGGTTCTGATTCGATTCGGAGAACTTAAAGGATCTCCTGATTTGATTCAGATTCAGAAATTCGGCTGCCGAATTGGGCCGAATCTCTGCCGAATCAAATCGGGGACCGAAGCTTCACACAGCTCTACTAACTACCCTTTGAAAATCTCTCCAATCACCTTCATATATAGGTTTCACATAACAGATACTACTTACTATGCCATTTTAAGAGGGGGGGGGGGTTGCAGAACTGAAAATTCTTCCTAAAAGAAACATTTCTTTAGATAATTCAAATGCTGTAAATAATGAGATTTAAGGGCCTTACTACTAACTCCATAGAAATTCTTGGTCCAGAATAGATTGCTTAAATTTTTTAGATATTGATATTTTCGCTACAGTTGTTGGTATTTGTGCATTCACCCTTGTATGGTAATTTTGTTCTCCTATGAGAATAATAAAGGTATTTCTTATTCTTTTACAGATAATTATCCCCACAGTAATAGCTGGACCTCATGTGTACTAATCAGGAGGTGGTCTAATTCTTGTGCTGCCATGGTAGGACTGGTCATCTTTATTCCAAATTAAATCTCATGAGAATGAGTTCCTCAATGCCTTTCCTTCTTTCCATTTACCAGGACCCAAATATAGCTCACAATGTAGATAACAAGAGAAAAGATAATGCAGGAAATTTGGAATGATGGGACAACTCCTTTTGTTAATGCAATAAATGCTTTCTTATGACTTAATGTAAAATGCATAATGCTCTAATGAAATGGTAGTAATACCAAGATTAAAGAGGATACATCCCAACTAAGTACTTTATGTTTTCCACAATAAAAAACAACAAATCAAGAATTTCAAGTCTACTGTGTTGTCAGGTAAATTTTCCTGGTACCTGTAGCCTTGAGTTCACCTCCCTAAGATTTCCTATATGGTTCAAACAGTTGTAATGTTGCCAAACATCTGTTTTAATGCCAAAACATATTTAATGCACAATATGTTAGCCAGGTACATTAAAGATTAACTCTGCGATGGTGATTGGACACTGTTAATGGGGATAGGTAAAATCAGTTAGAAATAATCATTGAGCCAAAGGACTTTTCTGTATGCAGTAGTCCAAGACTCCTCATCATTTCCTGTTTCTTTCTCTACCATTGAAAATAGCAAGTACCAAAGGCCATGCAGAAGATAGTCATCATGCTCAGACCCTAATCTAGCTAAGGACTTACATGTGCTTAAGTTTAAGCATGCAAGCAATGCTACTGAAATTAATGGAGTATACAACTCCTTGTAGTTTGTTGTGTGTTAAGGTCTCTGTTTGCACAGGGAAGAGGGAGATTGGAGGGACAGGTACTTCCTGTCCAGGATACTCCCAGTTAAGGTAATTGTGACCATGCCCTTCCATCCTAATATAGGTTCAGGCTTCAGGCTGCATGGCTCTTATCACCCACCCTATTTCCCCAGGAAGTGTCACAATTTTCCTTCTCCCCTGGAAGCTCTGAGTTGCCTGCTCCTTTCTGCTTTCAAAAGAGCTGGCCACAAGGAACACATGGTAGCATTGGGAAAGGGGGGCAGGAGCAGGGAGGAAATCGATTCCATCAAGCAGGAGGAAACAGGAGTCCAGCAGCAAAGAGCTGACCCTGTTCCCTCTTCTGCCCTCCCATGTGAATACAGGCATGGCCCAGCCTGCTCATTCCTCCCTCCCCTGTTCAAAACCTCTGTCAGTTCCAAAGGGCAGTTCTTCCCCCTTCCAAGATTCCTCTGCTCCTCAGAGGGCTGGGGCTGAGCTACCCAGCTGCTCTGCGAGTTGAAATTTCCTTACGACGCAGTGCAGTGAGGCAGAGTGAACCCTGATGCAGTATGCAGACTGCCTGTCATCCTTCCCCTCTAGCTCTTCTAGTGTTCATTTAACAAGTGTTTTCCTCACTGATCTCTCATTATTTCCTCTCCTCATTATTTCCCATTCTTTTTGTTTCTTCATTAAATACTCCAGCAGTGCTATTTAACATGCACCCCAGGCATTTATTTTCTGGTTACTGAATGAATATTTTCCAGGAGGCTACTAGAGTCAAGTTACCTAAATACTCATGGATAATTTAGAGAAATGTGGGCAGAACAGGTATTTAAATCTCTCTAATATCTATTTTTAAAACCAGATTAAATTTTAAATTATTTGCCTATATGCATCTAGTTTAAGATCCAACATATCACTTAAGCAAACTCCAAATGAAAGAACCATCACAACTGTTCCATCAAAATATTCAAGCCTTACCTTTTATGAGTAAGGCAGGGGGCACCAAGATGAACAAACTAGTTATACATGCACAGAAAGTAGCAGGCTGAAAGTAATTGTGTATTCAGTTTTAATGGAGCTGAATCTCCTGCTGAGATTTCAATATCTGACAGCATTGCTTTCATTGCCCCAAATGCCCAACCTTTTTCTAATGTTTGACCTTGGGTATGATTATATTCCTGTATGTATCTCATGTGATGCAAAACCATTTGCCTGTATCAGTCATCTCTCACTGTCAATCCTGTTCCAATTTATGGCAGAAGAGAACCAGTCTGATGCTACTAACAATAGTTAAAATTAGCTTCAATATGTGTTTCCCCCCCCCTTCCCCATAAGAAAAACATTTCCATAATGTTATTTAAGTGCTATGCACAAAAATAAAAATTAAAGCAACCACGTGATCTGTTAAATTTCATGATCTTTTCATTGCCTTGTTTACCTTATATGAGTACTATGGCCTACAGAATAAAGGCATCAAGCTATGTTTTATTATTGATTATTTATTTCCTTCTGTGTGAGAGGGTCTAGTCGTTCAAGTGTACATGCACTGCAAACAAAGTGTTCTGGTGTATTTACTGTGGGAGTCACCACCCTAACATGCTGACTGACAAATTTAGGGCTGCTCTAAATGCAGTGTCAAAGGGTTTTCACACAGCTCGTTGGTGCCAGCTGCCTTCTGTCTCTGCTTTACATTCTATACATATCTATGCCTCAGGTGCTTCCATGCTACTGGAACAGTTTTGTCAGTCAACATTTTTGGCAGCCTTTTTCACAATAACATTTTTTTCTGGTTAGTTAATAATACAGGAACGTGGTGCAGTGTGCAGTTCTCCAAATGCACATGGCAGATCATGGAAGGGACAAGCAGCACATGACAGACAGGGCAGAAAGCACAGCAGTGGATTGGGCAGAGAGCACAAGACAGAATAGCAGACTGGGCAGGGAGAAGGGATCAAAGTTGCAGTCAGGGGCCGTGTTCAGATGAACACGGATATGTGTATGTGGTGCCGCAGACCCATCTGCGGTGCCACACAGTACACTTGCAGGCATTCATCATGCTGTTACCCTGCAGCGTAGGGGATTTTTTTTACTCCGGGAGGACCCAGGGTAAAAAAACCCAGTGTCTTAAAAAAGCAGGGTGGCGCATCTGGTGGCAGCACATGCCTCCCAAAATGGGAGCCTGGCCTGCCAGAGCCATGCTTCAGCTGTTGGCCAGGCTCCCAACTGCATGAGTGCCACAGCTGCAACTCTCTGGGCCCCCAGGGAAGGCTTCTGGGGTCAGCACAGTTGCTGGGTAACCTGCCGTGTGTCAGAGGTCTCATGGCATGGGCATTTCCCAGGAACAAGCAGCAGCAGCACAAGGTGTAGCACTGCTTCTTGTCCCCAAAGAAACATAGAGGCAGTCCTCGACTTACAACTTTTCAAGTTACATTTTGCACTTGCAGCATTTATAAATAAAGCGTGCAGTATTGACACGCTTGATCCAATGTGATGTCATGCCAGCAAACAAGTTCACTGTGTTGCTCATCTCCCTGGAGAACATCTGTCCAAACTTCCATGGACACTTTCTTTAAGAAAGCAGAAAAGACTCCAGAAAAACCTGCAGCCAAGACCCCTTGAGAAGACTCCAGCCGAGAAGCTTCAAAACGTCCAACCAAGAGCCCTTCAAGAAGTCCAGCAAAGTCACCTCAAAGTCCTTCCAAATCAATATGATTGCTATTTACAATATAAATACATTAATGTAGCTATATTACTCATCTATAATTGATCAAGTATAAAATTCTGGGGTATTTTTGGTGAAAATAGGGTATTAGGCCTTGGTTCAGGAACCAATCCTCCATTTATAACATTGTTTCTTATAAGAAACCTGGTTCCGAGTTACAACATTTCGACTTAAGATGCAGTTTTCAGAAACCAATTGTGTCATAAGTCTGAGGAGTGCCTGTACATCCATGCTCATGTAGATTTGGCCAGGAAGGGTGCAGAGCTAATCTGTGGCACACCAGCAAAAAAAGATTGGTCTCCACTGGTCTAGATACTGGACACAAAGCAACAGATAGTTGGAAGAGATTAGGTGAGTTAAGGATCTGAAGGGTCTAGGTATTAAATTAGCAGATTTTGTAGAAGAGAATTCTTAGCTTCCCACTTGCACAACCCATGTCAGTGAGCTGAAGGCATCACAGAAGGGGTAGAACTGAATAGAAAGATGGCATATTTATAAACTGTGGTAGGGAGATTTTCCCTCAGCATTAGGGTTAGGGATAGAAATTACACATAAATCGGTATAAGTAATCAGAAACTGGTTCAAATGTGGAACACAACAGAACTTCAGTGCACATAAACCTCTTTTAAAAAGGCCCAAATCAGTTCAAGATAAACCTGGATGGATGTAGTATCAGACTTAACTGATTTTGGCTAAATCAGTTTTTTGAACTTTTGCCCCAGATCCCCTCCAGATTCAAGTTAACTCACAGTCCCCCAGCATCCCAGAGTGCTTTCCAGGGTGTGTGGGCTAGCCTACTCCTAAGCTGTCTACTCTGGCCAAGCAAGGAGGCGTGCTTTAGTGCTCCCTGGCTTCTGGCCTGGGGCACTACAGGCATGCAGCTTCATTTCCAGAATCAAAAGTGAATGTCTATTCACTTGCTTATCAGTTCAATCTACACAGTTTAGACTAATCGGTGAAGATTGAATCAATGGAGCCTTGGGCTTTTTGACTGTCTGTACTTAGCCAAGGAGGCAGCACAGAAGAAGAAAGTAGAGAGGATCCTTTAAGGTTGATTCACATTGGTAGTCTCAGTGTTGCCAACATATCTACTCCTGTGTTGGTTATAGGGCTGCATTCCTAAACTGAAAAAATTCAAAATCCTCTTACTGAGTTCTGTGCAGGCCCTGCACATTATTTGAATAGGATACCATCATGGTATTTATCTTAATTTTTAAAAATAATGTTTCCCTTTCTGTTTACAGTAGTCTACTAAAATGAAATCCCTTTCCTGACCACATATCCTTTGCAAGCCTGCATTGGTTGTTATTATAGGGTGTTTTGGGAATACTGAATTACTGGCATTTCATTTTTCCTTTAGAAATTGAGTAGATTAGATCAGCATTTGAAAACACAGATAAAGAAATGGCCCTTGCAAACAAAAATAAGCAGGATAAAGAGAGATGTAATTATTAAAGCTGCATGGGAAAAAATGACCAAATGCAGAATGAAAACTTGCCTGGTTGCAGGGCTTTTTACAGTTACAAAATACTGACCAAGTATACTAGGGTGCAAAAACACGGGATGAGTTTGGGGTTTCTTCTTCCCACCAGTTTCAGTGACTTAGAGGGTTGTTTGATACTGTACAAAACGTTCTGTTGCCTTTTTTAAACATGTATAGTTAGGCATCATTTTTGTTTTGTTTTGAGATATCAACTGAAAGTTTAGGAAATGTGAACTGACCAAAATCTAAGTCATTTGACCAAAACCACTGAGTTTCACACAAATCTTGATATGCGTGTCCAGACTGTGGTTGGCCTTGTTTAAACGATCAAAGTAAAGAAAGAGGACACAAGAAGCTTTCCCCGCTTCTGATAATGCTGTGCAAGCATAGTTCTTGTTTGCCCAGAAAACAAGGAATGAGAAAATTTAAGGCCAGTGGTGAAGTTTGTTTTTTAAAAAAAAGGGAATAAAGATTTAGAGCTGTAGCCATCTGCCTTCAACCCCAGAGTGTGGATCTAAATCAGTATGGCTAGGATAAATGCATAGTTCATCCCACCAAACTAGCCCTACACACAACCAATTTCACTCTTTTTTATATTTAGAAAAGGAAATAAAGAATCAGACACCAGTATCCCTGTTCCATCTGTACTAACTGTGGCAAAAATTGGTAAGTGCCAAAGAGCTCTCTTCCATTTGGACATTGTTGTACCATCATAAGACACCACATACACACAAGGTGAGGTGCAAAGATACACACACACACACATTGATAATAAATGGGGAAAGGTGAAAAGGGGGAATCAAGTATGGTAAGTAGGGGTGTGTGAAATGGGCTGTATCAGATTCGGATTTGGCCCGAATCGGGGACAGTGATTTGATTCGTTGATTTGGATCACTGTCCCCGATTCAATTCGGCCATACTCAATATGAAGATTTGATGCTGATTCAGAGAATTTGTGATTCAGCCATAGACACAGGTTTAAATGTTTATTCTACATACCTCGAGGTACCAGGCATGGTTTGTGAATATTGCGATGGTGGGGTGGATGGAGCACCCCACAGGAACATGGGGAGGCCCCCATGTGCTTGACGGTGAACCCAGAAGTGGACCAGAAGTACTTCTGGTCCACTTGTGGGTTTGCCGGGGAGTGTGCTAGCCCCCCCCCCCATTCCCCCTCTTGCTCCCGCCCTGGCTCGGCAATCAGCCACAAGGGGACCCCAGGTGCCCCCCCAGACCCAGGAGGCACCAGTTGCTGAGCCAGGGAGGGTGCAGGGGGCCCCCCAGCACACTCCCCGCAGGACACAGAAGTGGACCGGAAGTGCTTCTGGTCCACTTCCAGGTCTGCTGCCAAGTGTGCTGGGGAACCCCCCGCACTCCTGTGGGACACTCCATCTACCCCACCATCTCAGCATTCACAAGCCACCTGGTACCTTGAGGTATGTAGAAAAAGCATTTCAAGCTGTGTCTATATCTGAACCTCTGAATCTTCCCAAAACTCTCCAAATCAATTTGGAGGGTTCTGATTAAATTCAGAGAGATTAAAGAGTCTCTTGATTTGATTTGGATTTGGATATTTGGCTGCTGAATCTGCTGAATCGAATCAGTGACCAAAGCTTCACACAGCCCTAATGGTAAGCTACCTATTTCAGTGTCCTTGTCTCCTCACCCTATCATCCGGCTCTACAGTGATCTGCTTTCACTTCTTTTGGAGCGTGCACTGTATGTTGTCAGATGCAGTATATTAAAAATACCTGGGTGTGCTTTAATATGCAGCAGTCAAGCCTTATACTCACCTAGAATGAGCACATCTGTAAGAAAGCAGTTGCTTTCATTGCTAATCACAACCACTTTCCTGGGTCCAGGCTTTATTTTTTATTGTGTCCACATACTAGTTCACATTCCTTTTTTACTAAATTTCTCCTCTTTGGTCCTCAAGAGATGTTGTTGATTTTACTAATTCCATGGAAACAAGGTGGGTAATTGCAATCAGAATGCTTATCTGAGGTTCTAAAAAATGTAGTTGTTTAAACATAAGTCAGAAGGACAGAATAATTTTGAGTTAGTAGTGTTGTAATTCAGTTAAAGAATATAGATGGTGACTTCAATACACTGGGGCAGTGGTACCCAACCACCTTGCCCTTAGGGCAGGACAAGTGGCATGGAGTCAGTCCTTAGGCTGGATCCCACATGGGGTCACTTTGCAGGTGTGTTTCAGTGCACCAGCCCTGACCCTTGCACCAGACTGACCCTGCATGCCTGGATATGGCTGTGAAGCAACCAGGCACAGTGGCCGGACTGCAGGCCCGTGTGATCTAGTGTGTAGGGCCATGTTATCTGGTCTATGGGGCTCTTCACAGGTCCAGAAATTTAACAACAGGAAAGCAGCAATTGACTACCATAATTCCTCTGTTGCCAAATTTTTGTTGCAGGCCACACATCTTTGTGGGCTGGATTTGGCCCATGGGCCAGAGGTTGCGCACCATCAACAGGGTAAACAGCATAGAACATGATGTAGTTTAAATATACGCTGCAGAATTCATATCTTGGCACAGTGTTAACTTCAGTCTCCTAACTGAACATAATATACAGTAAGATCAAAGAAAGGACTGTATAAACAAATGAAGTACAAGGTGCCCTTTTAATTGCTCTATCTGGAACATAAGAACGTAAGGTTTATCAATCAGAATAAAAATAAAGGTGGTAAACATTCTAGGAAGAATTCATTAATGGATTGTTTATAAAGGTGAGATACTGCTTTCAGTATCTTGCTGGTTGTGGTTTTAATTAACTGGATTTTTCTGTTATTTAATATGTCCTATCAAAACTAAGCAACTTGTCTTAAAACAGAAATGTAACAAACTGCTCATTCACAAGCTAAAGACCACTTGAAATGATCTTCAGGGAATTGTCTTCAGGCCAATATGTTTCTGTTCTGCATGAAACATGGTTTTCAGTGAACAATAAATGTTGACAAACATGCTGTAAGGAATGCCAAGACAAATTTCATGGTCTAGGAATACATTTCTAACTGCCCAAAATTAAAAGAATTTGAAAATTTAGAATTTTTTCATAATCTATGTTTTTCTCCTTTTCTGTGACTAAGAAAAATATAATTACATGCATTGCTGATAGGTTAGAAGGAAAATCATTCATATACTCAGTCTATAGATATTTGTCCAAAAAATCAAGGCTGTCCATGGCAATGCATTCTTTGTGGTATATTTCATGTACAGAGTCAGGCACAAATTGTTTTTGATTAACAAGGCTTTTTGCTTGGGACTTGCTCAGAAATTGGCTGGAATAACAGAACTCCTAGCTACTTAACTGCCTACTCTGTAAACTTTATTTATTTTTTGTAGTACTTATCCTACAACATACAGAGTTTCTCAGATTCTGCTTTTCCAAAATGTCCATTCAAATGTTGTTTATGGCAGGAACTGACAAGTAATAACCTTTGCTTTGTCGAAATGTCTGAAAGCTCAGAGTATCATGTCTCACCTGGTTTAAAATGAAACATATGTTAATCAGAGCAGGGTGAATAATTCATTCAGCAGCGTGAATTGGCCCTTTTTCCTTTTAAATTGTCCATGAACAAGTTACAACTTTCTCAGATTTATTTGTTGTTCAAAATACAGACATAAAAAAATTCTCAAATAATTTGGGTCCAAAGTTTGTTCATAAGCAGCTTGTTGAAAATAAATAATATTGAAAATTCAGCTACATTGGTAAGCATTGACTGGATATAAAATTCATGCAGTGCAATGTTTGTTTCCTACTTTACTTGTAGAATCAGTTTTCCAGGCTTAAATTTACTTTTGTGAATATTTGCTTAAAACATACTTCCTCAAATATTCTAGCAAAAATCTCTATTTCTCAAATATTAGAGATATTTAAAATATTTGAAACGTAACCAGGATCTTTTTCTTCCTTTTTTTTTTTACATGACAATTACTGGAACATTCTTAAGAAATTTGCCCACTTGTAATTCTACTATATCAAATACACCGCTAGTATAACAAATTATATTTCAATCTAACCTTTTTTTAGCATCTATTGGTATGGACGCATCCAATCATACAATGCCCCTACATAGGCTGGTGTATCCTAACATAAGATAAAGGCCTATTTGTGTAAAGACTGAAAGAGATTAACTGCAGTGACATACATGAGTCTTTCTGTCTAGAGTGGCATTAGACATCATATCACATGAATTTTGAGGAAACATAATTAAAAATTGACAATTGGAATGGATAACTTAGGATCATACCTGAAGATGATCGTATCTCTTACTAGATCCTCAAAAATAGCTTGGCCAATATGGAACATCATATAAGATGGAAATCTAAAGAGTGTTAGTGCTCTGACTGGTTAATTATAGTGGACACTCCGTATGTGTGTTATACATGAAGCTAAGCCAATAATACTAAATTCAACAATTATAACTGTTTGCAGGTTGTCCTTGAAAAAAATAATCAAATGTACTTATATAAATGAGTACATTTTAGTAATGAGTATGTGTGTGTGTGTGTGCGCGCGTAAGCATACTTAATTAAATAATTTTTGTTTTACCAATTGATTGCCATACAGTTTTTGACAACTATTCAAATTGCAGCTCATGCTGGTGTGTTTAGCATCAGAATACACATGGAACTGTTTCTTTACCACATTGGACAATTTAGTGAACAAATACACAGTGAATTTTGAATTGTATAGTACATTGTAAAAGCTATGAGGCATAGGAACAAAACTACAGTGGGACTTAGATCGTGAATCAGACCAGTGTGCTTTTACAATTGTGTTTTGATTTTAAATTTTTCAGTTGATTATTACTTATTTAAGTGTGATATTTTTCTTAAAAATTAATTTGCCTTGAATTTAACTATGCCTATTCAGAAGATGACTATAAAATCTGAACAATTTGAATGTTTTGTAGTTGACTTGATATTAAGAAATACATCATTTACTGAGCTGTATCTGTTCATTCCTGATACCGGAATTGTTCCCTTCTGTGGATTTATGTTAAATTGGGAGAAAATTGTGATACTTGTGCATTTAAAAAAACTGGACCATATTTGTATTTATTCTACATTACAGGCAGCATGTTAAGTGAAAATAAGCCCTCCATTTTCCATATCATTTTGTTCTCTAGCAAGAATTTTACTTCACTGCAGTTAATGCTGCTTTATCCTGTTTACCAAAGTTTCTACATAATTTTAATGTGATCCTAAAGGGTATAACCATAGTGACAGTTTTTAAGTTGACCTTATAATAATCAGCATAAACTATTACTTGAACCTATTGAATAACATAACACTGTATCTGTTGTTACTGAGGGTCATTGAATTCCATCTGTCAATCTCATTGTATAAAATTATATTATGACATGATTGTGTTGTCTTGAGTTATGACTTGGGTTGATCGCAATATGGCATGCTTTTTCTTTTGCAAAAATTATGCTTATTGACATTGAGGTAATGCAGGCTCTAAATAACAATTCAAAAGATTCTATAATGAAAAACAATGTGTAAAAGGTATCTGTGTATGACCCCATGAGAAAAAGAGAGTAAAATACTAATTTCAAGTTGCTGAATATTTAGATATCACAGGAATCAGAATTCATGGTAGAGGTAATATCTTTTATTAGACTAACTAGATGTTTACAAAAAAAAAATCTTTATTTGCAAGCTTTCAGGCACAGGCACCCTTCTTCAGGCATAGGAGAAAAAAAATTGTAAAAAGTTTTCCTAGGTAGAAAGTTCTTCTAGGTTCGTATTTCATAGGAGAGTTGAAGGTATGGTGAAATCTCCTGTTTGGAACAGTTCATTATATGCAGATTAGGCTCACAAAAAAGTTGGAATAGTCTGTTTACCTCAAAGCTGTTTGGTGGTAAGCTGGATGTAGAGTTGTATTTTCTTCTGGTTATGATGTTTTATATTTCACAGAAGAGTAAAAGATGGAATGCTCTTCTGGGCAGGAATTTCTTATGTGGTGGGCTCTGTGATAATGTGAATCTCTGGGCCCTGTGATAATACAAATTACCTTGAACAAAGGCAGGAGCAGGGTCTCAGGCTTCAGGTGGTAAAAGTTGCTTTCTCCTTGTAAAATTATGAAGATTTCATTATCACAGGCATATTTGATATTATGTGCAGCTCTCACCAAGGGGGCACATCCTTAGATGATGCAAACTGATATTCAGTGACTGTATTGACTCTAATGGAGCAAAATGCTTTCTTTATATCATTTGAGGATTTTTCCTCATGTTTCAACACCACAAGAGGCTGTTATCAGTGTATTGTTTGAACAAGAGTTTTATAGAAACCAAGGAAGTATAGCAACATCCCGCATCCTCAGCATCAGTGAAGTAACAAACTACCACTGAACAGGAAATGGAATCTCTGTAGGAAGAAGGTCTACACTGATATCTGCATTTGAGTATGAACATGGCTACATGGCTATGGCTCTTACCTGTTTGGGCAAATGAAACAATTTACTGAATTAAGAAGCCAGCTACACCAACCAGAGAGTTCTTTTCTCACTATTCTTGTGAGTTCAGAACCAAGAGGCAAACATTAGTGAAGCGAATACTCAGATTTCAAAAGAACCTAAGTGATCTAGAAATACAAGGCTCCTTACCTTTTAACAGGACTCAGGAGATGTGTTTAAAAAATCCCACCCAGTATCATCCAGATCCAGTGTTATGTCCAGAAGACTGCACTGCTTGCTTCCCTATTCGTTGTGTGACACTACACCTTCAAAAAGCCTAGAGTGTCAAAAGAGAGTAGACCAAATGAAGCTCTGCAGTGCTGGGTGCAATTCTTGCAGTCCATCATAAGGAAAGTACCAGACATCCAATAAGTGATCCTTGTGCGGATTCATGTAGAGATCGTTGATGGAACTGCTGTCAGTAATGTATGCTGCAATTACATGCATGGCACATACTCCTGATACTCTCCTCCAGAATTCTAAAATGACCATGTTGACCTTTATTTCCTATTTATTCTTTTCCATTTTTAGATGCACCTTGGTAAGATTATGAAAGAGATTACAGATTGTGGTTGCTTACATCCTGCATTTTCTTTAGGTTTGGATTTGTGCTGGAAACCCTCATTTGAACACACACAGGCTGCATCGAGACGATCATAAACATGCATTGGAGCAGCATAAATTGCCTCAACGTACGCCCCTACACATGCAGCTCATTGCGACACAAATTGTGCCAGAACGGGCAAACTGCCCTTGCACAGCTCCCACAGGGGTCTTCAGCTAGGTAGAGCTGAAGGCTGGGGCCACCACCTGTGATGACTCCAGCAGTCGTACTGGGTGGCATGCTGAAGCAGCAGGGGCAGCATGGAGTCCTGGTCAGCAGCCAGAGCATTGCTCTGGATGGCCCAGCCTCTGTGCCAGCACATGCTTGCTTTGCATGCGTTGTGCCGCTCTTTGTTCCACCACTTTTTTTGCTACCAGGAAACCCTGGTAGAAAATTTTCTGCCACGCTCCAAATTTGCAGCGTGGGGTACATTTTAATGTTCACTGTGTGTGGTTTGTGGTGCCACAAACTGCACGCCCCTGCTTGTCTGGACACGGCCTCATATTATGGGTTGGGTTGCTGCTCTTCAAATCCAGATACAAAAGGCAAATTTATTTTGTAGGTTTAGATGATTTATTTTGGTAACTAGCAAGGAACATACAGATTCTTCACGTCATTTTGAGGTAGGTAAAGCATTCACTGGAAATTCTCCTAAGGGTTTTTCCTAATCCTTTTGGTTTTGAATTAGTTGAGATACAGATTTTTGCCATAAATCCTGTCTTCTGAATAAAGATGAGGCCAGTGTCTCAAGGCACTTTCATTAATATCAATAGAACATGGGAAACATTTTAAATATTGCAAATAAAAACCATGAACCCATTTTGGTGTAGAAGTCAAATGTGAAGCCCTGTAAGGTAGGCCCATAGTTCATATGAATGCTATATACTGGTCAGTGGCCTAGCTCAAAAAATGGACTATTGATTTTGATAATATCTTAATTTATGTTTTAGAAAAAATATACATCATTGCAACAGAGGTAGCAGTGGAAAAATTACCAACGTAGACAGGAACATGTATGTTTTACTATTGTGTTCAGACCTGCTCTAATAATAGGGTAGTGTCCTCCATGGATGCAGTGCAGATGCATCAGTGCTGCTGGCGTAACTCCAGGAGAATTCCACAAGGCTGACAGAGATCTAGCTATAGCTAATTCCTTCAATGGCTGCAGTAGTCTAGATATTATCTGCAATATATTGCTGAGGTAACCCTATCAACTATATTTAGAGAAAGGAATACTCATGCTTTGTCAAGAGCGGGCATAGTCTCAGTGAACGTATGTATAAGATGGCTGTCTGTCTGGACTGCTACATTTTTATTTAGATGCTCAGCGTTCTACAGCCGGTAGTTGTTTTCAACTCAGAGCTGTGCGTCTGAAGACTGAACAAGCTGTACTGTGTCTTTGCATAAATAGTCTCTCTTACCTCTGAAGTTTTCCTCATCTCCTACAGCGGTGCTAGGGGTCAGACACACAAAGGTGCTGTCCCCTGATTGCAGCAAACACCGCCATGTGTTGTATGTTTGATGAATTAAAAGGATGCTGCCAACTTAATTACACTGTAACCCTTCAATAAAGGAAGGGCAGAGCTGATTAACTAGTGAATAATTGGGGGCTGATTGATGGCTTTCTCTCTCACTGCTAAAGGCTGTATATATAATTATTTTGCCTGTGGGCCTAATTTTGCCACTGTTAGCTTCCACTTTTGTCATCAGCTGTAATTTATGGATGGGGCCTGAAGCCTTAAAAAAGGCTAGAAAATGAAATAGCCCTGAATCTCCAGATATGTCACCTGCAAATGGCCAGCAGGCAGTCTCTAACATCAACATTTGCAGCCATTTAGCAGCATTAACACCTCATGCTTAGTTGGAAAATAATATTATCATTTGTCAACAACTATCATAATATAGATTTTTCTCCTGACATGTAATAATGTTGCATCATCCACACCAATGATTTAATATATGTTTTAAATGCAAGATCAATTTATAGTAGCTGAAGAGAAAATTCTTCTAGCAAGGTACTTAAAAAAATCCTGGTCAAAGAAAACCCAAGTCTCCTCATTGCAGTTGTCAGGCTGGTTACAGCCCCAGCCTTTATATAGAAGCCCACATAACCTGTATAAACTAGAATGATTTCTATGAAATTTCATAAATACAACAACCTTTTCTTTAAGAACCTGGCTAGATGTTTGGACCTTGAAAGATTCAGTAAAAGTTTTTTAGAAGGAAAAATATAGCTGGAAAAGTAGTAAACCCCTACCTCTTTTATTTAAAACCACTCAGGCCAGATCCACGGTTACAGCCAGTCAGAAGAGCTCTATTTAAAGTCAAAGAAGCTTCCCTGATTTGGACTAGTTGAAGCTCTGATTTCTAATTAAAAATATGTCCTCTTGTTTATTGAAAGGAAGACAGAAACCTGCCATTAATACAAGACATTCTTTTGAAGTCATTCCATTTTAAAAGATTGAACCACTTTCATGACAACCTCTCCCCCCCCCCACCCCCGAGCTGTCCCAAATAAGCGAACCATTTTTTGAGAATATAGAATATTCTGATTAGAGCTGCTCCACTGACCAGCTGCTAAGGAATACTGCCTATTTTATATTCCAAGATGAATTTTTCAATAAAGTAATAACAACTTAGATTCACATTTTTGTAACCCATATTTAAACAGAGCAGAGGGAAGGCTTCTAATTTTCAAGCCAAGATATACAAATCCTCTCTCTCAAATTTCCTTTGTTGTTTTGTCCTCACAGAGAGCTCCCTTGCCTATGAATTGCATAAAGATTTGAAGAACCTTTCAGTCAAAGCTCAGTAGTGTGCCAGTGGGCACTGGCCAGGAAAAAAAAAGATTGATATTTGCCCTCTCTTCTTATCTGCACTTGATTTATAAGTCAGAGTGAGTATGCAAGAGAAATAAAGGCAAGACCTTGATGCCTCCCTGTGGAGAATATGCACCATTTGGATTGAAGGCATGAAAGAGGAGAAATTAATGGTAAGCTGTTCATCTGTCACTACTGCCAGCCTGATGGTTTTGCAGAAAAGGAGAGGACTAGATGACATGCCCTCCAGTCAAGGGCACGACTGCCCGCTGTTCTCATATTATAAACACAGTGCTTTGGGTTTCTAAGGGATTTAAATTTAAATTATACCGTACTTTGGGTAGGCAAATCTTTACACAAGTTTATTTTCTTGAAGTATTAACATGCAGGATTTTGCTGGCTTTATGTGGAAGAAAAATAAAAGTTAAGTCTCTCTATTTGATAAAAATATGTAGCATACTCTTAAAATGTATCCAGATTTTTAAAGCAGTGTGTTAAAATGTAATGAGATTTAAACGTATATATGCATTGAAGATTTAGGCACATGCATAAATAGATAAGCTTTAGTTATTCCACTCTCAGGCACACAGGGAAAGATTAAAAAGTTCACAATACAACTTGAATATTTTTTCTATTAAAATGGTATAATACTAACACTGCTGCTATCAATAATGATATTAAGAACACATCCAAAGAATAAGAATAGATACAAAACTTTCTTGTTGTGCTAAATGATGAGAAAATGAACTCCTAGTAAATGAAGTGCTTTGTCTGGCTGCAAATTTTCAATCTCTCCTTACTGGAGTTAACATGTACTATATGTTTGTACAGTGCCTAGCACAAATGGTTTCCTTGGTAAAGGCCTGTAGGTGCTTCTGCAGTATTAATAAATAATAATATAACAATCCTTGTTGGACCAATTGGTGTTCCCGAGAGCATAGCCTGAATATAGCCACGTACTACTGGCTGCATGACTTAAAAGTGAGTTGTTGCAGGGTTGTAAATCCTTCTGATTTTAACATGAGTTTCAGGATTGGTGTTTTTTCTTAGAGCTCAGCTGCTGAGATCAAGATATGTTATGAAAATCTCAGGTTTTATTTTTTTAAAGAATGAAGTTCTACCTGTTCTGGTGGCAGAGAAAAGCTTAAAATACATGTGACCTAAAGGGAAAGAAAAAGAATTTGGCATTTATTATTTTTTTTTAAATCCCATGCGTATGAAGTTAATCCCAGGATTTTCCTGAAGCCTGACTCATGATTTTTGAACTCCTGAGGTTGACATGTCTGTAGTCCCATAGATTTCCATAAAACAATTCACAGTAGAAAGCCTGATGCTAAACAGGGTTTGTTCTTAGATAGTGTGTGAGAGTTAACAAGTTGCATACCACTGCTGAGAGGATTATAGATCATTTCATAAACCTTGCAAAGATAAACAGCTTTAAAAGAACTGTTATTATAATGAAGCAAACTCATCCAAACACACCCCCGCCCTTTCCTCTGCCTGGATTTGAGAGTTTACTTCTGAATTCCCTGCATCCTTGAGTCCATTTGTGCTCTCTTTGAGGCTGCCTTCTTCACCAGGACCAACCTCACGCATTATCTGCCAGCGCACTACACAACAGATTAAATCCCACCATAGGCTTTCCTACTGAGTGGTGAGACTAAGATGTTCCTAGTGTTTATAAAAATCAGTAAACCAGATATATACTGTTATTCTTAAATAGGAAGAAAAATCTTTCATTTTCAGTTGTACTCGCCTGTTTTATAGGTAGTCCAGCACAATTAAGATTGCCCAAACATTTTCCATTATAATTCCATTTTCATGCTTAGAATTTTTACCAGACTTACACTATTCAGGCTGAAATTTTCTATGATAATTCTCAGTATGAAGCCGTTTCTCTTTTTTTGTTTTGTTGTTTGTTTGAAATGTTCAGTAAAATTTGTTCAGTTGTTTTCAAAAATGAGATTTTGATTTTTTTCTTCTTTCATTAATGGCTTAAAGAAATAACTTGCAACCATTTTAATGAGAAGATCTAATGCCATCATATTTTGCAGAAGGAGATTAAAATTTTAAGGATACCTTGATGTCATAGATGTCTCTTGTTTTTCTGTGAAAAAGAAACACACCCAAATTTGGCCAAGATTGAAGCACTTTTCTATTTGCATATGCTTATTAGAGCATTGTTAGAGTTTAGGAGCTATATTAATTTGCAATTCCATCTTCGCTATGCATGCTTCATCCACCCACAGTTCCTACATGCTCACCATACTGCAAACATGGTACCTACACAGAGTAACTAGGCATGCTTCAGTCATAGCTTACAGAGAAAGGTAAGCAAGACTTCCCCTTCATTTACTCTTCCTGGTGCCAAGGGCTGTTGCAGTGGAGAGCACAAGAAGTTAAAAAAAGGAAGCTTCTCCTGTGCTTACTGCTCCTCCTGTTGATGCTGAGGCAGCATAGAGGTGAAGGAAGTACAGTGTGACTTGAATAAAGAGGGGCTACAAGAGGGAGGTTAAGTGGAAAGTTAAAATCAGGAGCCTGGAAGATGTGAGCAGGGTCAAAACAATCTGTAACCACTAATATATACACACACGCACACATATACACTGCCACAGGGCTTGTAATTGAAACCATTATTAATCCTCTACATTCCTTTGCTATCTAGCAAGGAGGTGAAACCACTGGCAAAATGTTTGTCTCCATACCCCTGTAATAGCAGAATCATGTCAACAGACAATAGCCTTCTTCTGCTACTAGCTGGGCAACCACGGCAGCTGAGACTCATGGGGCATTGGTGACTTCTGGCTGCTACCGTGCCACTGGCATTATTATGTGGCTCTGGTGGCAGAAGCTTTTTTCTGCCCTCTCCTGCACATATGTCAGTGTCTGGGGTGGCTGCCCTGGTGGCCCTGCCCTAGTTATGCCTTGCTACTAGTTATTCTGTTAAATCAAGTGGTAGGAAACTGAGTAGTAGATCTAAAGATCTCAAACCAGACAATGACCCATGAGGAGAGCTGATATTGTTTCATAGAATTAAAAGAGTTTTGTTTTTTCTTTTTTCAGTTGTTTAAGTTTTTAAGAACTTGGAAAGATTGCATTAATAGACTTGGCTAGGTAACAAAGTTAGCAAATGCTAAAGCACCCTTAATTCAGTCTCCTTATATGTGTGTATTATAATGTTGTCTTGGATCATATCCTTTTTTTCCATTAAGTGCCCCATTTGGTGATTAGACAGTTGTTCAATATATCTTTTAAATGTTGTCGTTCAATGTGTAGCCTTGTACCTTACTGCCCACTGTTCAAGTCTTCCACTGGATACAAAATTACTAATTTTCCAATGGGCTTTTCTTTCACGTTCTTATTGTAGTACCTAGATTGTTAATAGACATTACCAGTAATACATTTATCTTCAACATTCTTGCAAGGTAAAGTACTCAGAGAGTATCCATTTTACACATAGGGATTAGAGAGAGATTATAGAGATAGAGATTATAGTCAAAATTGTCAAAAGTGCCTCTGATGCTGAGGGCCTGTATTTCCACACTACTTAGCATTTTATAGCATTTCACTTGTTCAGAGCATAGCTCCCATTGACCTCAGTTATAGCTCTGAATACCTAGAACTTTTGTAACTCAAACTCCAGGCATCTCAAATTGAATACCCAGAAAATGAAGAACACCCAATAGCCACCGGTGAAAATGCCCTTAGAACCTCCCAAGCATCATATAAGAGTTTTGTGACAGGGGCAGAAGAAGTAAAATACTGCTTTACAGAATTGAATTGCTTTAATCACAAGACCATCATTTTTCTTCCTGAAGTTCTTTGCCTCATTCTCTGCACATCTTCAAACTTCTACATCAAATGAAGCCTATAAATAGCAGAAGATCCTGTAGATAACAGCTTCATTAACTACACCAGTTTGATTAATACCCACAGCATTGTATATACTGGGCAGTTATGAGGCACGGATCCTCTAGATTCTAGAAAACATGGTTTATGATCATATATTAAAGAGTATTCTAACAGATACAGAAAAGGGGGCCACATTAAGGTTGTACAGGCAGTCTTAATTTTGGCATTTCCATGCTTCTCAGTACTTGAGTTTGCACCCTTACAATTCTTTTAGCACAATTTTTAATGTAATGTTGATATCCATATATAATATCTTGAGCTTTCCAGGCACAAGGATTATTCTACGTGGAACAACTGGTGATTCTGACAGTGTCACTGAACTGTTAATTGTCCATCACCTCAAGGTCCAGATTTTACTCTTGAATTTGGGACCCACATGTCCATCTGATTGGTGAGTAACTTAATGAGATAAAGGGTATGGAAGGATTAAATAATAGAATTATTGAGAATACTACTGCGGTGGGGAGGGGGTCATGGGCCAATACAGGAACAATCGTGCACACTTGAATTTGGTAGAGAAGAATTCATTTATTTACAGCTGGACGAAGTTTGTGTGAATTTAGTTCATTGGGAAGGAGCAAAGGGACTGATATTAGTCTGGACGGCACTGTAAGTTTGATAAAGGACATCTTTAAATGCTGTGTCCTTGATTTTTACTTTAAAGCGTTGTAGAGAAATATTTTTCTCCCCAGTCAAATATAGCAGTCACCATTACCAAAAATAAGGTATAAAACAAAAAAGTGTAATAGCTAACTAGTCAAATTCTGTTCTTAAAGGTTATGATGGACTTATTATAAAAACCTATGTATTGAATGAATATATTTTAGAATGGACTGGAATTTTTTTCCTGACATTTCTAATAGGTTTAAATATTATTAAAAGATAAATATTATTTAATCAGAAAATCCCAATTTCTGATTTTAAAAAAGTTGCTTAGGAAAATATACCAACCCTCATATTTTATTTAAAGAAATGTATAGTTCTAATAAATTAACAAAAAACCCACCCCCACCTTGTTTCTTAAGCAGAAAGAATTATAAAAAAAATAAATGCCGAATAATAACTTTGGCAAGGTTCACTGACCAGCAACACTGTCACAATCATCATCACTATATCACTACAGAAGGGAATCTAGGGAGTTACCATTTTGCTACTGGGTCTTCTTAAGACGACATAGCACATATGGCTTGCTCTGTTCCCATGAGACTGTAACCACCAATTTCAATGTGAGGAGGCTTATGCCCACAATATGTAATTTCAGAGCTGATCATAAAAGCAACTGTTAATATTTTCCATAATTATTTTTCAATATCTGGACTGCACTGCTTAATGTTCAGCTTATTTTGGTATCATTTTATCTGAGCACTTGATGATTAAAATTTATGAAATAAATTCATTTTTAATTTTTTGTCTCTTCAAAATGATTACAAATGACCTTTGATAAAGAGTTAAGAATATGTCAGGAAACAGCTCAGAAAGGAAAGATTAAAAGCAAACAGTCTAGAGAGGTGTTTAATTTCAGTTTTCTTTGTGGTATAAGAAATCTGTAGATTTTAAAGCCATCATTCCATAGTTACTTTTATCAGAAGGGCTCTTTTGTTTTGTTCTACCACCTAATTCTTTTGATGACAATGAGTCCACAGTTTTCCAATGACTGATTTCGATTTGCATGTTATTGTCAGCCTTTTATATTTTATCATATCTCCACTTTGGTTTTTATGCAGATCCTCACATCAGAACGCAAGGGCAGCTTCAGCTAAACAGCTGGCTCGATTTGCATGAAAATGGACTGCCCTTTTTCATTTGTTTGTTCTTTGGAAATTACAGTAGGTGAGTATCTGACTCAAATTTGCCAAACAAATAAAGATAAAACTTCACAGATATTAAACTGTGGAGCATTAAACTGTATCATTTTAATATAAAAAGAAAAGGATTAGATAGAATTAGACTGTTGAGCTGCCTGATGAGAAACAATCCAAAGTGACTGTCTGAAACTAGAGACAAGAGAATTATAAGATCTTTTGAAAGTTTTTGTACCCTGAGTTTTTTCCTTTTAATATGTTCAAATGGTAAGTAATAGTATTGATATTTCCCTCTATAAATTTAGGGCACTTCCATTAGGAGAAAATCCTAATCTGTTTTTTAAATTATTATATACTGGATAGCATACCTGGTACACATACACTTTACAGGAATCCTCCAGAATTGTGTCTTCACTTTATGGCCAGGTACAAGCAGTACATTTTTACAGGTATAAACAATTGGAAACTGGTCTGTACCCATAATAGAACAGAAGTTGAGCACACACAGACTGGTTTAAAAAAGGCAGAACCCAGTCTAAGATTTGCCCCTCCCTCCCCCCCGACCAAGGAGCAAATGTGTGTTCTGTTTGCTATCAGTCTAAACTACACCAATTATCAAAAAACCGTGTAACTTGTACGTGTGCATTTTATTCATAGATTGTTAGGGGCTGGACTGTACCTCGCAAGATCATTGGGTCCAGCCCCCCTGCGCTTAAACCAATTCCTCCTCCAGCTGTTTGAATGTCTGTACCTAATCTATATGTTTGATCTTTGGCATATCCAGAAGCATGTGAAAATATGACCAGAGGAACATGATATTGAGATGTCCCAGTTGTTTTCACAGAGATGTGGAAAGGGTGGGTATAATGATATTGAGACATAGATTGGGAATGAAATCTTCTATTTATCATAACTTGTACAACCATCTTGTTTGCTTGTGGCTATGGTTCAAGATATGGTCACTTGATTAAACGCCTGAAAATTCACAGATGATGTTTCTTCCCATGTGCAGCTATAAGTGACATCTGCAGAAGTATTTGAACTGATAGGTTATGGGTACTTTTAAAGAGAAAGGTATCAATTATGAATTTACTTCCCAGTTAGTGTGAAAGATCAGGACCCAGTGGTCTTGCAAGTTTCATACATTTATTAAATTAATTTCAGAATTATTTTCTCAAGGATGGTTGGACTGGATGTGTAACATAGAATCATAGAAATGTAGGGTTGGAAAGAACTCCAAGATATATATATTCTAATATATTCCCTTGTATTGAGGCAGCAGAAGTGCCTGGTCTAAATCTTCTTAAAAACTTCCAGTGAAGGAGATTCCACAGCCTTCCTAGATAGCATGTTCCTATATTATCTATCCTTGTAGATACACTCTTTTTCCTAACATCTAACCTAAATCCTTTTTTCTTGCAAATTAAACTAATTTGTTCTTGTCCCATTCCCAGTGGCCACGGACAACCATTGACACCTTTTGTATTTTAGAATCATAGAAAAGTAAGGCTGGAAGGGACTTTAGAGATCATCTAGTCCCTCAAGGCAGAGTCATCTAACCCAACCTAAGCAAGTGTTTGTCTAATCTGCCCTTAAGAATCTCCAAAGATGGAGATTCCACAACAATTCTAGATAGTCTATTCCATTGTTTAAGCAACCTCATGGTGAACAAGGTCTTCCAAATATCCAAACTCAATTTCCCTTTGGAAGATTTTGGAAGACTGATATGGTCACCTCTTCATACTTTCCGTTCTAGAATAAACAAACCTAATTTCTTCCACATTTTCTCAATAGATAACGGTTTCTAAATCTCTTATTTCTATTGCCATTTTTGGATTCTTTCCACTTTGTCTACAAACCTGGACACAGGACTCCAGCTGAGGTCTCCCCTGTACCAAGTAAAACAGAATAGTTGCTTCTTTTTTCTTACATACAGAATTCCTGTTCATACTTTCCAACAGCATCACACTGCTGACTTCCCAGTTTGGTGTTATCTGCTAATTTTATAAATGTGCTTCTATTCGATTATCCAAGTTGTTAAAAACATATTAAATAGCAGAAGGTCCTCATAGCAGGACTGTCAAACTGGCAGCCCACAGGCAGGCCACAAGGTGTTAAGTTGCAGCCTCCAAGCTCCTGCCCAGCTGCCACTTCTCCCATTGCTCCAGCTGCAAGAGTATCCAGAATCTCCAGGCTCTCCCTTGTTCTTCCAGCTGTCACTACCTGCTCCTAGACTGCCAGCTACCTCAAAGAGTGGGGCCATGCAGTGTGGCATGGTTGGGGAGCTGAGGGTGAACCTGGGGCCACACACGTGGATGATACAGTATGGGGAACACCCACTCAGGCATTCAGTGCAGCAGTGATGGGAAGGTGAAGAGAGACAATGTAGCTAGGGGGTGGGAGAGTGTGGGTGCACAGTGAATCAGGGGGTGCATGCATATGGCATGCAGCCTGTGGTTGGGGTGGGTAGGGTGTGGCTCACACTGGTGTAGTCTATTGGTGTACAGCTCTGGCTGGTGTGGTCCACAAGGCATTCAGACCCTGGCCACTTAGAAGTTGACAGCCTTGTCCTGCAAAACTGTGCTTGAACTCTCCTCATAGTTTGACATCAAGTCATTGATACCACTTCTTGAGTGTAGCCTTTGAACCACGTGATCACTTGCATTATGGTGATTTTGTCCAGACCAGAGATTCTCAGCCTTTTCTTCCTAAGACTCCCTCCCCATCATGCCATAAAAGCTCCACAGCCCACCTACCAGTGCCCCTCACTCCCAACCCGCAGCCCCCGGCCTTCACTCCTGACACAGCTCCCATACCCCCAATCATGATGGTGCCCCTTACTCCTGCCCTCCTGCCCCCCACCCCCAGCCTCCCAGTGTGTGGGGTGGGAGGTGTGGGAGATGTGTTGTGAGCACCACTGGGACCCCTGCACCAGCCACACTGCCAACACTGCAGGGAGTAATGGATCTGGTGGGGCCATGCTGCCCTCACTTCCTTCTGCTGCCAGCTGCTCATGTACCAGGCCACAGCTCTACCCCTCCACCAGGGCCTGGC
The DNA here is from genome assembly GCF_000455745.1 of Alligator sinensis. Classification (NCBI taxonomy): domain Eukaryota; kingdom Metazoa; phylum Chordata; order Crocodylia; family Alligatoridae; genus Alligator; species Alligator sinensis. The sequence goes on from NW_005842216.1 coordinate 1,574,280, forward strand.
TGTTGCTGCTCCTGTCAGGCCACCTGCACTGCCCCTCACCCTACCTCCCCCCTGGGGTACAGCCACAGCTTGGCACATGAGTAGCTGGTGGTGGGAGGAAGTGAGGGAAGTGGCCCCTCCAGTCCATTAATCCTTGCACTGTTAGCAGTGGCAACAAGTCTCACCACCCTGCTCCTCTCTCCCATGATGGGTCCCACCTGCTAGGCTCTGGAGTCAGCTCCAGCTCATACTGGTCTGGCCAAGCTACAGCCCCATGCCTGCTGTGGGTGCACAAATCTGGGGGAACATGTGCCTCTCCACCCCGCTGACGTTTCACCTATGTCTGTCTCTCCCCCTCCCCCATTCTCCTACCTCCTCAACTCTCAGATGCAGACCCCCTGAAACCTGCTCATGGCCCCACAAGAGGCCACAAACCCCTGGTTAAGAACTGCTGGTCTAGACCATATTTCCCTTGTTTCCTTATGAGTGTGTCAGGCGATGGTAAAATTCATACCTAAGTCAAAGTATATCGCATCCATTACCTCTCCTTTACATTCTAGGCAAGAAATCGTGTTAAACCAATGCTAGCTATTTTAAAAAAAGAATTTTATTATCCTTTTGTGCTTATAAATTACTTTTTAAATAAATTGGTCTACTTTTCCTGGATATACTTACAGAAAATGTTTTTTATGGTTTTTTCTTCTTTTTTTGCTAAAAAAGGGGCAAAACAATTATGTATTTTTTCTGTTGCACTTGTTCCCTCATAAATTATTTAGTGAATATAGTCTATCAAAATGTATACGTGTGTTGACAACTACATGTCCTGACTTGCACTATTTGATACCTCACTATTAAAATCTTCATATCAGACATTGCACACTGAGGTAATCACAGTTAGCACTACAGGACTGCAGCCCAAAACCTAATCTAAGAGTGGGAGAACTGTGTGATTTCGGCCCATGAGAAGTGATGGCTTATATCCTGAGTGGAAGAGCCTTGCAATATACCAGTCAGAGTCTATAACTATGACAGTACCTTTCATATGTTTCCAGACAGAAAGTGTCTAGAACAACTCTCTGCCATAAAATCTATTCCAAAATGATTTACTGGCATGGTATGTGTTTGTTTGTGTGTTTGCATGCATACACCTGTGTAACTTTCTAGAAGGCCTGACACACTGCTTCAAATGACACTGTTATATATCATCAATCTGACAAAAAATTGTCATATGTCAGGAAAAGCTTTTGTGGGAAAATGAATAGTTCACTAACTTCTAAAAGAGGCCACAGAAGTTCAAATACTGTATCATTACTGATATTTTTTACTACATTATGTTGCTGCTGTCATGGTCACCATTTCTCTTTCAAAAAATGCTTCCTATTTCTTTATTGCATAACCTAAGTCAAAACTTCACTTTACATTTTCTGTAAATTCTCCCTAGTATTTGTCTTTGTTTACATTTTGTTAGGCAATCCTTCTACAGCCATAATTTGATTGAATCATATGCAACTAACCTGAACATTTACAGATAACTTATTTAATGTCTTATAGGATGTGAAAATTATATATAGGCAACTAGAGATGTTGGTTCTGGAAAGTGACCAGGAAATGGAACACACTGTATCTGCCTTGTTTTTGTTTTTAATGAAAAGGAACAAATCCTTCCAGACTTGGCCAAGTTCTGCACTCTGATTTGTGTTGGGTTTTAATCTGGGCTCACATGAGATTTCCTACAGTGCTTGGATTTATTTGAATGAACTCTTCCTGCTATTGCTGTTTTAATCAAACTGGTCTGGCATCCCCAAATATGAAAATTAGTAATAAGGAAAGAAATAGTCGGTGCATTGAGAGACAGGTCATGGAAACCTAGTTAACAAGTTTATAACTTCTTTCTGGAATATTCTGTATTCTGTGTTACAATCAAATGGCAAATACAAACCCCATGCTGTTTTAATGTGTACAGGGAGAAATGGTGCTTGACTATAATGGGGTAGCTCTTCAGTTGAGGCATAACTTTATTGCTGAGCTGTTGCTGAGGATCTGCTGTGTTATATGAGTCCAAATTTTACAACAAACATTTGGATTCTATTTTAAAATGTATTTTTAAAACTGACTTCATATAGTAGCTTCCAACCAAAATCCAAGTATATAAACAATACAAAGTTAGAAATGCTACCTTCCTATACAGTGTTTCATTATTAGAACTCCATTTAGCATTTACCATTTCATGGGCACCATCACTGCACTCAGCTACATACTAACCAGAGGAGGACAGGTTCCCTTCCTCCAGAAAAATGCAAGCAAGGAGGTTTATTTTGGTTTTGATCCTACTGCCACATTGGAGAATGAGAGACAAGTGCTATACTAATGGCAGCATTTGAACTAGTCACTCTGTTTGCAGAAAACAGGAGACTTTGGGTGAGTGGATATAGGACTCCTCCAGCAAGATGTTATGGATGTACGATATTCCCATGTTCTCTAGCTCATATAGGTTTTTTGATATTACTGCCTCAACATGTACTTAATACTTGCATACTCTTTCCAGAGCAGCTAAAATCTCACTGTAGACTAGGCTGGTAGAAGTGGTTGGGATAACTGGATACACTTGATGGTGGTCAAATTTCAAAGTTTTATATCTATCAGTTTGTGCAAGTCTGCATGAGTGTAGAGGCAGATAGCTATGTTATAGATTAGACTGCACACTTTGGTGGCTTATTGCTGAAAAAAGCATATCAGCAAGGTTGGTTATGGACTGGTCATTTCAAATTGCTTTATGTATTACAATAACGGATAGCAAATGCAACCAATGCAATCTATTTTTTCTCACAGTATGGCAAACCCATGATAAAAGAATGATCTCTATAACCCCAGACCTCTAAGCAGTTGGATTAATTGCATTTGTTTATTTGAGTGTTGTGTGTCTTAAACCTTTCATAATACTGTAAGGATATCTTAAATGCCTTCACATGTTTCTTAAATTTAAACCAAGAAAAACAAATGTGGCTCTTTTATGTAAATATTTTATGTCTCAGTAGGTTTTGCGTTAAACTCCTGCACAGAGCAACTGTGTATATTGATAACATGGAACTGGACTTGGTGGATTTTAATGTCTTTTTCATGTTTATATGGAACATTTTGAAGCAGCAATTAAAATAATTAAGGAGGGTGAAGAAATCTTTAGCATGCAACAAAGATTTCTGCAAAATGTTAATTTCTGTCAAATAAGTGAATATATGCACAGATGCCTCCTGACAGAGTCTGTGATTTCTGAGTGCTTTGCATGCCAAATAACTTGTTTACCCCCTCAATGTTTGCCAAGTTTACTGTCAATTTACAAATAATTTCCATTTTGCTGTTTATTCTGCTGCCTTTTGATGGATATGTCTTCCAGACTTTTATCTTGCATGTAGACAAACTAATTAATATTTTCCCTTCAGGCAAATATTTTTTTCTTAGATCTAAATGTGGGTTAGATTCTTCTTCGTTTCCATATGCTTTGTTCTGTCAATCATTTCTCTTCTGTGTTACTAAAAATGTACCTCAGTGGATGTCATTTCTCATGTTTTACAGATCTATTTCACCTACATATAGATGTGCATGTGTGTATCTATAGTGTATCTATGTGTGCATGTGTGTAAACTAAGTATATTGGGAAAAACATTCCAAAAACAGTAAGATGTTTATATACAAGCCCTTAAATTAAAATGTATGTTGTCTTGCTAGTTGCTGCAGTTTTCTTAGCTTAACCTTATTTTTTCTAGGTAACCTGCCTATGTGGCACTTAAAATGAACCACTGCAGCCTGTCATATTAGATCATACATATTTCACTATCAAGATATATTTAAAAATACCTGAGAGATAAGTATCTGAGAGACCACTTAATTTCCTTGTAGCCCTTAATATGCTCTAAGATAATATTAGTTTTGGTTGGTTATTTTATGTACTATCCCTAGCTTATACAATAGCCTTATATATTAACTTCACATCACAACAATTGCCAGTGACTTAATTTTCAAAACTTACCATAGTCATAGACATGTCCATGCAAAATAACTTTATTCTAAGTGACTCTGTTTACAGAATGCTTGGAATTTCCTATATCTGGAAATGTTCTGGTTATTGCTGCATACATTCCAGCATGCAGAAGTTAGCAAGAGTAGGCTGGACTTTTAAACTTTTTACATTTGCAAGGCCAGTTCCTGAGTTTTTTAGGTTCTAGGCCTTGATTCTGTATTTGCTTAACTTTAGTCATATAACAGCTGCAAAACTCAAGCTGAGTGGGTGAGCTGGGCTTAAGAACTCCGCTTGAAAAGAAAGGCCAAATAGTTTGCAGAGGGTACAATAACTTTTCCAGACAGGAGGGTATGCCATGCGCAGTGCATGCTTACATTTGAACTGTGACCAGAGCCCCCATTGCAACTGAGGGCTCTGATTGGCTGCTATTGAGCCATAAAAAGCTGAGGGAGGGAAAAGAAGAAGGGAGAAACAGGAGAGGAGGTGGATTGTGATCTGAGGGAAATCAACTGGGTTAAGTGGGGGTAGGGGGCAGAACTGTTTAAAGGGTTATAACCCAGTGAATGTTTATTGAGGTTGTTTAACACAAGCAGGACCACCCAGTGTGTTGGAATTATCCACCTAATGTTGCAGTTGTACATTTTATCCAAAATTTTTGTTTTATTATTAATTATTGTTATTATATATTTTTCTTTTGTTTATTTATTTCTTTTCTGTCTACATATTGGTTGTATATAATAAAGAAGCAATGTGTTCATTGGGTTCAGAGTGAATTCCAGGGCAGTGAGGGTGAGGGACACACCTCTCCACGGGACACCTCAGTCAGCAGATCTGCCTAAGGGGGCTCACAGGGCCACTGGCAACCTGAGAACCCGAAATCTGGTGCATCACCCAGCATAGCATGCCAGCATAGGTTATAGATACATAAACTATTGATTTGTTATGAAGATCTGAGACAAACAAACTGAAACTTAGAATCTGAGGCAAAACCACTAATGAATTCACTGGGAGATCTGCTTGAGTAAGAGTTGAGCAAGCATTTCAAGCTTTTATTTATAGTTCCCTTTTAATATATTGTTTCCATTTTATGTGTTCCTACTTATTTTTAGCACGTAGATCAGTAGTACAAAAAGGTTTATAAATAAAATCACATTGTATTATTGTACTAACCTTCCCCACATTCCCAAACTTGTACAGAAAGGTATAGAAAGGTATAAGTGGACTTGCCTCCTCTGTGCTGCCAGACTAGCTAGTCAAGTACTTGACTGCCACTGTCAGTTCGAGTTCTTTGAGAGAAAAGTGGCATTTTGAAAAATACAAATTCACCACTTGCTCAAGTTAATGAGGCCCTTCAGCAATGTTCATTGAGAGTGTAAATTCATCATAATACAGTGCTACAAACTATAAATGGGATGGGCATAGACTTCGAGGAAATCACCAGCTATTAGAAATTCACCAGGCGCTAAAAGAAAATGAATCCATTGATAAGAAGAAAACCTCTCAATCTGCTCCAGACTGATAGTTATTTTATTCCCCTAAAAAGGTGGAGATTGTTTAGAGCTGTTGTGTACAGCATATTAATGGTATCTGATACTAGCATGATGAGAGCTCATTATACTGAACTGAGGTTGCTCGTCAAGTATACTTTGATCCCCTTTGTTAATGTTTTGTGGATTCTTACTATCTAACCTGACATTGCCAAAGATATGTGAGATAATGTTTGCTATATAGTAATTTCTGGAAAAATAAAGGGGCAAATTTCCAAAATGTGGCCTTCATTTTTTTGTGTGCCAGTGTTTGCATGTCTATTTTAGGCTTTTCCCATTTGTTTGAACAAGTGATAACTTTTACACATCCCAGACTCCTTGGGAACAATAAAATTTACATATGATTACGCCTCCTAGAGGTGAAAGTAATCCTTTAATAATATTTTTTTTAAGTATAAGAATAAGGTACAAAGATGCATGCACTCAGTTAAGACCTGTTTTTGCCCAATTTGAAAATATCCATCACAGGAGACTAGTGTGATTGTACTGGTAACTTATACCCTAGAAGATCCAAAACCAAAATCTTGTGCTTCCTGACATAATGTAGATTGTATATGATAAATCTTGTACCAATTATGATATGGGATCTTTGATAGCTCATCATGAAGCCCATTACCTGCAGGTGCAACTGGAGACACGGTATTTTGGATTCAGAGAAGACTTCACAAATTGCTGTGACATCTCATTTGAGATGCAGTCTTTTAATTATGTTCTCATTCACACCATTTTTCTATCCAGGCTTAATCAGTAAATGTTGTCTTGGCAGTAACATTTGTATATCCCAAATCCATATATTTCTCATAGACCAGTATCAGCTTAATAACCTCAACTTCATTGGCCCAGGAATCTATTTTATTCTACTTTCTGCAAAATGGATATCTTATATTGGACACAAAACCTTGTTACAACCAAAGAAATCACCAGTTTACTAAGTGAATCATGATACCAAGTAATAATACTTGCAGAAGCAAATGCATGCTGACTGTGTATGAAATGAGGACAATGTGGTTGGGCACTCTTTTATATTTATCTTTCAGGGTTCTTATCTTCCACAACTTGCAGAAAACAAAATAAAAGATTCTCTTTCAATCAGGACCTAAAAAAACACTATAAACACTATCCTATCCTTGGATAATTAGGATATTGTAAAGAAACAAGTAACCAAGAGCAATGTGGGACCATGATGAAGTGAATTTCTAAAGTTGGCTTATAAATTATATGAGTTTTGTATACAAGGCACAAAATGCAAATACAAAAACAAAACAAAAGCAGTCCCAGAAAAGAAGGCCAAACGATAAAACTGAATTTCCACCTTTTTGTAACTTACTTTTAAATAATCCCTGGTAGGTTACCCAAAAGGGGTGATTCGGCATTGACTTACATTCGGTACCATCCTATTTAAATCAGCTGCCTACATTAATCCCTTCTTCATGTACTTCCTCTCTTGAGCTGGGAAATATTTAACTCATTGTTTGCCACCCAGCAAACATTTCCCCAACTTTAAGCATGAACACCTATGTTGTGTGGAACACATACATTATTAGCACAAATTGCAGGTGCCAATTCTTTCTGCTTCTTCCACCCTTCATGTTACTTGCTGGGCTTTCCTGTACTGTCTTTTGCCCCTCCTTCATAATCCACTAACCCTCCTGCAGCCCTCTCCACAGATTTTTTTTTAATCCCTTCTGATATCTTTTCTATTCCTCTCAAATACTCCCCACTTTGCAAATCCTTTCAAAGCTGCCAGGCCACCCAGCAGCTGCTCCTCAGCATTCTCTGACACTGAAGCTCTTTTGACCCTCCAGTGATATTCCTCCCCTCCTCTGTGCTCCAACTGCCTTCTCAGCTGTTTTCTTCTTGCCCAATCCAACACTCTCCTGGCCCTGGTAGCCCTCCTCATTGCTCCTCTGAACCACTTTCTCTCAACTCCTGCCAAAGTCCATATGATGATCCCCAAGGGGATCTCAGACTTTGGCTTCTGAAGGGGTGATTTTCAAATAAAGCTAGAGTGCACATTGTCTAATGCACTGTGGAGTATAAGAGATGAAACAGTTAGATGCTTTTGTTCCTTTTACACGTTACTCAAATCTCCAGCTGATAATTATGAACAAGAGATTAAATGTATTTGAGTGAAAAAGTCTTATGGAAACATTATGTAGCTTGTTATTGCAGGTCTCTTGTAAAAACACTCTTGTGAGAAAAACCTATGTAAGATGCCACAAACCTAATGTTCATATTAACAAGATAGACCATACCATTCTCTAGTCAGATCTGCAAGAATACATTTTATATTGAAACATATTTGAATTATAGTTGAGCCAATATTCTGATTTGTATGCTTCCTCCCAAGTGCTGTTTTGGTCCAACATTTCACAATTAACATCTTCCTTTTCCTACTTTCTACAATATTTTCCATGTTTTCAAAATGTAATCAAATCATGTATGATTCTGCCCAACCACCTTTAGCTGAATGAGAATATTAATACTACCAGCTATTGATGTCTTTATGTTAAAATTTGATTTATTGAGCAAGTGGCACATAATCTGTGGGGAAAATACCTAGAGATAACACCTTGAGATGATTAATTGTGTTTACAGTGCATTCCTGTAATAATTGTTTACAAGAAAATTTATGCATGAGTTGCTGCCCTGGTTCAAAAGAATAACTCATCAGATTGTCAGGCTCTCTGCTCTTGAGTATTCTAGTTAATTGCTATCTCTGCTAGTTGGGTATCATAAAAACCTTCCTCCATACAGCTGAGAGCACACTTTCTGGACCATGGTTTTACAAGCAATAATAACCCTCTTCGTCCATAGGAATATCAGTTTCCCCATGTAGGAAGGAAAATATTTTGGGGGTGCAATCTACAGTAGATTGATGTGACATCATCAATGGTGCTTTCTGGTACCATCAGGTATAACTTTTTAATGGACTAATATTTTTAATGTATTAACAATCTATGTTTGCACACTGCAGTTAATTTTATTAATGCTGAATGACAAAGCAGCCACAAGAATTTCCTACATTTAAAAATAGTAGTTTTCAGGTACCTTAGTGTAAACTTTTACATGCATTTTCCTTTGTAAGTTTTTCTGGCTTCAAGTGGAGGGATAGTTTGGGGAACATGTTCCTCATAACCATCTGTGCTTATTACCAACCAAATAATAATGATGGTGTAATTCCACCTTATGGAATTAAATCTGCACTTATTTTTTCACTGATATAGACATAAAGATAGACTTTTTTGCACACTTTGTACATTTTGTTGTTTGTTCAGCTGCTGACTTTGGGGTTTAATTATTTCATAACCAACTTTACTGTAGCTACAGGAGTGTTATCCCACTAATAAGCTGCCAAGAAGTAGTTGACAATGTTTAATAATTCCTGATTGCATTTCTGTTCCAGTCCATGATCATGATTATACAAATGTTCCTGGTGCTATTTTTCTGTACAAATCCTTCCTTTCAATTTTTTTCTTGTTGACAGTATATTGGTCAGAATACAAGGGAAACCAACCTATTTGCTAGTTTAATTAAAGATGCCACTAAAATCCTTAAGGTTTGCCTGGGAAGGAGCAGATTTACTTGCTGCCTTTATGCACACTGTGGGATTTAAACATTTTGAGAATTGCTTTGGTGATTTTTCCCAGGAGATAAAGGAATGGATTAAGTGAAGTAGTTTCTGACTATAATTGGTCTGGTTTAGACACTTAAAAATAATGTTAAGAAATAAGAAAACACAAAACAAGTTTTGAAGTAGGGATTTAAGTTTTGGGGGGTTTTACTTATTTTTTTTCCGGGCTGTGTGTTTATTTCAGCTTTGGTGTCTCATTGTGAACTATCAAAGTGTGTTGTATACAAGATAGTTATATGTACTTTAGCTGCTCTGAACAGCGATCCAGGCAAAGAGGACAGATGTCTGAAGAAGAAACAAAAGGACTAAAACTGAATAAACAATGGGGGACGAAGGAAAGCAGACAAGTAAAAAAGGTTTTCAGTCTTTTGATAGGTTATTTGCTCTTTTCAAACAAAGTAAGCTGTGTGTGATTGTAAATTCTCCCAGTAGTTTTGACCACCCTTAACAAACAGAGATGCTTCAAAGAGAAGGTTCCCACCACCTGTTGCTTAGGTGTTTCTGGCACAAAACTTTTGTGGCTGGCACATTTGCTGTGGCTCTTTTTAGTTGGTAAATGTAATCAGCAATACACACGGGGCACTACAGAAAAGCTGTACTGTCTGTTTTCTAGTCAAACACATGGGATGTTCTTTTGCTTCCCTTTGTTTTGGAATAGGTGATCAGCCAATTGCCAGGAGTTGCTGCCAAATTCATGTCATATTTGTTTAGAAAGAGAGAGGTAGCTTTGGCCTGAATTGAAAGTTCTAGTCACTTAAGCCAAATCTAACACCATAACCTCCTAATATCGACAGGTCTTACAAGGCAGACTTTGTTGGGTGAATCCAAAAATGTACATTATCTACTAGTTCATAAACGTGTAAGAGACATCTTAATAGTTCAGTCTGTTACTGGATAAAGAAAGCAGATACTAACCATAAGTCATTTGGTAACAAGGATGCATCAAAAATACTATTAGGAGAAACAAAGAAGGCAAAAAGGAGTTTTAACAAGTAATTTTTGCTCAAAATGGACCCAGTAATTTAATTAATAAATCATCTAGCAATACTAGATTGCAATCCGATAGAACACTCTAACTGCACCTAACATGAAACTGTAGTAACACACAGGTGTTCGTTTAATTTAAATTACTTTTAATTTAATTTTATTCAAATTCAGATGCCTGACAGTTATGGGAACTCAAATGACATATGGGAACAAAAACTGACCCATGTTTCCAATAGTAAGAGTCAAATCTTTCTAGCACTGACATCTTATTACATTTATGTTTCAATATATCAACTTTTTCACAGACTTTGATAGAAGCATGTTGATTTCTACTACAAAGTGATTAAAATGCACTGTGCCTTTAAATAAAGGGAGATAGGGTATTTTGTTGTATTCAGAATATATGCTGATAAAAGTAAAAGGAAGGACTCAAATGAAGCAGCTCTGGCTAGAGGACTACTGCTGATAATAATTTTCTCTTATGCAGTATTTGTCATCCACTCATTCTAAAGCATTTTTCAAAATACATAAATACATTTTCACAATATCCTTATAAGATTTTGCAGATGGTGTAATTCAGGCATATCAAGGGCAAGAGACTTGACTAAATCCTTGCAATAAACCAGGAGCAAAACTAGGAATAATACTAGTTCTCTTAACCCCTTGTCTGTACTTTAAATCACTGAGCTGTGATTCCTCCTATGATAGCATTTTTTGTCACAAAAGAAAGAGTGAGATTTACAGAACTTGAGGGTTACCATATTTCCAGTTTCAAAAAAGAGGACGCTGTAGTGAGGGGCAATATGATTGTGGAGGGGCAGTGATATGCCTGTGCCCTGCCCCTGCCCCTGATTCCCAAGCCACAACCCCCACAGTCCTGCAGCTACCACTCACTCCTGACCCACAGTACCCTGCCCCCCAGGCCATGCTGATGCCCCTCACTCCCAACCTGCAGCCCCCGCCCACCCGACATCCTTCTGATATTCCTCACTCCCAACCCACAGACCCCTGACCCTGCCTGTGCCCTGCTCTCCCGACCCACAGTCCCCCACCCCTCTGGTGCCCCTCACTCCTGACCTATAGCCTTTAACCCCCCAGCTCTGCCAGCACCCCTCACCCCTGACCTGCCGTGCCTGCCCTCCTCCCAACCCTTGCTAGTGCTCCTCACTCCAAAACTGCAGCCCCCCCAGCTCTGCCTATGCCCCTCACTCCCAACCCACAGCTCCCTGCCCCCCTCCCTGCCAGTGCCCCTCACTCCTGACCTGCAGCCCCCCTACTCCCCAAACCCTGCTGTCCACTCAGCTCCCTGCTGCCCATGAGGAACACCTCTCCCACTCCCTTCCCCCACTGGAAGGATAGGCACCTCCCCTGCCTCCCTGCTCTCCTGCAGCCCCAGCCTTGGCAGGCACACGTATACACATATACATGTGCACGCACGTGTGTGCACACCCACACATGTGTGCATACATATACGTGTGCACACCCCCGGCAGTCCCCCAGCCCTGGTCCTCCAAACCCCCAACTTACCTGCCTGCAGCTGCTGGGTCCATGCACAGACACATGTGATGGTCCTGTCTCCAATCAGAATTGCCCTCCCCCCATCTCCCACCAGCTACAAGTAGCTCCTTGCTAGGGTAAGCAGGGAAGTGTCAGGAAAGCAGAGGCATAGCAAATTCCTGGACATTTGCTGATATTTTAAGAAACCACCTAGATGGAGATGGGAAGACCCAAAAAGAAGACATGTCCAGGAAAACTTGGACATATGGTAACCCTATTGGTTGCTTGAGAGATACATCTGAATTGGGTATTCAGCCACCTTCAGGTAACCAAAGGAGCAGATAGGTGCATAGCAGAGAGTTAGCAATGGTGCCTAAGGATGTTGTTGGCCTAAGTTCCAGTAAAATAACAATGAGAGTCAGGTAGGCACCTTTGTAAATCCCACCAGTCATTCAGCATTTTTTGGCACCTCTGTGAATATAGTCCTTTGTCTTCAAGAAACTCCAGAAAGCATTTCCTAATGAACGAGGAGCTAGCAAAAAACACTGTGATCAATATTTAGATTCAGAACCTTGCTTCTATGTGACAACAAACTTCCTGCCCTCCAAATGTTCCCTTCTTACATCCCATGATAATCATTTTAGTCAAGTACCATTGGCGCTGTAATTAACAGGATGACATTTAGATTTGCCGATATTTGAGATAAGTACTGAGGCACACAACAGTCAAATTAATTCATTCCCAAGTATTCCTTACAAAAAATCTGGACAAAAGGGTGCTATAATGAAAAGACATGTAGGGCTTAATTGAAGCTGCCCTGACTTACCCAACATTAAATCTGAGCTAGCAGGCCATTTTATTTTCTATATTTAGGGCTGTATTGTATATTTCAAGTTTTGTAAAAGTGCCTAGAGCATGCACATTAAACAGTTAAATAAATTAATCTGCTTGAGCAGTGATAACATTTGTAAACCTGAATCCTCACAATTAGAAACACATTTGAAGAAGCCATGTTAAAATGTGCTGAAATGTTCTTGAAGAAATGCCACATGTTGCTGCGGGCAACAATGAAACATTTCCATATAAAGTACTACATAAACATATATAAAATGTAGACATGTGTTAGCAGATTATTGAATGTGTGAGTGATATGGTAGTGGCAATGTTGTCAAGTATTAATGTTACTGAATTTTAAGGTTACCTCTTCTTAGTCTAGAGCAGTGTTTCTCAACCTATGGGTCACAACGCAAAAGTGGGTTGCAAGAATATGTGAAAAGGTTGTGGACAAACTTTAAAAATGGATCAACAAACTTTAAAAATAGATTATCATTTAAAGGAGAAAAACATGGGAAACAGTGGCTTTTCCCTTGCAGGCTGGCAGAGTTCCAGCCTGCAAGAGGTTGCTTGGGGCCTCCCGTGCCCTCCCCCCTCCCCCTCCCCCCCCCCCCCCCCCCCCCCCAATCCACTCCACACACTGTGGGGCTGGCGGCAGGTGCCAGCAGGTTTGGAGTGAGGGCCACTGGGTCAGGACTGGCCATTAATGTTTAAAAATGGGTACAGGTACAAAAATGGTTTAAAACCACTGTTTTAGAGGCCTGATCAAAATAGTGATACATCAAATTCTGCATCTCCAGAGTAATAACTTGTATATGTATTTTACACTTCTCAAAGACTGTAAGAGTTATTTATATGCAGAATTTTGGAAGAGTTGAGCAGCTGGTTTAAAATATATCACATTAGAATAAATATAAAATTCCTCGTTCAAACTGTATTCACTGCTACATGTAAACTGTTTTAAATTCTGAGGAAAAAAATTCAGATGTGTGAAAATTTGAAGTCTACAGGTGTGAATGATTGAGATAATTTCCTATGTATATGAATTAGTGGTTTTGTTTTCATTCCTGGGTATAAATCAGTGCTAGCTCACCTGTGTATGCACTAATGTTTTTTTAAGACATTCAAGCAGGGTGGACTAACTTTGTACTTGGGTGCCCAAGTCCACTTAGGCACATAAGACATGGAATAGGATCTGGCCTTAAGCATCTGTGACCCACTTATACACTTAATTGGTTGACCAGGACCTGGACCACAGTATACATGGACAGTACACAATACAATAAAAAATAAGCCTATGCATACAAGACTGAAGTAAATCAGTACTTCAATGCACTTCACTAATGCAGTGTTTCTACTTTGGAATTTGATAAAAGTAGTCCTTTAAGTTGGGGTATTTTCCCCCAAGGTTAATTACAACAGGACTGTCCAACTAGAGGCCAACTCTCCCACAGCTGGGCAGCAGGAGAGGCCCTCGGGGTCCATGAACCATCAGTGCAGCCTATGTGACAGGGAGCAAAGGTTTACATGACTCTGTGCAGCCTGCATGACAGGAGGCAGAGGTGCATGTGGCACTGGCACAGTCCATGGAGTGGAAGGATCCCAGAGGGGTAGTCCTACAGTGTATGGACTGAGTGGCATATGGACCCCAGCTGCACAGAAGTCAGACAACCCTGCATTAGAACTACAGGCAGAACATCAGTGTCCATTGATACTAATGGAAAGGCTTCTGTTGCCACCAATGAGCTTTGGATTAGACATCAAAGGCCTCCTTTTTCACACATGCATGAAAAAAAAATGTAGGCTACTGCTGGCTAGGTTTTGATTAAATATACAAAATAAACTTGTGTTACCATAATTCATATCTGATAAGCAGTTAAGTGTTCTCACTTTACCCATTGGTATCTATGCTGTAAGACTGCCAATGGTATATACCGCGTGAGATATTTATGTACTCCTTTGGTAGACACAAATCCTCATCTTAGAAAAAGGGCACTTCTGTGGCAGTGCTTTCAAAAGATATGGCCCTCAAACTGTGTGCAGATTCCAGAATATTAAAAGAGAAACATTCAGGAGAAATGAATCTATGCTGACAGCATTGTTTGATCTAAATTTCAAAGAGAAAATTGAAACCATATTTGGGGTGCAAGAAAGTTCTGTAAACAAAATAATCCACACTGTGACATTTTTCTCCAATACCATCCCCTTTGTTGCCATGTGAGATCATGAAGCAGTGCAGTAAATTAGATGACTCAGTAAATAAGTTATCTAATTAAAGTATGAATAAGGTCCCAGGGGGAAAAACCAAAACAACTGGAAATCATGGACTCTTGTCACCTTAGCTTCTGTCCAAAGCACTGGAACCAAATGTCATGCTAATCCTCACTTGAAAGAGGCAACTGTGGGTTGAGAGATTTGGCTTTTTAAATGAACCTGGTAACAGGAATAAGAGAAAGATATTTTCAACCTGCAATGCAGCAAGTACTTTCTAACTAACAAACTGTAAAAGCACAGGAAGGCTACCTAAACTAAAGAAACAAGAGAAGATCGCTGTATCTTACACTTCTCTTTTTCCCTTCTGTACATGACTTGTCCAGCAGGGGGGACAACACATCTACGATATATTACAGATGCATTTTATTAAATTGGTGTGAGTAGAGCAGAAATGTCATTGGGTACGGAGAACAACATTATATCATATTTTAAAGGAAGTGAATTAAGTTCTGCAAACCCAAGTAATCAGACCAGGTGGACTTTGGTGTAGTTACAGTCTTATATACCAATTAATTTTTCTGAAAGTGGCTAATTTTCAAGGAAAATCTTTCTTTCTCTCTAAACTCTACATCTGTATCCATGTATGTATGTGAGCAAATACAATATATACAAAATGTCATATCAGCTCAGATCACAGGTCTGTACAATCCAGTAAGATGTAAAATGCTGCATAAGAAGACTGAAGAATAACTACAGTAGCTACTTGGGAATAATATATTTAAAGAAGTTTGCCATCAGTTAGTGTTTGGTCCTTCCATGGAGTATGGGTTTTATAGCTATTTTCAAATAACGTAACTGTGTATATGCTGTTTTCACTGTCCGTATAAAAGTATGGTACATTTTTATAATTGCACCAATCTCTTGCTTCGATCATCTCTAGTGGCAATAAGAAATCCACTAGATGATTGCATGTTTTGAGAAAAGGTGCTTGTTTCTACAATCCTTCCAATTAAATTTCATGTCCTTTTATTGAAATATATTTTTTCATGGATTGAAAAATTCTGAAAAAATTGCAGGGGAAAATGCCAGAATACATTGGGTTGCTGCTTTAAAATTAAATGAGTTCTTTCAAGTTAGTTTGACATTTGAGTGCCCCTGGCCCCTGCATCATTGAAGTCAAAGAGGAGACTGTTCAGCATCTTGGAAGATGTAGTCCAGCTGAAGACTCATTCCATGACAAAAAATGGATGTATAAAGCAACTGAATTCTAGCTCCTGTGGGGAACTACAGCCCCACATGTTGGTGTACTGAACCAAAAGTGAAATAGTTCAAAACTATAGACAGGCAAATTGAACTAAAAATAGCACAAATATTTGGTTTGATATTTTTACTGATGGAAAACTGGAAAATGTTGGCAACCTCAGCCTGCAGAAAATTTCAAATTTGCAAAAAATGCCTTTCTCTATTGAAAAATACTTTTGATAGAAAATTCCCAGTGAGCTCTAATAGAGAGCTCTAGAGCTTCTGAATGAAAGCTTGTTGCTCTTTGACAGAACATGTACTTGTGCTAAAACAGTTTATTAATAGTACCTCATCAAAATTAGCAACATTTAAATAACTAAAACTGACAAAGTTTTGTCAGCTCAAACAGCATGCATGAGAAAACATGCAGTTGATATTGTGACAGTTATGGAAAGCCTGCAATCAGTATCAATGTCAAAGGGATACAATGATGTTCCTCTTGTTGCAATATGTCTAGTAATGTGAAAGCTTCCATGATATCTGCCAGAAGATGTAGAGCTAAAAAAGGTGCTGCTATGGAGAGAGAAGCACATGCAGGGAGAATGGCAATAACATTTCAGTGTCCTTCAGTGTCTCCCACTGTAGGTCCTTATCTTCCCTTCCTTTTTCTATCTGGGACTTCTTAGACCAGGGGTAGGCAACCCCCAGCACAGGTGCCAGAATGTGGCATGCAAAGGCATTTTGCTTGGCACATGCCCCTGGGGCAGAGGGCAGGGAAGAGGCCAGGTCTCCTCTGCCACAACAAGGATTGGGCCCCTCGCAGCTCCCCTGCCATCCGCTCCTGGCCCCCCAATATCTTACAAGCTGAGCTTCCAGGTGTTTTTGGCATTCTGTCCTAAAATGTTGCCAACCCCTGTGTTAGACCTTACTCTGTAAGCCAAACAAATGTTAATTGGCTTAGTGTTGTTCAATTTAGTGGAGCAGTCACACCTCAAGGTGAAAAACCATGCCCGACTGTCCTTCACCTGCACAGCTATGACTTGCTACTAGGGGCTTGGTAAGCATGGACAGGACTAGGAACTAGGAGCCAGATGGGCTCTGTTCCCATTGGGCAGAACAGAGCTGGTCTGAGCACTCAGCAGGAGGGCAATGCTTCATGCCATTGCTGGGACCAGCTCTCCTCTGCTCCCTCTGGGCAGAGCAGAGCTAGTCTAAGCAGTGGTGTGAGGCACTCCCCTGCCCACCACCCCCTCTAGGTGCCCAGACTGACTCTGTTCTGCCTGGCAGTGGTATGCTCTGGGGTCTGAGCAGTGCATCTGGACCACAGTTGCCAGGTGCTCTAGGGAAAAAAGGCCTGCAGTCTAGGTAAAGAAGGCCTGCAGCCTACCTGGCAGGATGTGGGTTGGCAGGTGCTGCCTAAGCGCTGGAGAAAAATGTATTGGGCCCCTTGGAGCTGAGAGCATTCTGGGATACTGTAGGACTTCAATTTGGGTGGAATAGGTGTGGGAGGTGGCCACGCGGTAATGGAACAGGAGCAAAATTAGGCGGATTAGAGATAATCCTACCTTGGACTGGTGTAAATTTAAGGCAAATAATCAGTGCTTTAAGCCACTTAAAAGGAATTAACATGCAGCCAGTCCAAACTTTAAGAGCTCCAGAAGTCGCCTAAACTGACCATGTAACAAGGCCCTCCCAGTGAGCTCACCATCTACCATTGTTTCTCTGCTATGTAAGAGATTTCAAAATCTCTCTATACCTGGTATCCTGCCTTATCTTGCATCCCCATCTCCAAATGGCCATTTTCTTTATTAAGCTACATCAAACTCAAACACAACAGATGCATCTACACATGAAATTGAGGTGCAGGAAAAAACTCTGGAGCTGTCTGAGGTAGAATAAGCTGTTCCTAGTCGAAACAACTACACATAAGCCCAGGGCAGCAGCAATTTGAGCTGGGGCGGAGCAGGCCTGGACTGGCAGGAAACACAGGGGGATCATCCCCGGGCTCCAGGAGGTGGTGCTGGGTGGCAAAGGGTGCTGATCCTATGGAACCATGTGGCTAAGCAGCAGGCAGGGGTTTGGCCCCCACTCAGTCACCATCTACACATGAGTTTCAGTGTAATTAATTACTCTGCTGTATAATAGTTCTGTCACTACTATATTACAGTGGAATTAATTTATTACACCGTAATGCCGGTGCATGTATAGAAGATGACATTTACTGTGGAGCTAATCTACTCTGCAAGAAAGCACACATGTAGATGCACCTAGTTTAATCAAATTTCATCTTTTAAGTAATTACAGGTACTAAACTTAATGCACCATAATTACAGTGCATTAATGAACATGTAGATGCACCCAATAGCCATATCTACATGAGATACTGACTGAACAGTTGTTACTGCACAGTCATTTAGTACTTGCATACCCAAGCGCTAAATGACTGCACAGTAATCAGTGTTACAGCACAGTAGTGTCCCTGCACAGCTTCCTGGTGGCACTGACTGTGCAGTATCTCATTACTACCGTGCAGTAGCTTGTTACTACTGTGCAGTAACGCTGTGTCACAGTTCATGCCATGTGACGCTACCACACAGTAGTAACGAGCTACTGCACAGTAAGCATCTTGTGTAGATAAGCCAATGAGCCAATGAGTAGAACTGTACTCCTTAATTAATCCCACTATTTATTAGGAGTTAGGATAGCAATATCTGGCCCTTACATCATTAGCTTGTCAGACCAGTAAAGTGTCATCCTTAATATAAATGTAAATATTAGAACAGTATATAGCCATGTTATTTTATGATGATGATGTTCAATAATAATAGCTTATCCATGAGCTGTGGCTTACCATTTGAACAGAATGCATCATAGCAAGTGCTTGGTGGGGAATGCCTATAGACACCAGAATATGGTTTAATAAATTGGCATGTAGATTGATCTGCACATGGAAAGTCAGCTAGGATGTGAATTTACAGGTCACTAGCTATAAAATATATCTTTCCATGTAGGCACTCTTGATGTACAGTAAGTGTGAAGTGGCATACCCCCCTTGGAAATCCTGGCTTTTTGGAAAGCCCGTTTATTTTTTTTAAACAAATACTCATGACTTGCTTAGTATTTTTAATTTAAACTGAATTATTTGAATTCTATTATAGCATGCTAATAAGTGTAGTAAGATTATCGCAAGGCCTTAATAGCTGCCCATTTAATTAGATGTATTTTGAAAAGTAAAATGTATTTAATTTTTTTTAAAATCAATGTTTTAAAAATGTATTTAAATAGTCATCAATTGCTCTTACCTTCCAATGAGACATAAAAATGTATTTATGGTTAGAAGATAATCTTGTGACAGTAACATAGAGTTGAAAATTAAGGAGACGTGGGATCTATACCAGATTTGTGAAAGACTCGTGTGACTTCAATCTTCCTATACCTTTCTCCTAAAGTTGAAATATATTATAAGATTTTACTTAAGCTAGGTACAGACATTCAAAAAGCCTGAGGTAAAATTGATCAAACCTTTGTGGGTTTCTCCAAACTGTGTAGATTGAATCAGGACTGAACAGAATACATGTTCACCCTTTGAGGGGGGCATGCAGATGCCTGCATTGACCAACGCCAGTAGGCTGGGGTCACTTTTGTATACCTCCCAGCATGCCAGAGACTGTGGAGGGCAGCCGAATGCAGCCAAGCAATGGCCATCCCTGACTGGCTTCCAGGCACGTGCCCCCAGCCCCTTCCTAGCAGGTGCAGTGAGTTGGGGGAGAGAGCATAGACTCAATCCCCAGCTATGCACCCCCACCAGTGGCCAGCTGCCAGTTACAGTGTAGGGGGAGGGGTGAAAGCAGAGGTCCCCGCCATGTGGATCCCACCTCCCAGACCCAACCAGAACATCTGGGGAGGGGCCATGCAACAATGCAACAGGGGCTCCATCCCCTCCCCCCAAGTGCTGATCCTGCCCAGGTGTGCTGTCTGGGGAGGGGGAGGGGCTCTGCTCCCTTCCCCCACTGCCCAGCCTGGCTGACAGGTGGTAGCAGGATGCAGGGCTTGAGAGCAGAGGCTTTGCTGCTTCAGATCTGTGACTGCCCAGAGGCAGGGCTGGCCTGGCATTTGGCTGGAGCAGATGAGCATGGGCAGAAGCTAACCTGTCCACCTTGTAAAGCAGGTTAGTGGGGACCCGCAAAGCAACCTGGGATGCTGGGGACTGTGGTCTAACTTGAATCAGGAGGGTATCTGGGACAGAAGTTTGATAGACTGGTTTATCATAAACTGATGAAATCTGATACTACATCCATCCAGATCTATCTTAGACTGGGTTCTGCCATTTTTAAACCAGTCTATGTTGTGCACTGAACGTCTGTTCTGTTACAAGTTCAGACTATTTTCTGATCATTTATACCCGTTTATGTGTAATGTCTGTACCTCATTTTAGTTTGCAGGGTGCTTTGAGAAGTGCAACAAGTGTACTTAAATATCCTTGCACCTTAACTGTAACACACTTAGCTTAACTTTACACACTTAAGCAAAACAAAGTGTTCTAGAAAATCAAATCCTACATTAAAGGGGAATATGGGACACAGGCTCAGTGAAGGTTAACTTAAATCATCTCTCAGATGTGAGCCCTAAACTTAGGTTTAAAAAAATCTCAAACACTGCCCTCATGGCATCCTTTAAATAGTCAATTTTAAGAACTGTGAATATCTGCACAACAAAAGAACTTAGAAAACCTGGAATTCAATTTTTTTGAAGAACTTACTTAGAAATAGCCAGATTTTGAAGATCCAAGGCAATTTTAACCCCTTAGAGTAGGCAGAGTATATTGCAGTTGTTAGAAAGGCTCTTAGAAACAAAGACCCCAGCAAAGTCAGAGAAACCTTCTGTCAAAGTGGAAAAGAGTCTTTATTATTGTTCTTTGTATGGATCTTGGAATTGGAATATGCAAGTTAAAAGAGATACACTTGTGGTAGCTAACATTTAGCCCTAAGTGGGTAATGAGTGGTTTGGTTTTCAAAAAAGAGGTGTGTTTGTCCTATCTGGTAATTCAGTCAGAAATCTTGTTGTCATTTTAAAGCAGCAAAAATGATAAAACTTGAAGAAACTCTGTTGTTATGAGAGCTCGTCTGATTGCCTCAGTGGTAAACTCAGATAGCTCTGAGGGATTTTACATATGCATGTTGGAAGGGTGATTGACCTTAAGGACCTGTTTTCAGGATTTAGTTGATGTATGTACCCTCATTCTAAACACCACAGAAAGAGTCTATGTTAGATGTAGAAGTGAAACACTCTTATTTTGATGGGAAAATATGTACCTCTTCCAAAAGCTGGTGAGTTATTGAGACTGAACTGGAAAAGCTATCCAGGGTGCTGGCACTGAATCTGCTCAACAAGCAATTCCATATACAGATTTTTATCAGCTGTACTATTGTCAGCACAACTGTCAAGGAACATAGCTTTCAGTGACATTTGGTAGATGGTTCATATAAACTGAGATCTACAAACGTTTTATTTCTGTCCTTCGCTTTTCTCACTCATCTGATGTTTTTAACATCCTAAGAAGCTATTAAACAAACATCCAACTACTGAGGTAGAATTTCCAAACAAGTCCAAGGAAACAGTAAGATTGATTTCTGTAGAAAAGAAATGAGAGAAAGTTGGCCTTGTGGTTAGGAAACAAGAAAAATAATCAGGAGATATAGGTTTACTAATCAGGAGATATAGGCTAAATTCAAGTGATGCCAAAAGGCCATCCTGTCATGAGGAAATCTTAGAAAAGAGACGGCCTTAGTTAATCGCACGTTTCCCTGTTGGGGT
Organism: Alligator sinensis; assembly: GCF_000455745.1. Taxonomy (NCBI): domain Eukaryota; kingdom Metazoa; phylum Chordata; order Crocodylia; family Alligatoridae; genus Alligator; species Alligator sinensis. The sequence continues at coordinate 1,596,043 of NW_005842216.1, forward strand.
CTAAGCCACTGAGGGTCCTAGAGAATTTAACAGAAGACAACAAATCTATCCACAGTTGTTTCCCCTTCCTCCACCTCCTAAAACTATGCTACAACATGTAATAGAAACTTGTATCTAATCCAAAGTTTGCTGTAATAAAGTGGAATCATTACATTAACTTCAGTGGACCTTTGTGCTATAACATTCTGTAGGGTAGGGTAGGTCATTATACTTTTAGAAAGGATAGAATAAACTGTATAGTTAGGAGGGATATACAAACTTTGGGGATGAAATACCATTTCTCAGGTCTCTGCAGGGTTCTTCATCCCCATAAGCTTGTCTGTATCCCTCCCAACTAAAAAGTTGATCCAATATAAGATATCACCCATGAAAATCCTTACCCCTCACATTTTTCTTGGTTCATCACAACTATGACATTACACAAATCATAGAATCCAATTAATATCTATTACATTCTATAGGTGATCTCCACAGGGACTGAAAAGCAATTTTCAAACTTGTTTAAAAATCAGAGGCAAGCATTCTTGCTCTAAGTGGGGAACTAGCATAACTGGTAGGGCTGTGCGAAGCTTCGGTTCCTGATTCAATTCAGCAGAGATTTGGCCCAATTCAGTGGCCAAATCTCTGAATCTGAATCGAATCAGGAGACCCTTTAATCTCTCCGAATTGAATTTGAACCCTTTGATTCAATTCAGAGAGATTTGGAAAGATTCGGTGATTCGAACATAGACACAGCTTTAAATGTTTTTTCTACATACCTCAAGGTAGCAGGTGGCTTGTGAATACTGAGATGCTGGGGTGGATGGAGTGTCCCACAGGAGAATGAGGGGCTCCCTAACACACTTAGCAGCAGACCCAGAAGTGGACAAGAAGCACTTCCGGTTCTCTTCTGGGTCTGCCGGGGAGTGCATTGGGGGCCCCCCGATGGCCCCCCGACTCAGTGACTAGTGCCTCCTAGGTCTGGGGGGGCACCCAAGGTCCCCCCATGGCTTATTACTGAATCAGGGGGGCACAGGGGTCCTCCAGCTCACTCTCCGGTAGAACTAAAAGTGGACCAGAAGTACTTGCAGTCCACTTCTGGGTTCACCACCGAGCATGTGGCCCCCTCCCCCCCCCCCAGCAGTTGGCCCCCCCCCCCCCCCCCCGTGCTCCTGTGGGATTCACCATCTTCCCCAGCATCGTAGCATTCAGAAACCATGCCTGGTACCTCAAGGTATGTAGAAAAAACACTTAAAGCTGTGTCTATGGCTGAATCACTGATTCTCTGAATCAGCATCGAATCTTCAGATTTGGATTCGGCGAAATCAATTTGGGACAGTGATCCGAATCAACGAATCGAATCACTGTCCCCAAGTTGGGCTGAATCTGAATCCAAATTGAATATTTCCCATTTTGCACACCCCTAATAACTGGAATTAAGGATTTGTTTTTAGATAGGTGTTGTTTTACATTAAATATATTTTGGCATCTGATGTTCTACAAATAAATGATTTAATATATGGAAAAGGCTTGACTGTTTTTATGATTCTGCTTAATTTAAATTGCTGAATATTTTCCTCCAAAGCTTACTATGGAAAACTAAATGGAGCAATTGGAATTAAATGTGATTATAAACACTAGACATAGAGATTTAATATGTGTTCTCTCCTCCTCATACTTCCTCCCCTTTTGCTAAATGAAAAGGTTCTTTGCCTGATGGGAGACAGATGGTTCAGGAAAGGTCTTTAACTCTGGGAATTAGGGTTACAATTCTCTATCTTGCTTATTTTTGCTCTTTTTTTCACTCTTTCATATCACACGGATATGTTTCAGTCTCCATGAGCATTCAGTCTCAGATTCCCTGATGAGGTCACTAAAATAATGCCAGTTGTGCTGGTATATTTAGTAATGTGGACATCTGTACATAAAGAATGGACTATGAGTACCAATTCACTTTCAGAAGGGGCATGAAAAGCTATAAGAAATAATGACTTTTTATTCCTGTTGCAACTGGTCTCGATCTGAACCAATCACCCTGGCTCAGACTTTTTTACTGGTATACCTTCACTCACAGTAGTAGAATAACAGCAGTGGAATTTGGCTCCCTTTTTGTACTTTTCAATTCCTGTGCCCTCCACTTGCCTAAAATTCCCAGCACTGATGGCCCTGCAGAAACAGTTATGCAATTTTATAAGCCCTACAAATGTCCCTTTTTCCTAATCAATTAAATATTCTGTGTTAGATACTTTCAAATCTGAATATCATCCAAATGCCCAATATGGGATCTTGTTACAGAGAACCCCATTGCAATGAACCCCTTTGTAATGAAACAATAGATTTCCATGTTTCCACAAATATCTATTAATATGCTAGAGGTTCAGTTCTTCTTTTTGGGGGCAGTCTTTAATGAGGTAGCAAACCCCCTGCTACTTGACTGTTCCTTGATGCTGTATCTTTCCACAGAATTTCAATAAAATAAGAGGCCTACTGCACCAAGTCTCATATTCTAGTATATCACTTTAAACCAAGTCGTTACCATCTGTTTCAACCTCTAATTACAATTGCAAAATAACATAATTCACAATTGCATCCTAAAAAAGTAAAATATAAATGATTTAAGTGCATATGTGAGTTCCTTATGCAAGGCAGCATTTGTCTGTTATGTTTTCCCATCTTTTAGAAACAACTCAAGGGTAAAATTTCTCTTCATGGGGGAAAAAAGTGAGTTCAGTGCAAGGAAGTGTTTTAAAAAGAAGAAAAATGTGTTTTCCCCAATACTGATATACACATACTACATATGTGTTCTCTTTTTCGCATTCTCCTGCCTAATCATTTGCACACGCATCATCTGAGAGGAATGGTTTGTCCAGAACAGTCAGTCTGCTACTCAGAATCTCCCATTTAGTTCCATGAAAAAGAAACTGTTGCAACTTAATATCAACTTCATAGACTGACTGGGAAGTGTAGGCAAGTATTATATAGTATTTTTTTTTTCTTGGCATAAAGTCTTATTTATTGGAAGTGTTTTACCAGTAACAAAAAATTAGAGGTGGAAAAGCTATTGATATCATCCAGTCCATCTCCCAGTTACAGTAACTGTATTAGTGGTTTTAAAGTTAGCTTTTCATTGTGCTATGTGATGGCACTAACCCCACTACCCACATCCCAAAAAAGAACACTTGGGAAGGAGCATTTTTTTATATTCAGCTGACCGACTCCCTTTTATTAATTCCATCATTTTGATGTTACATACTGGTTTTAGAAATACCTGTCAAATATTTTCTACTGCCATCATTATTCATAGATAGATATTTAATAGGGCTGTGCAAAGCTTCGGTCGCTGATTTGATTTGGAGGAGATTCGACCTGATTCAGAAGCCAAATCTCCAAATCTGAATCCAATCAGGAGACCCATTAATCTCCCCAAATTGAATCGGAAGCCTCCGATTCAATTCGGAGAGATTCAGAGAGAGATGACGATTTGGACATAGACACAGCTTTATACATACTTCAAGGTACCAGGCAGCTTGGGATTGCTGAGATGGTGGGGTGGATGAAGCATCCCAAGGAAGTACGGGGGGGTCCCCGGTGCGCTTGGCAGCAGACCCAGAAGTGGACCACAAACACTTCCGGTCCATTTCCGGGTCAGCTGCAGAGTGTGCAAGGGACCCCTTTCCCGCCCCTGGCTTGGTGACTGGTGCCTCCTGGGTCTGAGGGAGTACCCAGGGTCCCCCCATGTCTGATCACTGAGCTGGGGGGGGCACAGGACGGTCCCCCACACACTTGGTGGTGGACCCAGAAGTGGACCCGAAGTACTTCTGGTCCACATCCAAGTCTGCTGCTGAGCACATGGGGGGGGGAGTGTGGGGGGGAGCTGTGCTCCTGTGGGATGCTCCATCTGCCCTACCATCTCAGCATTCATGAGCTGCACCTGGAACCTTGAGTTATGTAGAAAAAACATATAAAGTTGTGTCTATGGCTAAATTGCTGATTCTCCAAATTGGAATCGAAGCTTCAGATTTGGATTTGGCCAAATCAAATTGGGACAGTGATCTGAATCAGTGAATTGAATCACTGTCCCCCAAATCGATCAGAATCTGAATCCAAATCAAATATGGCCTGTTTTGCACACCCATAATATTTAATATAATTTTTCTTCAAAAAACAACACATCAAGCCCCCACTCCTACATCTTGTCCTTTGCTTAACTTTGCAATAACTGTTTCTGGTACTTAGGTGCCCAGAACTGAATGTTATATTTAGGTTCTGTTGCTTTAGAACTATTATCCTCCTACTCTGTGGCATGTGACTTGAGGGTAAGTAGCCAAAAATTGTCTGTATCCTTTTGGCTATCCATATTGGTTCACACAGTTGCCATACATCACCTTTGTATTTTTGCCTTTCTTTAAATGTGGCTGGCTCCTAGTTTTTTATCTTCAGTGAACATGGGGTCAGCTATGGCAATGCATGAAGCCATCAACTTTATTTTCAAATATTTTAGGTGGGGATACTGTAGGATTATGAGAATGATTCTCAGTGACATCCTGCCACACTTCTAGCTTCTCTCATTTCTTGGAGTCTCAGACCAGCAGAGACTCCCTATGCCTGAAGAAGGGTGACAGTGCCCAAAAGCTTGCTAAGAACTTTTTTCCAACTTCTCAGTTGGTCTAATAAAAGATATCACATCTACTCAAAGAACCTTGCCTACATACATATAACAACACACCTTTTTATTCAGGTAAAAAGAAACTAGAAGCTTTATTAATATGCTAGAGGCCTAAGGCTATAATATGCAGTGAAAGATAGAAGCAAAAACATAACTTTATTGGAATGTGCATTAATTTGCTATATCACTCATTGCATATTAAAAAACACAACAAATTAGACAAAATAATAAAAAAAATGTTTCTTTAGTCCTGTAGTCATTAGAATTAAATGTGCATCTTTTTCAGATTCATAAAACAAAATTAAGCCTTCTTGAGCATCTTGAAAATATATCCAATGCTTCACTGAAAGTTATTTCCACACCTGAGTTAATGTTCATCTGAGTTAATGTTTTTAGCTACGTGAACAGTCTACAGGGCTCCAAAATAGAAGTTACATTACCAGGAGCATTAAAAAAGAGAGAGGGTCGTTAGCACCTGTGGAATGAAGATTTTAGATGGAATCAGGCAGATTATAACAAGCATGAAGTCAAGGGACTTTCTCACTGCTGTCTGAATAGAAATGCTGCTGTCAATGCAAGGCCACTTGTTTTAAACATTAGGTTTAAACCAGAAATCAAAGTGGGAGTGCTACTCCACCATTTAATCCCACCCACTCACAGATAAATACCAAATTACAACCCATCTGAAGTACCAGATCTAGGTTAAATGCACAATCAAATAGTTCCACAGAGCTGCCTTCCTGGGTCTTCTACCCAGAACTATCCCCTTCATTGTTTTTAAAATAAGTGTCCACCATATTAGAATACCGAACTTTATAGCATAATCTATTTTTTCCTCTCACACTAGAAAGAAAAACTTCTTCATTTGTCAATTTGCTAAATCCTGAGGCCTATTCAGATCACTGGGAGTTTTGCCATGGACTTCAGTAGGTTTTGGATAAGGATCTAAAAGTAGAAAGGCTTGCTCCTAACAATGGTACTTCAGTTGGGCTGTAAGACCTAGATGCTAAAATAATCTTATCAGTGCACATAGTAATACCTTGCACTAAAATAGGTCACAGGATAAGTAACAGCTTTATAATGGAAGTGTCTATAAGAATAACTAATGGTTGTTGTCATACCCAATAGTTTTTTTTAATGTGCGTTACATGTTATAAATTCAGCTAATTTATTTATTGTCAGTGCAAATACCTGGAGAACTCATATAAGTGTAGACTGTAACAAGCTGCCAAAAGGAAAAAAAGCCACTTGCCAACTAGCAGAGGGAGATGGTATTCTGAGGAACAAGCAGCATAGTATTTGGGTAGAACAGTCAAAGAAGGTGCTTAGAAAAGAGAACGAGAGACAGAAAAATTTTTATTGGGCAAACTCTAGCTTTTTTTTGAAGTTTCACAATGTTTTGTTTTTTCATGTGAAAACACAGTTTTTCAGGAAACAGTCTAAGTTTAAATCATGCATATCCACATTCAAATGACCTGGGAGAATTTTCCTGGGTTTGTTCTCCCGATAGAAAGATTTACCCAGGGATACCTGAACAGACATATGACTGCTGAGCCCCTAAAGAACAGAGAGCTCTTGCAGTGTTGCACTGCAAAGCTAAGGGACCCCCATGCACACATCTCAGCATGCTCTGCATGCTCCCTCAGTCTGCCTGATGACAGGCAGCAGCAGTGCACAGGACAGCCCTAATTGGTTGACCTAGACTGCTCTGGGGGCATCCTGTGTCTCCCTGGGATTATGCAGAAGAATGTTCTGTTCCTTGTTAAGCTGGAGAAGTAGAGCCCAGCCAAACCAATATGCTAAAATATAAGTGATGTAAATGCATATGTGAGTTCCTTATGCAAGGCAGCATTTGTCTGTTATGTTTTCCCATCTCTTAGAAGCAACTCTAGGGTAAAATTTCTCTTCATGGGGGGAAAAAAATGAATTCAGTGCAAGGAAGTATTTTAAAAAGAAGGAAAATGTGTTTTCCCCAATACTGCTATACACATACTACATATGTGGAAGTGGGGTGGTAGACATGAATAATGCATGCCTTCTGAGGCTGAGGGGGAGCATGGTGAGCACCCACAGGCGGTGGCAGCAGTGGCAGCGGTGGGGGCATGGGGCCACTTAGCGGGAAGCTCCCACAGGTGGTGGCAGTGTCAGCGGCAGAGACGTGCTGAAAGGGGAGCTGCTACAGGCAGCTGCAGCGGTGTCGGCGGTGGGGCGGGTAGCAAGTGTTACCAGATTTGCCCATCACTTTAAGGTGTGCTCATCATTAGGGATACATTTCTGGGGTCTCTGTAATTCTATCAATGTGCTGCTTGTGTTACTTGTGTTTCTATATGGAGCTGTATCTCTCCCTTCTGCAAGTCCTCACCCCCGTGGAGCTATCTTGCAGGACTCCGTTTCAATGGGGCTGGGTTCCTCCAACCACCAAATCAGTCAGACACATGTACGCACATACACACATGGATTAACAGGACACACCTGAGCCAGGCCAGGTTATTTAGCATTGACAGGCTAACACCCTCATATGCCTTGAACTCAGTTCATCAGGCAACAATAAAATGCACTCAGACACAAGCACACGGGTTAACAGAGTGCATCTGAGTCAGACTGGACTATTCAGCATTGGTAGGCTGACACCCTCATGTGCCTGGAACTCAGTCCATCCCTTATTTCAGCAGCACAATAATAAACAAAGTTAGACATACATGTACACATGCTAACAGAGTACATCTGAGCAGGCTGGATCTGATCAGCACTTTCAGCTGATACCCTCGTGCACCTCAAAACTCAGCACATCCCAATCTCTTGTCACAATGGTCCTAGTAGTAACCCCCTTGATGAGCATACCCCACTGTAGTATTGGGCATTACAGGGATCTTTGGCTTAGGTAAAAGAACCATTGCTGCAACACAAATGGGAGGTCAAGGGGAAGAAAGAATAAGTGAGGTTGAGAGAGAGAGTATAGCAACCAGCTTGACCATAAAAATTATTTATTGCCAGGTATATGAACTTATGATGATACCAGTAATAATAGCCATACAAGAGAGACAAATAAACAGTTACAATATTACATAGTTTCAATTAGGTTTTTTGGGGAAGTCTAGCTTGAGTTTGATTAGCAAAAGTCAGCTTTAGAAAGCTGTGCCTGGAGTAAGAGAATAAAAGTCAGGGTCCTGGAGGCAGAGAGAGAGAGTGATCAGCAGAAGTCCAGTTTAGAAAGCTGTTCCTAGAGTGAGAAAGCAAAAGTCAAGTTTAGAAAGCTGTGCCTGGACTAAGAGAATAAAAGTCAGGCTCCTGGAGTCAGAGAGAGAGAGAGAGAGTTGGGGTCTCACCACTCAGTGAAGCTTGAACCAGTCGAGGATCCCTCGAGGGATTACCCTGAGGGAGCGCACAATACAGACAGGCAGATTCAGTATTTTGGATACCAATAGAGGAGTCATTACTAGAATTGGTCTGATAAATGCTGAGCTGGGTGCGTGTAGATGTGGGTTGATTAGCATTTGAAGCAAGGATTCCCGATCACGCAACACTCCCCTACTTTTCTGATCCCAGAATTCAGTGCGGTCCTTGCCTCAGAATCTCTGTTCTCCATCCCAAGAACATGGAGCTGAGAGGTAACAAAAGTGCCAACCGGCGATTGGCGACCACCTGCATACGCCTCCGGTAGCATCAGCAATGGCCAGCAATGATCAGAGACTGCCCCCAGATGCCGCCAGAGGTGTTGGCAGTGAGGGGAAGGAGGTGGCGAGTGACGACCGCCCACAGGTACTGCCGGCAGTGTTGGCAGCAGCCAATCTTAGGGGGTGTGCCTTTAATCTCAGGGGATGCACATGTGCCCGCAGGCACTCCCTACGCATTGCCAATGGTGGCAGAAGCAAAGCACCCTGGGATGCTGGAGTACTGTGTTGTAGCCTCTCTCAGAAGCGTAAGATGTACAGACATTCATTCTCCCAGGAAAAGCTTTCTTGGGAGTGATTTAACCCTGGTTGTTCCTGGATTATTTTTATCCTGGAGTGGCCAGTTTTGCTTTGGGAGAAAAATCCTGTACACTTAAGGTTTCTCCTGGGAGACAAGTGACTCTCCCCATAGGAATTGAATGTCTGTACGTGGCATTGTCTTGACTAGAATACAGGGGGAGAAAAGTTATTTTTCTTCAGAGATACCAAATTTATTCAATGAGCAGAAATCTTTTGAATGGGATGTGGGTTGTAAAAATATGTAATATAAGAGCTGGACCCTGCAATGAGGTACTGTATTGACATAGGAATGTGGAGATTCACACTGTGCGATCAGTGCCTTATGTGCCTGCTTATATCTTTTCTAATAAAATTATGTTTGCTAATGAATAATATTAAATATTCCTAGTTACGCTGTTTGTAATTTGATGTAAATCCTGTAAGAACAATAGGAATAGCATGAAGAGGTTACTTTTTAATTATCTGAATCAAATGTGTGTGTTGCTTCATTTTGATGTTGTCTGTAATATGACTATTCATAAACATTTAGAATAATCTGTTTTCCTTTGCTTCCAGTCATCTGAAGAGTTATTTTTATAAATGAATCATCCTATGTGGTTATGGTTTGTAGAAATTTTTATCTCATATTGGGAGCAGTTTTATTTTTGGAAGTTGTCACTGAACATTTCTATATACCACTGATTTATATAATTTCCTTTCAAGAAAATATATTCCCAAATGCAGATATATTACATTATCCAATAGTAAGAATTTAGGGTACATTCTTTCCAGGATGATTAACTGCTGAAATAATGGCCATTGGAAAGTGACTTGACTTGGAAAAAAGTATGACTTGTGCTTAAAAATATATTGTCTTCTGATAGTTTTGGGCCCAGGAAGCAATGACTGACTGACTGACCATTTCACTTAACAGTCATAAAAAATAGACGAATTAAATACCAATAAATATCAATAAATACCAATAATACCAATTGTGGGACTGTCTGCCTTCTTTTATCATCCATATGCTTTGTATCACGCTCAAAAAGAATTAGCCATTTAAACACTGTAATCAGCAGTTTAAACATTGCAGATTTCCCTAACTCAGTACTTCTGGTCTCCCCCTACCTCAAGTTATGTTTCCTTCTCTGTTCTACCCTGGAGTATTCTGCCACACGCAGTGAAGATTATTTCCTAAAGGCCTGTTTGCTCATGTACAAGAAATGAGGATTACACTAAGAGGAACAAAGCACTGGAAGGTGTCTCCTGAATCTTTTGAGTCCATCCACATGCTATCAAAGGCACCACATCACACCATCTTTTCAATAAATTTATCAAACTTAAACTTTAGGACAGTTGGATGTTTGTCCCTCGCTACTCCCAGTGTAAGGTTATTCCACAATCTATTATTCTAATGTTTAGGAACCTTCTCTTAATTCCCAAACTACATTAATTCTTGGCCTGCTTACACTCTTTTTTCCCCTGAGGCAACATTTTCTTAACTATGTCTTTTCCCTCCGATGTTTATCTCCCTCATGTTTACTGACAAGTGTACCCCCCCCCCCACTTTAAGCCTTCGTTTTGCTAACTAAATAAACTGGGCTCCATTTTGCTAACTAAATAGACCGAGCTCTTTTAGTCTCCATTTTCTTTTCTGCATCTGTTCTACTGTTACTTCATCTTTCTTGAATGTGGTTGATAAGAATGTTACACAGCATTCCAAATGAGATACCACACTGCCTTGTATAATGGAATTAATATCATCATGTCTTTTTTGGAAATACTTTGACTGATACATCCTCATATCATGTAGATGGCTCATAATCATCTTGAGACTTATTAGTACACTCAGGTCCTCCTCCTTGTTTGATTGATGGATACCAAGCTTAGAAAATAATTTTTTGTTGTTAGCCCCTACATGCGTGAGCTTGTATGTTGTACTATAGAATTCTATCCCATTTTTCTTGGTACTCCAGTTTTCAAAGTCAGGTCTTGCTCTATAGTATCCTGAGCCTCCAAAGTCCTGACAACGCCACCTAGCTTTGTGTCATCAGCAAATTGCATCAAAACACTCTCTTGCTTTTTGTGCCAAAGTCATTAATAAAAATATTAAACAAACTTTTAGTATAAACAAGTACCCAATGACTGCACAGTAACCAGAGTTACTGAGTAGTAGCATCACCAAACAGCTTTTAGGTGACACTGACTGAGCAGTAGCTCATTACTACTGCACGGCAGCGTCATGTCACACTTTCTGCCACGTGACACTATTGTGTAGTAGTAACAGTCTACTGCACAGTCAGCGTCTAGTGTAGACATGGCCTTTGAGGAACTCCAGTCCTCTATTCCTCTTTTCAGTATCACCTATCACCATCTCCTTGTTAGCTAATGCCTTAACCATCTTCTAATTCCTCTCTTGTTGTCTTCATCTTCACTAATAATTTCCCAGGAGGCATCATATCAGATGTTTCACTGAAGTATATATGTGCGGAATATTTACATCTAATATCTCTGTCATGTGAAATGAGTCTGGTTTGGGTTCTGCAGCAAACAATGAATACTAGGACCATTGAAAAGCTTGCTAAGTTTGCCAGCATGTAGGGGAAATGAGCAGGGGTTTTTTCAAGTGAACAAGGGGTGCAAACTTCAACCAAAGCTGGGCATACACATGATTTTATATTAAGTTGGCATGAATATTCATGGTGTAATCTTAACAAGGAATAACAGGGAAACTGACAGCCTCATCTGTTTCATCAGGAGTTTTGGAGACAGCAAGAAAAGCGGAGCCATCAGTGGCAACTTCCTTCCAGTGGTGGAAGTTGTGGGAAATAGCTATGCTAAGTTTCTTTTGTGGGTAAAAAGGACCTGGCTACATGAGCAGCATCACCTGAAATCCACTGAAATGTCATGTATGCAGTGCCCCTTTGCAAAACCTGATTCCACTCAGCTTTCACATAAGTTTGAAGTGATAATAAATATTAAGGAGGGAATATAAGCAGAGCCTCAAGTAAATAATAGTAGTAATAACAATGGTAATAGTCAAACCACAGTAGCTGCAGGTCAGCAGCAAAAAATGTTTATTGCTATTTTTTCATCAGAGGCAGACAGGAAAAAAATAAGTTACTGTAGTTCTCAATAAAAAGAAACAGCTGGTCTTGAAATCTCCAAAAAAATATTTCTTGAGTATAAATTAGATTGTAATTTGAACTCTCAGTAAGTATGTATCCCATATTTTTTTAAAAGTATAAATTTCACTGGCAGATGTTATTTTAATATATAATTAAGAGAAAAGCACCATACTTATTTGGGTAAATTTCTAATCAGACCCAGTGTTGTCTAATACTTCAGCTAAATCATCTGAGAGAGGTGTGTCTGAATATCTTGGTGAGCAAACTGTTGATTCTTCTGGCACAATTTAAGAGACAGATATAAAGCAAAATATTCGGGATAGTCATATGTTTTTCTAGGTTAAGACGACAAAAAGTAGGCTGCAATAGGAAAGTGTCTGGAATGTACAAAGACTTAGGAACTTCTCTTTTATTATTCATAACAAACTGTTCTTAATGTGTACTGTTGATAAGTCATTTCCAAATTATGACATATATTATAAAATTAGACTATGTGAATGTTAGTTCTATTTTACCCTTGAGAGGTACCATTTTCCAAATTCTGGAGATACTTTTTGTGAGAAGGAACTATTATGGCTAAAGATATTTCTCTGAATGTTTCAGTAATACATTTGAGATATATTTACCCTTGGAATTCTATGAAGCATCTAAGATATTTTTTTAATAAAAAGGATGTTGGTGAATAATATATAAGTAGTCCATGATGATAGGTCATCCACCTTTGGTATCAGAAATCTTTTTCAGAAAGGAAGAGAAAGCAAGAGTTTCTGGATGTTTCTCTTTGTGAGCTAGATTCTCACTAGCGCTATCTGCTAACAGATTTCTTGGATAAGGGTAATAAACTGGACTTAATTTATCTAGATCAAAACAAAGCATTTGATACTGTGCCAAATGGATATTATTAATCAGAATGGAGAGGGTGGGGATCCATGCTATTATTGTGAGGTAGATGTGGAGTTGGTTTCAACAGGAACAGTTACCAGTGGCATTAGGACCTATCCTGTTTAATATTTTTATCAGTGACCTTGATCCAGGACCAAGATGTAGCCTCATGAAATTTGAAGATGACACTAAGCTGGGGGTATTGCCAATAGAGAAGAGTACTGCATTGTTATACAAGAATATTTAGAGAAACTTGAGGAATGGAGCATTAGAAATGGTATGTGTAACAACATGAAGTGCCAACTCAGGCACTCAAGGACAAGTAACAAGGAGTTTGGATATAAAATGGGGATGAACAGATTGAAAAAAATGAGGGACCCAGATATGATGGTTGACTGTATGATGGCTCATTGGTTCCTTAGGTCCCCTAGGAATAGTTCTGCTAGGTCAGATTGGCACGGACTAATTGGCATGGAAGGAATTTTGCCTTCCTCTATAGCATGGGATGTGTTCATTTTCCTAGAATCTTCTGAGCCTATATTAACTAACTGCTTTCCTGTCATTATAGTAACAAGACATTGTCAGTGAAGGGGGCTAGACATGATGGCCCAGGAGGCCCCTCGCAGTCCTTTATTCCTATGACAGTGCAAGGATTTTATGCTTGCTACACTGGATATAAGCTCAAAAAGGTTTACTTCCCACTTGCCTCCCAATCAGGAACTGATTGACAGGACGGGAGATGATAACTGTAACTCACCAAGTGTGTCTACACATGCATAGTAGACTAACTTGCTGCATAGTAAAGCATCTCTGGCTATATGTGTGTGGCAATCAGGCCAGTATAGACTAATTTACTACACTGTCAGATAGCTCCATCACACACAAGTACAGTACTATCTCATGGCAGAGTAAATGATTGCGCTTAAACACATGTGTAGACAGTGATGTCCAGATTAATTCCAGCTCAAATTACACCAGAGTTTACTCTGTCACATGAATTGCATGTATAAATGCCCCCAATGTCCATTTTTATGATTGCCCAAGAGAAGCACAACACACTACCCTTTGCTTTGCTCATGGTAAATTGTACTGTGACAGTTTATCTGTTCATGGACTAAACAGATAGCAAACTGGTTAAACATATTTTTATGTTAGCTGAATACCCAGTTATTGTTTCCTTGATATCTGAGAAACCCAAATAGCATAACTGTGTTTGAATTTCTTAAGCAATTTTTAAAATAGTACCTTCTTTTATTACAAAAAAGACAATCTTTTCTGCACTTGTCTTCTTTTGCACCCCCTCTCCACCATCTTGCACTGATATTTTTTCAAGCCAATCATTTCATGAAATATTTTCTAACATTATATCTTTTGATTTTCTTTTTTTCCTGAAGGCGCCATTTACTTTAGTTGGAGAACACTGCTGCCTACCAGAATGTGAAAATAGGTTTCATTCAATTAATGAACTGGAAACAGGAAGACATTACATAGTAAATGAGGTTTACATATGATAATGTTGAATTTGTCATGTAAAAGATTGCTTCCTTTCAACTCTCTGAAAGGGCTAAATTTTGCTTTTGTACAGCTTGTACAATGCTAATAAAAAGAGAACACTCTATGGAAAATATAACAATAAATGAAATCTATAATTCTAATGAGTGAAAAAAGATGATGTTATTTTAATACAAATGTAGATCAGAACTGGGTAATAGCTGTGAAAACCAAAGGTTCAATCCTGACTTTGCAATAGGCTTTATACATAGGACACATCAGCCCTCTACCTTCAGTAGCATGTATCCAGTAACATGCTGACCAGTGCAGTCATGTTGCTGAAGCATATGGGGTATATCTGCAGCTGCACATATACCCTGCCCTCTTCTTTGCACCCCTGTACACATTAATAAGATAGAGCACTGTTTGCTTCTCCTAAACACTCATTGTAAGAAGCCAGCTTTCCTCTTACAGGCATCGTCCCCACAGGAAGGGAGAGGTGGAGGGGCTGAAGTACTGCGCTGCAGCAACACTGTAGTTCTATACAATTTTTGTACTAGCCTTGCTAGTTCTCATGATTTAAACATAAATTTTATGAAATGTGGTGTCTTCAAAGGACCAGCTGTTAAAAGGAAGAGATTGCAGAAGAATCTCTGATATAATTTTTCAGATAAGTTTCTGGCTCTTGTAGTTGCAGAGAAAACCTGGAAAACATCTTTGAGTGATTAAAGAAAGCTCAGCAACTGGAAGGACATTAAAAACAATCCAAAATTATTAAAAACATCTCATTATTTTGAAGGCCTGACTCATGGTTTTTCACAAGATTTCTGTCTATCAATCTCACTTCCATTCATTTCTTAGCACTGTGATATCTTGAGCAGGGGGTTAAACTAAATGACCTCCTGCAGTACCTTTCAGTCCTCTTTTTCTATGATTCTGTGAATGCATTCCATAATTATGAAACATCTGTGTAAAAAAAGTGTAATTTTCCTTCTAGACGATAAGCATTTTTTTATTTGGTGTGTGAACCATGACTATGCACTGAAGCCAGTTCAGTGTGATCCTACTGATCCCTGCCATGTTGCTAAGATTCTGTGGCTGACTCTATCAAAGGGCACAGAACACATTATGAGCATGGGTATCTATGCCTATGAAGTTATAATTTCCCAATGGGACTAGCCCTCTTTGTTTCTGAATTCAAGACTTATCTAAGACAGGTCTTAATATTAGCAGTATCTAAATGTTGGTGAACTTGCTTTTTCAGCAACTGAAGTTTAGAGAGTAGGCATTGAAATCAGTGTCCTGAACAAACTGTAACATGAGAAGGATAGCGGATTTCCTTTCATACAATAGGGATTGATAATCAGAAAGGATGGCTACCAGGCCAAGATGCCCCTGATTATCAGTGATCAGGAATCATGGATCAGGGTCACAAAGATAGCTTGCTATTGCTTTGTCCTTCTAGGATTTCCTGTTATATGAAAAAGGTATTTGAGGAAAGAAAGTTGTGTGTTTTGGGGCCAATAGAACATTAGGGTTGGAAGGGACCTCAGGAGATCATCTAGTCCAACTGCCTGCTCAAAAAGGATCATCCCCAACTATATCATCCTAGCCAAGTCTTTGTCTAGTCTGGTCTTAAAAACCTCCAAGTATACAGATTCCACAACCTATTTTTTCCTGCTATCTAACCTAAGCTTCCCTTGCTGTAATTTGAGACCCTTGTTCCTTGTTCTGTCATCTGCCACCACTGAGAACAGATCAGCTCCATCCTCTTTGGAACCACCCTTCAGGTATTTGAAGACTGTTATTTAATCTCCCCTCCATCTTTGCTTCTTCAGATTTTTCTCGTAGGCAGGAGACATAGATTCATAGATTCATTCATAGATGTTAGGGTCGGAAGGGACCTCAATAGATCATCGAGTCCGACCCCCTGCATAAGCAGGAAAGAGGGCTGGGTCTAGATGACCCCAGCTAGATACTCATCTTGAAGACATGTCTGCAGTGATGTCTCTGGTATCACAAAATTCTGTCTCAGGTGCAAGTGGTTTCTCTGGAGAGTAACCTAATAGTTCCTCCCAGAGTTTAGTGGTGGGTTAACAACGCAATTTCTGGTCCAATATGGTGAAGAAGAACTGGGTGCACATTCAAGTTTTTCTTCACTTTTCTCCTCATAGCATAGCTTTCTATTCACCTGAAATTGTTTTTCTGATTTATTTCATTCTTGACATCCGATGAGCATTTAGCCCCTAAGTAAAAGAATCCATTAAGATTGGATCCATGAAGATCCAAAAGAATACCACAAGGTATTTTGGGTGGAAGACTGGAGGAGGAGGAGCAGGGAAGAATTGACTCACCAATTATTCTTCCTTGAAGATCCACATCTCTGTGAATTGATCTTTTCCTCCATTTTCCTCACCTCAGAGTTTGCAAAAATACATCTGCAGGAGTCTCAAGAGTATCTCCAGTCAAAGTTGCAAAGTACTTCCCCTTCTAAGATTTTTCAGTACACACCCTGACTTTTCAGGTTGTGCAGTTTGAGGGGTATTTGCTCCTATGTGGAAAGAAATGTGTGCAGGTCTTTTCTTCTTGTCCCTCCGATGAATTTTCTCAGGACGCTCTTTTCATATTTTAAAACGGAGATGTGGCACATTGCTCTTCCTATTAGTCTACAGTAACACACCTTATCATGCTATAGCAAGGGGAGGGGGAGAGCAGGGCAAGGGCCCCAGGCGCCAAAGCAAATGGGCGTCAACATGTGCTTTGCAGCTTGGGCAGGGTGCAGGATGGAGCCACGAGCAGCTTGTTTGTGGCAGGGTACAGGGATGAGAGGAGGGCAGCTCCTGCCACTGCGTGCACTCCCAGGCAAGCATGGGGGGAGCATGTGTCCCCCAGATCTGTGCACAAGGCTAGTGTTGGCTGCCACTGCAGGCTTTGCCCCGGGCACAAAACTTCCTTGCCATGGCACTGTACCCTATGGGAAGAATCCATATGCTGCTGCCTCCCAAATTTACAAAAATATTTCAAATACAGACAACACAACAGCAATTACCACAGGAAAAAAATGAGACTGATAAAGCAGACAGTCATAAAGAAAGGTAAAAATGCTTATCTTTAAGAACTGGTTTGCTGTATTCCAAATTAAAGCTTTGAACCCCTTTCTGATAAAAGTTGCTATTTTACTTGAATACTATTTTAAAGTATTGCACTTATATATGATATGAGACAATGTGATGGGTTACTCTAATCAATTTAATGTATTCCCCAATAGATTCTAAGTCAGAGACACATTTTAAATATTTTTCTTTTATTTATAATGTTGAAGGATCCAGTCAAGCAGAGATGAAGATTCTGAACAAACCTCTTTAACAGGCAGTCTTGATCTACCCAGACTGTTTATAAGAAGTATTACAAAACGTTTTCTGTTGGTTTACTAAACAGAGTTTGATTTAGTGCAAGAAAAAAGCATTAATTCAGCATACTTACATTATTCTTTGTCAGGTCAACTTTCTCCTTTTCATTTGTTGCTGTGGAAATATATTCCTTTAAGAACTTAATTTCTTTATGGGTCATTAATTTAAAATAGGTTGGATATTTGTATACTATGGGCGTGTCTACATGTGCTTTTACATGTGCCTAAACTTAATGTGCATTTGTCTAGTGCGCATTAAGATGATCTAGACACGCATCTACATGTGCATGCACCAAGGTGTGTTAATATGGGTGTTCTGACTGACTTGGGACTAAAGTTAGTCCCAAGTCAATGGGCACATACTGTTGTAATGCGCATTAACATGGAGACATAGTCTTTAATGTGATTTAGCTATTCACGCCTAAATTTGATGCCTGCTTTATGCAAGTACAAAATTTGGGCACAAATAGCCTTAAATTGCCTTGTTAAGGTGCATTAAAGGTGTGCACATGTAGATGCATGCCCTTAATGCACCTTAAATTGGGCTAAAGCACCATAAATCAGCGCGTGTACGTGTGCCCAATGTGTTTCACCAAGAATGCATTTGGGTTTGAACCACAAGAAATGGACATGTGTTCTTTAAACAGGTCTGTTTTACTGGGCTGTTATGCATTGCTAGTGTATTAATTTGTAGACTTCAAGAAAAGGATTTTCACAGTGATAAAGTTTGTTTCTTTAACTTTTGTGCAAATGACGGCCTTATCTCTAATTCCAAGCTTTCCCTGCACACTTCTTTGCAGACTCTTCCATTAACAAATTTTGCACAGACTTACTGAAATATCCAGGTTTCCACTGTAGATTTACCATCATAAAGACATTTTATTTACTGCAGAGCCAGTCTCATAAAATTCTCTCTCTTGTGCAAAACAGATATACAGCTTGCTCACTGCACTATTTCTAATTCATTTTACATTGCCTAGAACCTGGGTTAAATCGCGTACACCAGAGGCAAGTGAGTCCAAGGCAGTGTAAAACTGGAGTAATGCAGTAGTGCACTATGCTCACATTGTCCAGGAAGACTGCAAGGAAGCAGAGAATTCTCAGTAGGCCATTGGTGCCAACATTACTCTCCTCATCACATTCTCTAGTTCTCTGCAGACTTGCTAATACAGAATCAGATAAATACTCCCCAGAGACTGTCTGATGCCCGCTCAGTTCTGCATCGATTTGCTGATGTATCACGTGTCAGTGCAATCATTCCTGTATAAGGGATGTTCACCAATCTTTTAACCCAAGTTAATTTTGTGCACAGGTATTAATTGGATTTGAAAATATGAAGTAATAACTTCAATTTTAAATCAATTTTCTCAAAATTGCATTAGCTTTACACAGAACTATAGGAACATCAGGATGCAGGGGATCCCAAAAGATCATCTAATCCATCCTCCTGCAAAGAAGCAGGATCAGTGTACCTCAATCATCTCTGACAGGTATTTGCATAATCTGTTCCAGCTGAGACCTCACCAGCACTGAATAAACTGGAATAATTACCTCCCATGTCTTAAATATGGCATTTCTTTTAATACATACCAGAATGAGATTTACCTTTTCTGCAGCATCTGCACATTGTTGACTCATTTGTAGTTTGGATACCCTAAAACCTGTTCCAACATACTGCTGCCTAACCAGTTATTTCCTACTGTATATTTGTGTATTTAATTTTTTTCTTAGTGTAGCATCTTCCACTGGTCTTTTGTGAAATTCAGTTTGATTTCAGACAGTCAGTGTGCCAAGATCATTTTGAATTTTGATCCTGCCATCCTGAATGCTTGCAGTGGTTTTCAGCTTGGTGTCACCTGTAAATTGTGTGTGTCCCTGCTATTCCATCACTTGGGTAGTTAGTGAACACATTCAGTACAACTGGACCAAGACAGATTGCTATGGGATCCCACTTCAGATTCCTGCCTACCTGGACAGGGAAACAATGATTACTATTTTTTGAGAGTGGCTTTAAATAAGTTGTGCATGGGGATTTCTACTAGGCCACACTTCCTTAGTTTGCTTATAAGAATGTTATGTGAAAACGATATCAAAAAGCTTACTGAGCTCAAGGTATTTGGATTTTCCCTTGTCCAGATGAGCCAGTTATCCTTTCAAAGTAGGAAACTGATTAGAAGACGGCTGTAAAGAAAAATTCTAAGTCATGGTCCTTTGTGCTATGATTCCCACTATATTGATTTTTGCAAAAATAAGAAAACATTACATTTTCATTACTGCAAAGCTTAACAACAATTTTGGATGATTTGCTTAAACTCCAGTTAGAAACATTCCTCTGGCAAGTGTAAAGATTTCCAAACCAAAAGTTTTTCCTTGACACAGTTAGAAAGAGGTAAAAAATAAAACTAGAGTGAAAGCCATGTTCCATAACAGTTTTCTTCCTTCTGGTAGCTGATCAGTAGGAAATGGGTTTAGGAGTGCTTAAAATTATTTGACATCAGTTACTGATAATCTAACCAGCATATACTGTACATATCCTAAGTGCTGATTTTTTAAAGCATAAGAGGAAGAGCAAAAGAACTTTTTTTATTCTAAGTAATTCTGTAATTTACACATTTGTGTATCAGCCCACTTACTAGTGCCATATATAAGTGTTTCCTCTGAACAGATTTAATTTTTAATTTTCCTGAATCAGTGTTAACCAGGAAAAAGGTAATTGTTGTCAAGAGTATTCAAACTGTCAGAATATCATTCAATCTAAAAGCTGTTAGAATCTGTGCAAAAGTAATTACTGAAACTCTATTCAACTGTAATAATAACCTGCCACTGATGACAGCAATTACTGGGAAAGTGTAATAGAAATCAAAGGCGCATTTTTCTCTGACAAGTACATTTCTAACTAAGGTTTACATTAGTTGAATAGTGTTGACAATGATGATGTGCTGTATCACTCTTAATCATGGTTGGCATGATGTTACAGTTTGAACTGTTCACTGTTAGAGGGAGACTAATTGCGTGTTTCATTTGACACTGTCCATGCTTTCTGTACATGGGAATATATATTATAGATGAGCAGATTTTAAGTGTTGTGCTTCATTGCCTGACTCACATCCCTTTTAAGTGTAGGTTGTAAGTACTTTTGTATTTAATAAAAATGCTCCTAATTAGACTTGGGATGAACTGGTTAGGTGAACTTCTAGTACTTTCAAAACAGAGAGAGATAAGGAAAAGGATGGGGACAAGAGTCATCCCACTTTACCCTTTCAGGCTAATGAAAGTCACCAGCTGAGACTGCCTCCAAGTGTGGCATTTCTGACTGAACTGACAGAGATGGTGGACCAGCCCTACAAGGCAGTGAGAACTCACTAGAGCTGTGGTCCTTCATGGCTGGGGTGAGTTTGGTCCCCACAATGCAAACTGAGTATCAGTGTTTTCCCTGCAATAAAATAAAAAATAATTATTGGTCTCCACAGCTGTACATAAGCATAACCCCATTGACATTATTGGAATTACATGGACTTTTACCTGATGAAAATATTGTCCTAGGTATCTAATTAATTTGAAAGAGAAAAGGGTCTGAGCAGTCCAATACTGCAATATTTATTCCACATTGCCCATCATGTCTTGCATCCCATCTCTGACTTACATGAGGATTTTGCTCCACCGTTTTCTTTACACTTTTAGTATTTGCTGGAACAATTTATTATAAAGTAGTCACATTACAGAGTGATATTAATACATAAAGCTCCTCTTCATTGTTCCTCACAGAAGTCTCACAATAAGGATCCCTGTCCAGAAAACAAGTCAATCATAACTGTAGTTTAGAAACAGCCTGTAGGCAGCTGCCCAAGGGGTCAAATTTGCTGCATCAGGCCAACTAGCCTCAAAATGATTCCCAAATGGTGACAAAATGTCACATGGGAAAAAAAAGAGATGTCTACAGCATATACAGCAATGTACCACACAGGTTCTCAAGCTACATTTAAACAATTAGCTCTTTTACAGAGTCTACTACATAAAAATCACAGCTATTAAAAACTGGAATAATTTTGAGAAACTGAAGTGTTTCCCCCTGATTTTCTGTTGATATATAAAAATTATATCAGATTGGGTTCCTTGCTGTTGTGTTAATGCATGGTTCTCTTCTTATTATAACTTAGCAATAAAATAAACCAATGGAAAAACACTTCGAGATTGTGTGTGCAACTTGTTAATTATACATGGTGTTCAAAAAGGCTAGAGTCCAAATCCTGTTGTGCCTAGATACATCTAAATGCTACTTCCACCTTTTAATCAAACGGCCAATGACTAGGGCATCTATTTAAAGACCAGGAAATCTATATTCTAGACCCTCACCGCAGGGGGTTTGAACCTACATTTCTAGTCCCCAGCAAAAGATACTAGCCAACATGCAATAAGCTAGGCACAGCACAGTGTTCTTCACCTCTTCTATTAAAACTGACCTCCTGAGCTGCCCAGAGGAGAAGATACGTGGAGCCAAAAAGAAAGCAAGGAAGAAGAAGTGTCGGTCAATGAGACAGGCACTGCCTTAGACTGGGGAACACTGCATTGTGGCCCAAGCTTCTGCCTGCACATTTTCACAACTGGTCATGTTTGCATTTAACAATGATTGGATAAAATAGGGATCACCTGTTTCACACATCCCTGGGGCTGGGAGATCACAGTAGCTGTGTCTTCTAGCCCTGGGGCTCCATGTATGCTTGGGGTTGGGAGATCACAGCCATGCCCTGCAGTTGCCAAGACCCAGCTGGTTCCTGGCACCAGGAGGCCCGGTGTGGGACTCTAGACCCCAGCAGCTGTGGGGTGCTGCCAGGACCCAGAGTCAGCAGCTGCTGGGGCTGACCATCCCCATTATGCCTAGTGGGGACTTCCAGCCCCCACTAGGCATAATGCACCCCTGTGGGTGGGAGCCCCATCAGCTGGCTGGGCTCCCAGCCCCAGGGGAGACCCTGCTCCACATGCAAATTAAAGCTTGATAGCAGCCATCTATGAAGTTTGTACACGTGTCTGAAGTTTAACTTCATAGGTGGTTGGAGCTTTCTATGGTGTGATAACTACTTTGCACATATAGCTGGTCTCAAGGTAATTGTACATTTATCCAGTTATCTATTAAGTAAAGTAGGATCTGTACCATAAGTCTTTGAATATATGGTTTTTTATGTTTTAAAACATGGGGCTCCTAAATAAAGATAGAGTTTTTCTAGTTTTCTGATCAGTTATAGGTATTTGTATTGCATGGGAATGCTTGTAATCATTAAGTTTTATGGATAAAGCTGATTGCTGACTAGTCCTTACCTGGGACAAAAACAACACTAACAAACTACTGAAAGAGCTGAAGAAACATGCCTTCACCCTATTCTTTGAGTTGATCTCCTTTCATAAAGAAAATGTGGGCTCATTTCTCACAACATGTGAGCTACATATAAAAGTGAACACATCCATTCCACAAAATTTTCTTTGAATTGTGTACTATATGAATTGTCTTCAAGAGCTGAACCAAAATGAGACAGACGGGAACTGGTATAAGATTTAGCTATCCATTACCCCTGATGCTGGTCAGGTATTTTTTACTGTGTTAGTGTGAAGATAAGAAAAACCTAGAAGGAAATCTCAGTCTCTGTATATACTACATGTCATTGATCTTTACTACTGGTTTGGTTATTAATGATCCCTTTTCCACTTAAAAATATAAGTAAAAACAGTTGGCCAAATTTTTAGCTTTCTTATAGCCCTCATGTAACTATTCAAAAATCAGTTAATGTATTTGAGCATACAAAAATATTTACATGAGCAGATGAAATGATTATGCAGGCAATTGTGTGAATTGCAGGCCCAACTGCATGAAAAGTATATATACCCTTTTGCAGACACAAGAAAACCATCTCAGAATAGGAGGATAGGATTAAAAGGAGCCACCTAGGTTATTCTAGATGATTGCTTTGACCTGCGCACCTAAACAAGAAACTCTAATGAGGTTTAAGTACCAGCAAGGGCACCAGTACCCTGCAGACAAACTTCCACCCCTAGCTGTGGCCAATGTTTAATGCTTCAAAGGGAAAGGGGATAGGGATAGGGACATGACTACAGAAACAATATAGTACATTCATGGGTTATTGGGGTGGAAGGATTTCTTCTTGACCTCTACAGGCAACCAGAAGAAGCCATGAAGCATAGGATGATTACATGCCTCCTTCATGGAGATACTTTTGTTGCAATCCCATTGCAGATACAAAATACTTCAACCCTAATACCATATCCAGTCCACCTTGAATCAATTTGGGTTCCTTGTCTGCACTGCTTTTTTCGGAAGGCCATTGCAAAGCTTCATTCCTATGATTGTTAGAAACCACCTAATTTCTAGTATAATTTTTTCAGTTTGCAGTCATTTGACTATGTAGCAATTTTCTTCAACATGAATAGCTCTTCTCCCTCTGTGGTACTCACCCTTCCACTGTGTTTGTAAAGAGTAATCGTAGCCCATTTCAACCTTAATTTTGCTTTACTAAACAAGTCAAGCTCTTTTAATCTTCTCTCACAAGATAGGCACTATCCATCCATCCCTGTACCTTCTGGCTCTGGAAGCTTCTGCAGTGGGCAGAAGGCAGGAGCAGCAGCTGAAGTTTGCTCCTGCTAAGGAGAGAGGTCACCTTATTTTTTTTGCTTCAGGCACCCCTGTCAATCAGGCACACACAAAAAAAATACCCTCCTGCTTTTGGTAAAAATTTCAAAAGCAACCACAGCAAGATAGAAGTTTTCAAACAAAAACATATAAATCCTTACTCTTCTTCCTCCACTCAATTAATTATTCTAAAGCTCTGCCCTCTTTCCTTCTTTGTTTCCTCTTCTCATCATCTCTCTCCTCCATTCACCTCTCTGTTTTTCTGTTTGCATTTGTGCAGCACCTGGCAGTTGTTAAAAGAGGCAGGAACAGAATCTGGATAATCTCATGAGGTCCTTCCAGCGCTAAAGTCCTGTGAATCTGTGAATGCCAAGCTAATGGTCCCTCAAACCGTTTCCCCACTCCTCCCAGCTCCTGACATGCTGGAGGAGCCAAGGGACACCTAAAGCAGTGGAGATGTTCTGGCTGGCAGCCAGAGCATGTCTCTGGAGGATACAGCCTCCAGTTGCTCCAGCACATGCTCCTGGAGTATGCGGTTTGTTTGTTTATGCAGCATTTTGTTGTTGTTGTTGTTGTTTGTTTTTCTGATACTAGGAACTCCTGGTATAAAATTTTGGCACTGCGCTGCAAATTTGCAGCATGGCAAAGCTGCACATATGCTATGTACAGTTTGCAGCACCTCAAACAGTTTTGAGGTGCCACAAACTGCACATGCACTCTTGTCTGGATGCATCCCTATAGTCCAACAAACCAAGCTTGTCTTTCTCATCGTTCCACAGGGGTTTGGGTTGTAGCCGTGTTGGTCTAAGGACATAGGCAGAAGGGTTTTTGAACCCAAAAACTTCCTTAATAACTATTCTCCAACCATTTGGGTTGGTCTAATAAAAGATATTAAATTCACCCAAGGAACCTTGTCTGTCATCGTTCCACATACACTTTGAGTAGGATTTACACCGTTTTTATTTTGCAGGTTCTAAACCAGTGAAGCAGTGAATGCCTACCCAGATTTGCATATCTAAATGTGATTCATTTTATATGTATGGGCTTAATTTATACCCATTTGCCTCTCACTCCTGATTTTGGTCCATTCTTAAAAGATGCTTTTACAACAATAATGCCTACAGCTTTATTCCAAAGATCCGTTCAGCATTATTCATCTTGCAAGTAAAGTTAGATGCCAATATCAGGTTACTCTCAGGATGAAATATTGACGTATACCACTAAACTTGAGTGTGCACTTCTTAATCAGGCAAAACTACAATGACAGAACTACAGAAGTGGGGCATAGTTATTACCATTTAGTGCCATTTGTTTACATAGGTCCTGATCCTTTGCTCATATAAACTGGTGTTCCATTGCTTCTACTGATGTCAATAAAACTGTCAGCTAACATGAGCTGTTAGTTACATGACTTTAAGAACTTAATTTGTGTAGTAGAGATTCATGCTTATGTCATAGAGATTCCTCTAAAGACTTCACCACTTTTACCATAACTGAAGAGGAGTAAGAGAAAGAACGAAATGGAATGATGCACTGTTCCATATATAATTAGACATCCAGTGACTGTATGCAGCAGTCTTTTCTACATATAGTGGAAATTAGATCCAATGCCCTTTGACCACTGATTAAGCCATTCTAATGAAACAATTTTCTCCTCTCAAACATTTTGCATATTCTGTGGAATTTGGGTAGCCATAGCACATTATTTCATCTTTTTCTGGTATCACTGCATTCCTGATATTTTCACTTTTATCCTAAGTTTACATTTGGTTAAACTGAATACCTAGTAAGTAGCAGCACCTGGCTTATAGATGCCTCATTACCATTTTTCCTGGCATGACCATCTCAAATAGACAGTCATACAAAAAACAGTATCTAGGCCAGTTATGAGATTTCACTGTGTGGCACTAAGGACAACATCTGTCTTGCATATTTGTATTTGCCTACATAATCATGCATAGCTTTCTATTGTTCCAGGAGTTATTCAAGCATATAATAGAGTTCCAATGAGTTCAAACGTCCTGTTTTAGATGATGTTTTAGTGAGTTGTTTTTCTGCCATGAGATTTTTCCAGCTTTGTCAGACTGGGGGAAGGATAGAGAGTAAGTGTGACACAAATGATTTCTAGAGACTGTAAGTGCTGAATATATTACCATTACACAACTATTATTATATAGGAAGCAAAAATAAGACTTGATGTACCTCTATATACCATAAGTAATAACCTCTCTCTCTTATCAAAAAACATTGGAAGAGTACAAGGAAACTCTGACCTCTTGAAACCCTCTTATGGAATTTAAATAGTGCAACTGTTTTCCCAGATGTGAAGTATAATCTTGGTTTTCTCAGTGCTATCTTCAGTGCAAAACTCCCTTTGAATTCAGTTGAACCAAGATTTCACCCCCAGAAAAGGAAGAGTCACAAATCCTGTTTTCGTTTATTCTGGTATAAATCTGCACTAACTCAATTAGCTTTAATCGTTTTCTCTCAATATAATTATAAGCAGAGTCTCACATTCTCAAAAGTGCACATGTTCAAGTGTGCTTGCGTGTGTTTATGTGTATGCGTGTGTTTGAACTTGCATTCTCCAACAGAAGCACAGGCACCAGCACCACATAGATATTAGAAAATTTCTTGTTTTTAAAGCATCTTCTAAGCAGTAGAAGCCTTTTCACTGCCAGGAGCAAACTGGCCAGACCAAAGCCAGGGTTGCTTGGTCTAAGGATCTCAGGCACAAACCTGGATTCCCCAGGGTGATAAGGACCCAAGGGCAGAGTGCATTCTTTGCTTTACTACCATATTTTCCCCAAAGGGAATATTAGAGCTCCCCCAGAATGCTGGACTCTGGGAGGAATGTGGTAAAACAAAAACGTGTTCAAAGAGGCTGAAGCCTTGGTTCCCAGCTATAGGCAGCTGGAATACATGATGTCAGATATGAGGTATGCACCAAGGAGTATATTTGAAAGGCCCAGATCTAGGAACAGAGATAACATGTTACTAAGACATAGGGGATTTAGAAGCAAAGGGAATAATAGTCTATCCTTTGAGGAAATTGTTCCACTATCTGTTAGTTAATAATTGGTTTATGCTCTGAAGTAAAGTTCAGTGTCATTAGTCTGAAATTCTTTAAGGTCACCTCTAGTGTTTTCCTTAAAGACAAAGACATTTCCTACCTTCCAATACAAGAGCTAATTGTAATAAATGTTAGTAGTTCAACAGTTATAGACCATTTGGAAGGATAGGTATCAATGATGTTTGAAGTTATAGCAGATTCTAGTATCTGTAGATAACTTGTCAGTTTCTCTCAAAGTTGGGATAACCCCATGAAAAATGAAGGAAGAAGAAACCGATAAACGGTTTATAACATCCATTTCCTGAAAATGGAAACTACCAACTCTCTTTTGGCTTTAACCATAAATGATCTGTCAAGGCAAACAGTAACTGAGTCAAGGTTCATTTCCCTCCCCACCCACCAAAAGCATAACCATCTATTTAGTTAGAAAACAAGGTTTTTATTGCTTTCTGAGTAATTTCCTCAAAGTATAGACCATAATAATCACTAAATCAGTGAAATAAGCGCAACTGTTTGAGTGCCATTATGCACAGGAAGCAAAATTCAGAGATTCAACATTTACAGTTGTTGTTACCTCTTGAAGCAATTTCAGTAATATCATCCTCTGATATTTTGGTTGATTAATTCTCTAATTCTTGCAATGTGAAGCATTTTAAGTGTGGATTGTTAAATTAAATGAATAGTTTAATGAAACTGGTTGAAGCTAATCAATTGATTCAAACTGGAGAGAGGCTATGTATATATCATAGTACTAATCACAGGCTAAGAGCTACCACTGTTGCACCTCTGTAAAAACGCAATCCCAGAACAGCCACTTAATGAGAAAGCTGTATTTGGGTGTCATGATTCTCTAGATAGAAGTAGACTTGGCTTCTGCATATATTGTTTTCAACAATAAGCCAGAACTATACACACCAAAGTTAATGAAAAACCAGATTGAAGCCTTTCTGGTTTTGACATTCGAATAGGGGCGGGCTAAAGAAACCTGTGCAGGTGTTGCCAGGCTCCCAAAGAGAATTAAATTCCTGCTTTCTTCTCAGTGTTTGTGGAGGAGGAAGAACAGGGACACAGGAGGAAAATAAACTGAGTATAAAAGGGTAAGTCCATTGCACCCTCTATCGCTAACTACAGATAGTCATAGATTTCATAGATTTCATAGACATTAGGGCTGGAAGGGACCTCGGAAGATCATCGAGTCCAGCCCCCTGCCCAAAGGGCAGGAAGTCAGCTGGGGTCATAGGATCCCAGCAACATGAGCATCCAGTTTCATCTTGAAGGTGTTCAATGAAGGCGCTTGAACCACCTCCGGTGGCAGGCTGTTCCAGACCTTGGGGGCTCGGACAGTAAAGAAATTCTTCCTTATGTCCAGCCTGAAACGATCTTGAAGTAGTTTGTGTCAAAAAGCTTAAGGATGAATTGATTCAATCTTCACAGGTTAGTCTAAGCTACATAGATTGAAGTGATAACCAAGTGAATAGACATTCACTTTTGATTCTGGAAATCCAGGCACATGCCTGTAATGGCAGAGGCCAGAAGTTGGGGGGCCTGCCTCCCTGTTGGGCTGGAGCAGAGAGCTTAGGCCAAAGCTAGCTTTCCCACCCTGTGAGGGGGGACTTGCAGAGGATGTGCAAAGCATCTTGAGATGCTGGAGGACTGAGAGTTAACATGAATCTGGAGGGGATCTGGGACAGAAGTTCAATAAGCCAATTTAACCAAAATTAGTTAAGTCTGATACTATATCCATCCAAGTTTTTCTTAAACCAGTTTTGGCCATTTTGAAAGCAGTTTATGTGCACTGAACTTCTGTTGTGTTCCAGATTTGAAGTGGTTTCTGATCACTTATACCAGTTTGTGTGTAATTTCTGTCCCTAGCCTCTATGGACAGCATGCACTATTTCTCAACTGCCAGGGAGAATTCCAAATGACCCAGGATCTCTCAAGGGCACAAGAAGAGCACTCTGCTTCTGAAGTATGTCTGGGAGTATCTACATACAATCCAGCTAAAACATTAGTGGTGTAATGATAAAAGATTGATTATTATAGTTATGTAGATTAAGTAAAATTAATTTGTCATATCAACAAAAATGCTTATATTCAATTTACTGCCAATTTTTGAGGAAGCCCAAGGCCAAGCTTATGTTTTGAAAGCCATTTTGGAGTGTGGGAAAAGAGTTGAATGATGAAAACTTTGACATCAAGGAAAAATGGATCCAGCAATGGATCATCATTGAGATTATTAATACATTTCTCATCACAGACCCCAGATCTATACCCCTGGGCTTTGCTTTACGAAGGCATAGCCAGACAATGTTGAACAGGGTTCATACTGGACAAGTAGATATAACTACCTACTACATAAGTGGAATTTTTTTAAAGACCCCAAGTGTGTGTGGGGAAAAATCCAAACTATAGCATACACCACAGAGGAGTGTCTTATTTATCATTTTAATAGTTGCATTGATGACCTGCACCAGGCTACGAATGATGCCTTGCAATAGATATCAAATCTAAAACTGTCACTCTAGACTTATCCCTCAATGCCATAATTTATCAGTTGTCTGTAGGTTGTCTGTAGGTTGTTTATAGCTTGTTCTGTCATTTGGTTGCTGTAGTCCATACAAATAAATAAATCTTAACAAATGTGTGTTATTTAACATTTGGCTAATGTCATATGCTGACTTCAATTAACTGTGCCTCTGGTAAGTTTTGAAACCTCAATTTGTTATGCAAAATGGATGAGAGTTTTATGGTCAGCTCTGGTATATCTATTTTTATTCAACTGTAAAGTAAAAATGAGAATTTTGACATTTTTCACAAGGAAACCACAAGACATTATGCACAGAATAGGCAGTAGCCTGCAAGTCAGGACATTAACCTCTGATGTACTAAATCAAGGTTAAAGTCTGCTTGATTAAAAGTGAGTCCTTGAACCTGGGTCTAGCATGCTGTAGGTGGATGCCATAATCAGCTATAGACTCTTTGGGCATGTCAACACAAGCCATTTACTGTGGCACTGACTAATTACTTCTGCAGTAAACATCTCAGTCTCTACACGTGTGGCCCTATTAGGCTACAGTAAACTAGTAAACTCCACTGTAGCATAGTACTTGTAAATACAAGTACAGTAAAATCTCTGTTATGTGGTACTTCACCAACCAGAATACTCTATTAACCGGAGTTTCGCTGTCTGGACACAGGGCAGGGAACGGGAGAAAGCTCACACACAGCTGCCGCCACCCACCACCCTGCACTGCCGCCGCTCCACATGCGGCTGCCACCCCCTCTGCATTATCTGAAAACCCTGCCAAGTTATTTCAGATAAGCAGAGTTTTTACATAACCAGCAATTCCCCTACCCCAGGAATGATGGATAACAGGCATGTAGCTAGTAATCTATGCCAGAGTTCTTTAGTGCATAGAAATGCACATGTAGACACTGATGGAGGTGGCTGGGCCACGAGGGTGCTGCAGTGTGGGACTGCCTGCCAGCTAGCCATGCACTGGAGCACCCTCGATCCCTAGTCAGCCCCTCCACAGAATGGTGAGCTGGGTCGGACCAGCCCCAGGCTGGCAAGCTGACCCCCCCACCAATCTCCCCGCCAGGGCTGCCCTGACCTGCTTTAACATGCTGCAGTCCCAGGTACACATTCAAACATGATGCCCAGGAGCAATAAACTCCAGTGCGATATGCACCTGAGTTTATTGCTGTGCATTAATTAAACACGTGGATGCACCCAGCTCTCACTTAACTCAGTCAATCAATAATAACAAATGAAAAAGCTGGACAGGAGAGACTGTAGGAGAGCCCAGGGTGGGTGGGTCTTGGTTTCTTTTTCCATATCTTCTCCCTCTTGTCAGACTGAAGAACACTTCCTGATGATGGTGATATGTTTCTGCAAACAGTATGGTTTTGATTAAATTGCATTTTTAATGGAAATAACATTCTCAAAATACCGTACTGAAGTCATGGGGATTATGACTAGCTACCCACCAATGTCAGTAACGGTTTTGCAATTCAACCTTGAACTCTAAACTGCTTTGAGGAATTCATGTGCCTTATAACTAGCAACCATAAAATGGTTGTTAAACTGCTTGAAATCTTGAGGAGGCCATCAACCACCCTGAAAAGTGTCAGGGTGCTCAGTCTGTAAGTCTGTAAAGCTGCCACTAAGACGTTTCAAGAAATTAAGGCAATTAAAACCTCTAAATACAATTTTAAATGACTTAAGGTGCTGCTCATTGGCTTCATCAAAATTGCTCTTTGCTTATTCCTGCCACTAATAGATTTTTTTAAAGATCAAGGTTGCATTTTTCAAAGGCGCTTAAGTGAATATTTTTCACTTAAGTCTTGTTGTAAGGAATGGTAATGGCATACTGGGGTGCATTAACTGGAGTGTTGCCAGCAGATGGAGCAAGTGATTATTTCTCTGTTTTGCAATGGTGAGGCCACATCTGGAGTACTGTGTCTACTTTTAGGCCCCCCACTACAGAAAGGATGTGAACAAGTTGGAGAGTCCAGCAGAGAGCAATGAAAATAGTTAGGGGGCTGGGGGCACATGACTTATGAGAAGAGTCTGAGGGAACTAGATTTATTTAGTCTGGAGAAGAGAAGACTGAGGCGGGATTTAATAGCAGCCTTCAACTACCTGAAGGGGGGTTCAAAAGAGCGGAGCTAGACTGTTCTCAGTGGTGGCAGATGACAGAACAAGGAGCAATGGTCTCAAGTTGCAGCAAAGGAAGTTTTAGTTAGATATTAGAAAAAACTTCCTCACTAGGAGGGTAATAAAGCAATGTAACGGGCTACTCAGAGAGGTTGTAGACTCTCCAAGCTTGGAGGTTTTTAAGACCAGCCTAGATAAAGCCTTGATTGGGATGATCTAGTTCTGGATGGTGCTGCTTTGAGTAGGGAGTTGGACTAGGTGACCTCCTGAGGGTCCTTCCAACCCTAATTTTCTATGACTCTATGAAGTAGGGGTCTCCATACACATGCAGGGACATTGTTCTGATGTGCTGTAATTACAGCACATCGGAGCAGACTTGATTAATCAATTGTTAATTAACATGCTCCTGTAGCCTCCATGTGTCATATACTCAGTCTCTCCAGATATCAAAATGGCAGTGGAGGCACTTTAACTAAAGCTTGTCGAACGAGCTTTAGTTAAAGTGCCTCTGCTGCCATTTTGAAGTGTGGGATGCTGAATAAATGAGACACAGTGGGTGCTTTAATTAAAGCAGCTCTTGGACACATTCTAATTAAAGCATCCTCCCCCCCCCCCGGAACATGTGTAAAGATGCCCTAGGTGCTCAAATGCCTTTCAAATCCAATAGAACTTGGATACATTTGTAAATCTCACCTCAACATCTTAATACAGTGAGAGCACCTCAGAGTTAAACCATGGCATGCATAGAAGCCATGTTCTAAACTACTTGATTTCACTTGTCCTCATGGAGAATTTTTGTACAGTTTGGATGATTTTACTGACAATTTTCATATTTAAGTGCATGCTTAAAGTTGAGCATGTAAATCAACCTGTCCCTATGTAGGAAAGAACTCAGGTATGTGGTTAAGGCAAATTAATGTCAATGGAAGCAATGTGAGTGCTTAAATTATTTGCTAGACAGAAGTAAAATTCCTTACATGTTAAAAGTTGAGCAGGTCTTTAGGTGCTTTACTGAACCACGGTTTTAGAATGTTATTTAAATAGATGAACATCTTCTGAAAAAGATGGTAAAAAAAGGAACAGTAAATTGGGATGCTGTAAGGGTGGCAGACATTAGCGAATGTTCTTGATGGTACAGAAATGAATTAGAAAACTTCCTGTCTTTTATTTTGATTTTCAGACAGAGGAAAAGGGGATCTCGCCTTTTCCCTCAGGTGGGTAAGTGGAGAGAATGTTTTCAAAGTCACTGAATATAAATTTAAATTCCTCCATGTATGTTTGTGCTCTCAGGCCAAAAATAAGCAGATCTGGCAGGCAGATGTGCTTTGAGGGGCTTCTCTGTGCTTCCTTGGTTTATTTTTAAACATTTCCCTATCTACAAGTAATAGAATGCACAGGACTTTATTAGCCTTTGTT
The DNA here is from genome assembly GCF_000455745.1 of Alligator sinensis. Classification (NCBI taxonomy): domain Eukaryota; kingdom Metazoa; phylum Chordata; order Crocodylia; family Alligatoridae; genus Alligator; species Alligator sinensis. The sequence continues at coordinate 1,629,334 of NW_005842216.1, forward strand.
TTATGTCCTAAAAATTGTATTGCACACCAAGAAGACGATATGTTTATTAATACAAATGCCAATATTTAAGAAAAGAAAACCTATTGCCCTTTTCCCATGATTCCTTCATTTGGACACAAAGGCAAGTAGAGACATTCAAAAAGCCTGTGATGGAAGCTATCTAAGTTATGCAGTTTTCTGTAAGCAGCAGTTTAGACTGGTAGTGAACAGAACACACATTTGCCCTCTGGTGGGTGGAGCAAATCTAGGACCAGGTTCTGCCATTTTTTTAAACCAGTCTGTGTGCACCAGACTTCTATTCTGTTAAGGATATAGACTAGTTTCTGATCATTTATACTGGTAAAAGTATTATATATATGTACCATTACACTATCTTGTTACATAGAATACAAGGAGGAAACAAGTCCTTTAGAAATGTCACTCCAATATAACTCTGTGCATTTTTATTTTTTGAATGTTAAGTTCCAGGTTTTATAGTGTTGCTCACTCTATAGCTTCATAAAACATCATAAATTTAATCTAAACTTTAGTAGCATGCAAAATGATTTGATAAGTAACAGATTGCCCTACCACATAAAATAGCTGTCTCCCGAGGCAGTATCCAATAATACTGAGTTATTATATGGATTCAATAGCCAAGCAGGAAAAATAAAGAAGCTTCTTACAATGAACTTTTTGTGTCTTCATTTTTCAGGAGAAAAAGTTATTTTTTCCAGGTTTTCCTTTCTCATCCTACCAGTCTAGCAGAGTCAGCTAAGTGCAATGTCTTATCAGCACCATCATTACCTATAATTTACATGCAAGAAGCAACTGAAATTTTTAGGATGTGATGAATGTAAAATCAGAAACCTTTGTCTATGCTATCATCTAGCCCTGCAAGTACAGTAGTTGCGTCAGTGACTAGTATTAAGAGCTATTAAAATGGCTTTGATGTGTTGCTGGTTTTGGTGTGATTTTCTGAATTTTATTATTCCTCTGACTGTCATTTACTATTTTTAAATGGAATATACTGTTATAGAATATGACTACTCTGTCCTTCAGAGGAGACTTTACAGCAAGATCCCTTCTGTTCTTCAGTTGCTGTACAGGTGGAAGTTAAAGAGCCCATGGTATTTTAGTGTCCTAGCCAACACTTAGCTATTATTTATCATCAAAACAGGTTCTAATATTCAAGGTTGTGTGAACACTGCATACATAACAGCTATTCTGTTTGGCTACATAATCATAGTACTACTAGTATTTAATTTACACTGGGCATGTCTACACATTCATTAATGCACCTTAGGTACTGTGCATTTAGTTTAGTACTTGTTTAATAAAATACTAACTAAATGTGCAGTAATGAGAGTTACTGCGCAGTAGTGCTGGTACATGGTTTTTTCATGATGCTTACTGAGCATTAGCTTAATAACACTACACAGTAGGCTATTAGCATGGTTTTTAACCACCACACTACTGCACAGTGTTATTAAGCTAATGTGGTGTAAGCATCTCATTTAGACATACCCACTGTGTTTTAAAATGCCGCACATGTGTGGTTGTGCCTGCCCAGCTCCTCCCAGATCTTCAGTCAGGGGGAACTATAAACTGTTCCCCCTGCATTATAAAAAGCTACCCTGGCAAGCAGCTCAGGGCTATTTGCCCTCAGGAGCTTCTGAGGCCCAGCCACTTGGTATCTGGGGACACTAGCCCCTTGTGCCAGCTGGACTGCTGAAGTAGCCCTAACTTAGAGTGGCCCCTGCACCCACTACCCACCGCAGCAGTCTGGCAGTGGAGGCTGCTGCCTAGCTGTGACTTGCTGCCACCTGCGACAGCATCTACCCACTTGGACCTGTGGCCCCATGGCTATATGCCTACCAGACCCAGATGGGGACCACATGGCTGCCCAGGCTGCAGTATGGGCACTGCAGCAGAGCCTCCTGCGCTTCTGGGACAGCTGCCAGTGGGCTGTGTTGACACAGTTGACCTTTGGGCTGCACTACTGTCATGCAGTCATGGTGCCCTCACTCAGCCATCTGGGCAGCTATCGCCCAGAAGGTGTGATTGTTGCAGTAGCCCACTTTGAATTGTCAAAGCCTGTCCTCCTGGCCCCAAATGGCCAGGTCAGCCACCTCATCTGCCTTCCAGCTGGGTCCCCGGTGCTGGCCCTGGGCAGGCTCCTCTGCTCAGGCCTTGCCACTTGTCTCACCAGCAGAGATCCTGATGTTACTTGTTCTAAAATTGCAAATGCAATAAAAACCCAAATTCTCTTATTAAAATGCCCAAAATCCGTGTTCTTCCATGATTAAAATGAAACACTACTACATATAGAGAGGTATATGTATCAGTTGAGCAATTTGTAATTGATATCTTTACAATTTTAAAGCAATTTAGAAGCCTACCAGTGCCTCTATCATCACAATAAAAATTGTTAATATCTATACACTTTGGTGTTTGCTTTTGGTTTTTTTTAACAGAGAAAAATCAGACCTGCCCCTGCCTCCTTTGCTCATCAGATATGGAGCACTAAGCAGCACTAGATATGCCAGTGTCCTGCCCCTGCTCTTGACCCTCACTCTCAACCCAAAGCCCCCGCCCTCCATCATCTCAAACCACAGCCCCACCCCGCTGCTGACAGCTCCCTGCGGCAAAGTGTGGCCCCGGCTGCCTCAGACCCAGCTCCCACCGCCTGTGCCACATGCTGCAGGCCCAGCCTAGTCCAGCCCAGGGCCATGCACCTTCGGGCAGCACTGGGCCACTCTGGCTGTCACCCAGGATCCCGACAGCACACAGGAGCTGCATGTCAGGCCAGGTGAGGTCCTGCCTCCAAGTGCCCTGCACTCCGTCAGGCCAGGCCAACTCCATGGAGGAAGGACCCGGCCTGGCCCAACTCACGGCTTCAGCATGCAGGGACCACAGGTGACAGCCAGAGCAGCCTGGTGCTGCCTGAAGCCACATGGCCCTAGGCCAGGCCAGACCAGGCCAGGCCCGCAACATGTGGCACAGGCAATGGGAGCTGGGTCTGAGGCAGCCAGGACTACACCGCACCGTGGGGGCACTCTGCCATCAGTGGGCCCTGAGCACCCAATGGCCACTGCTGCTGTGAGGGGGCTGTGAGCCCTGCGAGAAGGCAGGCAGGGGACCCACTCCTCCCAACCAGTCCCCTTGTTAACACCACTGTCCACCAGATAGTGATAAGGGATCACTAAAGCACAATTACTCTTAAATGGAACATGAAATATAAACACAGACAACTCAGTGTCCTAAAATCAAAGTCTAACTTTATTAGTACAATAAGTGTTATTTCAGCAGTTTCTATATTCAGAGAAAAAACAGCATTCAGTACAATGGTCTCACCCAATCCCAAATGTTACTTTGTTCAACAGAAAAGAAAGCCACTCAGTTCCTGATGCTTCATTGGCTGTGATGGTCCAGACAGATGTTGAAGGCTGGATTCATAGAATCATAGAATCATAGAAGTAGGGTCTGAAGGGACCTTGTAGATCGTCAAGTCCGACCCCCCCCCTGCCCCCAGCCAGGTAGGCATCGAGCCACTTCTTAAAGACCCCCAGGGTAAGAGTTAGCACAGTTGGTTCCAGATCCTAGCCACCCTAACTGTGAAGTAGTTCTTACAGATGTCTAATCTAAACCTACTCTCCAACAACTTGTGGCCCTTATTCCTTGTTATCCCGGGGGGCGCTAGGGGAAACAAGGTCTCCCCCAAACCCTTCTGGTCCCCCCTAGTGAGTTTATAGATGGTCACAAGGTCCCCCCTCAGCCTTCTCTTGTGAAGGCTGAACAGGTTCAGGTCCCGTAGCCTC
>NW_005842216.1:1633210-1633503 GCF_000455745.1 Alligator sinensis
CTCTTGAAGTGGGGTGCCCAGAACTGGACACAGTACTCCAGCTGTGGCCTGACCAGTGTCGCGTAGAGGGGGAGGATCACCTCCTTGGTCCTACTTGAGATGCACCTGTAGATGCATGATAGGGTCCAGTTAGCCCTGCCGACCGTGACCTCGCATTGTCAGCCCATGTTCATCTTGGCGTCAGTGATGACTCCAAGATCCCTTTCTGCCTCCGTGCTCTCAAGAAGGGAGTTTCCCATCTTATAAGTGTGCTGCCGGTTACTACTGCCCAAGTGCAGCACCCTGCACTTGTC
>NW_005842216.1:1634463-1657347 GCF_000455745.1 Alligator sinensis
CCTTAGCTTTCCTAACAGCCCCCCTACAGGCCTGAGCACTGGAGGTATACTCTTCTTTGGAGATTGCCCCACACTTCCACTGGGTGTATGCTGCCTTTTTGGCAACCAGGCATTCCCGGACATCCTTGGAGAGCCAGGGAGGCTTTTGGGCACTCTTGCCCCCCTTGCTTCTTGTTGGGATCATCACCCCTTGGGCCCTGAGTATCGCCTCCTTAAGGAACCACTCATCTTGGGCATTGAGCTCCCCTTCCCTCGAGAACCCCAGCCCCTCTCCCACCAATCTCCTCAACTCATTGAAGTTGGCCCTCTTGAAGTCTAGGGCTACCACCTTGCTGCAGGCCCTTGATACCCTGTGCTGAATGATGAATTCCAGCAAGTGATGATCGCTATCACCCAGGTGGTCAAGGACCTGGAGCCCCCTTACCAGATCATCGCCTGTGGCCAGGACCAGGTCCAACAGGGCATTTCCTCTGGTGGGACTGTGCACCTCCTGGGTTAAGTGGAGGTCCTGTATCTCAGCCAGGAACTTCCTGGAACAGTCCGACCTGGCTGACTGCTCCTCCCAGCAGATGTCGGGGTAATTTAGATCACCCATGACAACTGCATCCCTTGCCTTAAGTGCCTTTGCAAGCTGGCCTGAAAATTCCCGGTCCAGCTCCTCCCCTTGGTTGGGGGGTCTGTAGTAGACCCCCACCATTAAATCCCTCTCCCCACAACCCCCTTGTATCTTGACCCAGAGCACTTCAGCTTGCCCCTCCTCCAACTCCATTTTGCTGGCAGAGGATGTGTATTGCTCTTTGACATAGAGCGCCACACCCCCTCCCTTCCTTCCTTCTCTATCCCACCTGTAGAGCCTATAGCCCTTAACTAACTGCCCAGTCGTGGGATGAATCCCACCACGTTTCTGTAAGCCCTACTATATCTGGGTTTGAACTGGCTATTCTGAGGGCGAGTTCCTCCTGTTTGTTCCCCATACTCTGAGCATTGGTATACAGGCATTTAAGGCCTTGCATAGCTGTGCTTGCCACCCCCTGATTAGGAAGAATATCTGGACCCCTGTTTCTTACCTGGGCACTCCTTACATGTGTCACCTGTCTTGCTCGGGTGGTGTCTCCTCGTCTTCCTGTGGCTCCCCCCCCCGGTGAGGCTAGTTTAAAGCTCACCGTACAAGATCAGCCAACCTGAAAGAAAAGACACGCTTGCCTTTAGGACAGAGGTGAAGCCCATCCCGCCCCAGCAAGTCCCCTGCCCAAAAGCAGGGGTCGTTATCTAGGAACCCAAGGCCCGCCTGGCGGCACCAACTCCGTAAGCACCGGTTGACCTCACCAATGCAGGCCTTGTGTCGCCGTCCCCACCTACTCAGTGGAAGAAGAGAGGAGAATACCACCTGCGCCCCTGTCTCCTTAAGCTTGGCCCCCAGAGCCTCGAAGTCCTTCATAATGCGGTTAGGGTTTACCCTGGCCACGTCATTCATTCCCAAAAATATTAGTGTCAGCAGTGGGATTCGAACCCACATCTCCTTACGGAGACCAGAACACCCATCTGCTACAAAAGGCAACTATGCTTTGAGTCAGGCACCTTAGACCACTCGGCCATCCTAAAACAGCATGATAATAATGACAATGACACTTAACTTTCTTGCTGCCCCTCTTATCTTTTTCTTCAACTTCACTCCTTCAATAACTCTGCTTTTGGATTGGTCTCTCTGTGGTCAGCATACTGTCCATATTGTATCCTGTCAGCATATTCCATTGTTCAACATGAGCACACCTCTTAATTTGGTCTTTTTCCGGTGTCTTACTTTGGGCGTTGTCTATTGGTCTCCCTTATCACCTTGCATTAACATACCCAATCATTTTATCCCTCTGATTCAGCTGGTTAGTGTCAAGTTCAGTTAATTTGAGCTGGTAACAAAACTATTACTATGTTGTGTTAGTAATAGACTTCTCACCGTGATAGAAAAGAAAAGAAACATAATGTAAACAAACTCAAGGCCATAAGCTGCTTGCAAGACGCAAAGCCAGCTGATATTGCAGACACTAGCAAAATGAAAAGTTCAGCTAATAATGAGGCTATACAGAACTTAAGCTATGATTAAATAAGGCTGAATATAAAATTCACCACTATAAACAGGTGCAACTTTAAAGCATAAAATATGATAAGCTGCCCTAGCAGTCCCCACACCCACAAAAACTGCTAGCCCCACATCCCTACTGTCCTAGGACAGCACCTGGGTCCAGGTCACACTGCAGCCTTGCTCTGCTTCTATTTGCCTCAGTATACTGAGGTAGCGTACTGGGGCAGCAGGGGAAGGGGGCAGCCAAATGCCAGAGCATCTTTTTGGAGGACTCAGCCTCTGGTTGCCTCAGGGCATTCTACAGGAGTATGCTCTGCCCTGCTTTTGTTCCTCAGGATTTTTTTATACCTGGATTTCCAGGTATCAAATTTAGAGCCCGCACTGCAAATATGCAGCAAAGGAAACATTTTTTTTGTTCCTAGAGTGCCTCTTGCGGCATATCAAACTGCTTTGAGACCCGCAACAGACACGAGTGCTCATCTGGACACACCTTCAATGTGCATCTGCAGTCTAGCCCAATAATTGATATTACATATCTTCAAAGCAGGAAGAAAAGTTCTCACTGTCTTTTCCACCCACACACAATATTTTTATATGCTTTAAAATAATTTGCATGTATAGATAAGCCTTTCCAAATGTTAAAAATATTAGTACTTCCCTTAAAGCCCACCAGTTTACTGACATTTGCTCTTCATCCCAGGTCTGCAACTTCCTATTGTACTCATGAAGTACTGGGAAAGCCTAACAAGCTGTCAAAGCTACAAGACTGAGCTACTAAACAATTCAAATTACTCTGAAGAGCAGGAAGCAAGAGGACCATTACAGATCCAAGTCCTCCACAGGACAGCCTTGTGCTCTCTATATATCACGCTTCAGTTTCCCCTTCTTCAGGAGCTTCAATAACAGCTCAACCAGTGGCATCTACAGCTGGCCATGTGCTACACTGTATGGGTTTTACCAAGACAGAATCCCAACGTTAAGTTCGGATCTCACCAAAGTTTTCATGTGTTTATGATCTTCTGCTAGACTGTAGCTCATCTAAGTCTGGTTTGTATTCCCAGGCAGTAAGTTTGTGGATTTCCCCAGATCCTCAGCATAGCGGAAATTCAAAAGCCCCAAGCAAAAAGTCCAAACAAAATACCATCTGACCACCCAGGCTCAATGACATGTGGGGGGTCTTCTCAGGACCCTGCTCTTTGTGCATGACTGCTAGCCCATGGTGCTACATTCCTTGCCATTCCCTGGGAAGCACTGGCACATAGCACACAAGCCCCATCTCACTCCAACCTCCCCTGTTTCCCTTACCTGATACTAATTTTGCTACAGGTGGCAGGTGTGAGTTAAATCTATAAGACTAGTCAGCTCCAGGATTCCTGGTCCTAAAATCAGTGAAAGCCACCCACCTACAAGAAACCACACCTAGAAATTTGGCCGGTTCCAAGGCGAATTATGAAGTACCTGATTCTCCTTGCCTGATTCACTTATGTTTTCTACTCTACAGCTCCAGGATTTCTGCACATACTTTCTAGCACATACCTTCTAGCTTCTACTCCCAGAAACAAACCATTAAAAGCAAGTGATCCCTTTCTCCAGGGTACCTGTTGATCCCCATTATGAACTCTTGCACCTTTAAGATCCTTTGACTCTGTATTTCTTGCAGATTCCTGATTACTATCTCTTGGTTCATGACACAGGACTATCTTGAAGAGGAGCCATAGTCACTGTCTTCTTGGGCCTGAATCCAACTCTGACTTTAGGTGAGTGGCACTTACTATGCAGCTGCATATTTTAGGCCACTTGCCTGGATTTTAGGCCCTATGCTCCTTGGAAACCATATAAGACTATGAAAGTTTTATACAGCTTCTGAGATTTATACAGCATAGGATCTAAAATCCAGGCAAGTGGCCCAAAATATGCAGCTGCATAAGTGCCATATATATTTGGGGGGAAGATTAGAGAGAGAGAGAGAGAATGAATTGGAATGAAAAACAAGCAAGCAAGCAAAATCAACAAAAATATCAAGAATCATAGAAAAGTAGGATGTAAAGGATCTATGGAGGTCATCTAGTCAGCTGACTCAGGCCTGTTGAAAGTACAGCTGTACCCATATTTATTATTTATTTAGCTTCTATATCTTCCTGGCTTCACCACTGACAAGATACAACAAAAAGATGTTGGCCTAATCACTGGTTTTCTTCATAACTTTGGACCAATGTATTGTTGGCAGTGCCTTTAGGGGAAACAGTAAGTTGGAAGTCAGTCTTCCCAAAAAACAAACAGCACTTCTGATTAGTATCTCATATTGTGATCCTTCCTGCTTCATTTGTTTTCCAGATGGGTGAAATAAAGGTCAACAACCCCAGGGCAACAATCTGATTTGAAAGAAATGTGATTTCTGAAAGGGAAATTTGCAAAAATAGCCATAACCAAGAAATGAGAAACATTTTAAGAAACTGACAGTTCAGACTCATCTTCCATATAGTTCATTTTACTGACTTGTGGATATTTTCTTTTCTACTAACGCACACAGCCAAGTCATCAGCGCTGTTCATTTCAGATACTGTTCCTTCATCCTCCTCCTCATCATTAATAACAACATTATTATTATTATTATTCCTACTACTTGAATAGGATGGATTATGATACATACAGTAAAATATCCCTAACTTAATCTAACTAGTTGAGTTCTATGCAATAAGAAATGCAAGATTTATTTTAGGAAAATATATCCAGAAATTAGTAGGAATATAAATCTGATAGGGATTTTTCAAAATGTAGCAGCAAACAGATGCTCCTTGTAGATAGAGTAGGAACCAAAACAATTCCCTCATGATTCAAGGGTTTTGGGAAAGGTCAGAGTTGTTAGAAGCCAGATACAGGAATCTATCCTACCCAGAGACCCATCTCTTTACTTCTGTCTATAAACCTCCTCCACAAAAATATCCAATAGCCTAGCAGCAGGTGTTCAAAACTAGGAAAATGAGTTCTTGCCTCACTCCTTTTCCTGACTGCCATCTTTGACTATGCAGTTCACAACTCTCATTAGTGACTAAGGTTCTCAAGTCTTATCTCTAGGAAGTAGACAAGCATCACTTACCCACTTTACTAATAAGTTAGCTGATAGGTGGTACACCATGACTTTAAATAGCTTGCAAGTAGAACTCAGTTCTCTAATATGGCATAACTATGTCAAATCCTCTCAGTTATGCTGCTTTTCAGAATTAATAGGCTGTAGCAGAACTATAAGCCATGCACTGGGATAACCCATACTGCTATCTTACATAAAGTTTGTAACCCACAAGCACAGCATAGGCCATGTCTCCCTCTTGGGGCTGGTTTACAAAAAGGATAATACATACTAGATATTGCTTTAACTTGAAGAATATGCTTTTCTGTGGATCTCAATGTCATAGGTTCTCACTTTGATAACAACCACACTGGAAAAAAAAGAACACATGATCATGTAATTGTAAAAAGCGCTCTATTACAAAATCGATACCTCCTGAAAAGGTTTTTTAAGTGTTGCCAGTTATATAATTCAATTTTCTCACTGGAAACAGCTATCTGCTTTGCTACCTGCTATTGAACTTTGATGAAGCCAATGCTATATGGACTCAATGACAGGCAATGCTGTTCCCCTTACCTTTCTGCCAGCCCTAGCTCAGACTAAGGTGATGTCACTCCTGCATAGGGAATGGGGTAGCATGTGAGGGATAGGAGATGCACTGCCTGTTTGCAGTCCCTACCACCCAATAGTGCATTCTGTGGGATGTGGGGCATTGATTGACTCCTTGCCCTCATGGAGGACATATGCAATAGCAGCCTGTAACATGAGTAACCTTGTCTGTCCCCTGAACTTTGCTCCTTGGAATCTGTGTGCTGGAACTCCTGCCAGGATGGGAGCTCAGCTGTAACCTTCTCAAGATGTGCAAGGGGTTCTTCCCCACAGCAGACCTGGCAAACAGCTTTGGGGAGTTTGTACAGTCTTCTGGGCCTTGGTTGCATGATAAAGACTGTTGTTGCCAGCTGCAGATTGAAGTCTAACTTTGACCAGTTATGAACCTTGGACTCCATTAGGCTGGGAGCTACCTTTGTCTTGGCTTGGCAGAATGAGCTCAGGACTGTCTCTGTGCCTTATGCAACTTGGGTTCCCCTATATAAACAACTTATTTCAGCAAAGAAAGGGGTGCAGACTCTTGTTTCTAGGGTCAGTCCTTTTAGCTAGCAATTAAGCATGATAAGGCTGTAACTCTGCTTCCTGGTTTTGAGACACTGGTGACAATTGTGATCATCTGGAAATCTACTGTGCCCTGCTCCTTCTGGGTGGTAGCAGAGAACACCTAGCAATTAGCTCCTTCTTTTTAAAATCCAAGGCTTTCCAATGAATGCCTCTGCCAGTGCCAGCCATGGGAGGATCACCGGGATGAGTCTTTTATGAAAACAGGTCCCAACCTGAAAAGAGGAAAAGAATATCAAGCTGATGCTTGAGTTTTAATTCGATTTTTTATTGAAAGAGAAAAACCAAAAATCTAACTGCAATAAAAACTTATTTTAAACTCTACACCACCCCTAAATATTTAACTATCAAAATAATATTTCAATTTGCAAGTCAATATGACAACTTTGGGATTCGTTATATTGATTTGTTGGTTAGAGTATTTGTTATGTTTTACTGATAAAATACAAACAAACTCAGAGTTCACTTCCATTTCGTAACAAGCGGTATTTACTATCATATGCCATTCTCCAATTGATGTTTGAGCTGCAAAAAAACCCACCAGACTGGCTTGGGTGCTAAGAGCTCCATGGGACTAACCACTCAGGAATTTACTAAGCTTTTCAGGTAGACTTTACAACCCACACTGATCTCTGTACTGATCTATGTGGTTGTTGGGAAACCAGTATCCTGATCTAGACTGGATTCTACCAGTGCACTACTGGGTGATTGGAGGTCAGTTGCTTCCTTGCTCTACCTCCTCTGTCACCCTCCTCAGAAACAAAAGTTTCTGGCCCTCATGGATGCAAGAGAAGAGCTTAAAAACATGACCTTGAGTTTCCAACAATAAGAGTCAATTAAAAGAGTCCCAAATTTATTGTCCTTTAAAATCTCATTGTCTTGGGCTTGGGTCATATTTTAATTTCTCATATTAGCAATGCTGGAATTTTATAAGAACCCTGTGACATTCTTATTCCCTTTCCTAGCTTACAAACATCCAGGCCTTAAAATGAAAAATAGGGAGTTGTATCTGTATCTTTCCCAATTCCCAACAAAATGCTCTGACTTCCACACAGATGACATCAAGTTATGGGGAAGTGTGGTTACATACAAACGTGAATGACTCGTGCCTCCTGAGGCTGGGTGGGGGGTATGGCAGTGGCAGTGTCAGCAGCGGAGGTGTGGTGGCGGCAAGCAGGGACCACCTGCAGGTGGCTGCGGTGGCATTGACAGCAAGGGTGGGCCAAGCGGGGACCACCTGCAGGTGGCCACAGTGATGTCAGCAGTGAGGGGAGGGGAGGGGGGGGGCACATGTAGTGAGCGGCAACCACCTGCAGGTGCTGGTGGCAGCATTGGCAGTGGCCAATCTCAGGGGGGGCTTGTGCCCGCCTCCTGTGCTCCCCCTACACATTGCCTATGCGCATGAAGATAGGCTACAGATACAGGCAGACCTAAACAGGGTAACAAGTTGGGCGGATCAGAACCAGATCAAGCTCAACATCGAGAAATGTAAAGTGCTCCATCTGGGGGCAAACAATCCCCTACACATCTACAGGCCTGGCAGTGCCAAACTGACCAGCACCATGAATGAAAAGGACCTGAGGGTAATAATAGACTACAATATGAATATGAGCCAGCCGGCAGTGCGATGCTGTAGCCAGCAGGGCAAACAATACTCTGGCATGCATCAATCGCTCTTTAACAAGGATCTGGTAAAGCTTGAGAAAGTCCAGAGAAGGGCCACCCATATGATCAGAGACTTGCACAGCAAGCCATACATGATAGGCTGAGGGACCTGGGCCTCTTCAGCCTAAAAAAGAGAAGGCTGAGAGGGGACTTGGTAGCAGCTTACTGCTACATCAGGGGAATACATCAAGGGCTCGGTGAACTAGTGTTCACCAGGGCACCCTTAGGGAAAACCAGTAGTAATGTCCACAAACGCCTGGAAGGCCATTTCAGACTCAACATTAGGAAAAACGTCTTCACAGTTAGGGTGTCCAGACTGTGGAATAAGCTCCCTCCAGAGGTGGTGCAATTGCCAACCCTGGAAATCTTCAAGAGGAGACTGGACGGTCATCTTGCTGGGGTCACCCCAGTTGTCTTTCCTGCGTGGTGCAGGGGGCTGGACCCAATGATCTTCCAAGGTCCCTTCCAGCCTTACAATCTATGAATCTATGAATACCAAAAGTTAGTCAGTGCCAAGAGCACTGTCCTTTCCTCATGTTGAAGCTTAGTGAGTAGGCAAAAGATGAAGAGAATATGTAGAAATGGAAACAGAGCAAGTCAGAGGGAGCATAGCTCCATGAAATGAGCACTACCCTAGAAGGGAGCTCTGGGTTCTGGCTCTGTTCCTGCTCCTAGGACAGCAGAAATAATCCCACTGCTATTGAATGACTGGAAAATTCAAAATGCAAAAACATCATTGGTGGGCAAGAAAAGAGCCCCAAGCCCAGGCTCCCTCCCTTTTTGAAATTAGTGCTGACAAAATGAAAAGCAACGAGAAAAAGGAGAGCAAGGAGAAAATCCATTTTACTCCTTCCCCTTTAAAAAGAGAAGAGAAGAGAAGAGAAAAACATATATGCATCCCTGAAGCAGGAAAGGGACTTGGAGTTCTGATGGATACAATTCTAAAATCTTCAGCATAGAAAGCAAACAAAGTTTTGGGATAAATAAATAAAGGTATTGCATAAATAAAGGTATTAATTACAAGCCAGAGAAAATGATTCTGGCATGGTGTAAGGGACTTTCGTAGCAAGGCCCCAATTAGAATGTTGCATAGTGTTCTAGTCGTCTTAAAATAAAGTAGATTATTGTGGAAGTGGTAAGGGAAACCAGAACATTTAGAAGGAACTGAGGACATTTTCCCTTCAATGTTACACAAGCCAAAAGGCAGATCTAATACTTTGGCAGAATTGCTGCTAAATTGCTGCTTAACAATGGAGGTGCCTGAACTGCATGTACACCTTACTATTATATTACTTTAAAAGGATTTTTTTTTTAATTTAATGTTCTCCAGCTCTTGCTTTGAGCCTCTGGGCATGCACATAATTGGCCCAGGTTTAAAAGAGCTCCTGGCTCATCATGACTATAAGTAGGATCCAGAAACTAGATGGTCTTCTGCTTAACTCCAAAGAGGGCCTCAATCTGGTGTACATTTTCAGAACACATCAAATGCACTTTGACAGATAAGGCTCCTCAGAACTATAGTTGTATCTGCCACATTATCTTAAAGTAAGATGAGAGAAGGAGGTGATGTTCCTCCCTTTCCTATAATAGCCAGGTATTTGGAGTACTGGACAAGGAAGTGGGAGGTATAGGTTTAATGGGAATTCCTCCTCTTGAAGGAATTCCTATCTCCTGCAGAGAATCAGCTGTAGAATCATGGTCTGTTGATGAATACTGTGTTCTTGTCTGTATGATTTAAAGCTTCAAACAAGATGTTAGAGTGTGTCGCCCCCATCCAGACTAGCTTATGGTTTGGTAGTTAGGATACACTCCTGGAGAAGGGAGATCTGTATCTAAATCTCCTCAAGCAGAGGAAAGAATTGGACCTGGGTCACCAACTTCCTTACCAGCAGAAAAAAGAAAGTCAGTAGCACTATTTCCTCCTTTCCTACTTTAAAAGAAGAGTGAGCCAAACTTAGTTCTTTAAAAGAAAAGAGAAGACATCTAACATTAGGAAAAGATTTAGGGCTGTGGTGCCCAAGGTTTTGGGCTGTGGATGGAGGAAGGGATCTAAGATACATTAGGAAACTTGTTATTTTCTATTTATTAGTTTTATACAGCAGCAGGCAGTGTGACTCTAAGCAGCTCTCTGTTCAGTGTGCAGAACACTGTGGCACGTAATTCTTCCCATGCATTGTATGGGAAGCCCAAATGCCTGATACAGGTTTTAGATTCTATTCTGGGGTGCAGGAGTCTACAGGGTAGCTATTGTAGCACCTAATTTCAGGTGCCTAAGTCATTTATTGGACCTTGGACAAAGGCTATATTTGAAAGGGAGGGCCTTTCAGAGGGATCTAACACAAATGTCAGATTGGAACTCATGAGACTTTTTGAACAAGAGACAAATACCAGAACAAGAGGTCATAACTTTAATTCACTGTTTCCAGCATTTAGTTATTCAATGCATATTAAACAGTATAGTATTGTTCAAAGATGCTACCAGAAGCAGCTGGTATTGATTCATATTATTCACTGCTTGATTTAATCTGAAGGCTGATACTCTGGTGCCATCAAGCACCCATCGTTCTAATAGGATCACAAAGATTCTACCATTTTGGAGTCTGTGTACATAACATGGACAAATACTCAAGTAGGAAGGCCTCATAATGTAGCCTGACTGGGAGCTGGGTTCCCAATGAAAGGCAAAGCACAATTCTACCTTTTGTCCTAGTCAATGCTGGCTGAGTCTACTATCTATTATACTCCAGTTCTGAGGAAATTTTCTTTTCTTTTTCTAGTAACATGCCTGGCTTATCTTGCCACAAATAAGCCTTAAGTTTTCTGATTCACAAGCCACTGAGGCCAATATATTAATACGAAAGCTAAAAATGGCTCTTCATTAACAACACCAATTAAAAATAAGCCTTCAAAATAAACTGTAAGTAGCCTGAACAGACAAGTGAGACAAACATTTAGCAGAAGAACATTCAGTGACACCAACAAATCATAGGTTCAATGGTGGTGTTACTGCTGAGGCTAGGGTTGGGGACAAGGAAATATACAAAACTGTAATCAGCACTTCTAGAGGCTCTATATCCCATGCAGACAAAATCTCCCAGAAGACTACACAATGTCCTTTGATCCTTAAAGAGGGCCTGGTGTGCACTGCCATGTAAACAGTACCATCTCTCCTGATTCTGTGAGTGACAGGGCATCTACAAAGCACCATCACAATAGGATGGTGCAGATGGACCGCTGCCAGGGAGAGAGCCTTACCTGTAAGGGTGAGGGGAAGAAAAACAATAAAGCAGTCCAGCCTTATCAGTTCACACCAGGATCTGTGTCAGGAGCTGGCACTGAGATGAAACTGCCTTGATTGGTCCCAGGCCACTGACCCAGAAGTTAAAAGCCCAGGTGGTCAGGCAGATGAGGTTGCCCCAGAGAGGGGACACCAGCAGGAGCAGACACTCATGCTCAGAAGTAGGCAATCTACCAGACTCCTAGCTGGGGAGTTGATTGAAACTGATTGAGGGGAAGACAGACAGAGAAGTATACTTCAAGCCACAAGCCAGCAGGGGGGCATCACAAGAAGGTCAGATGAGGAGCCACACCGGTGAGTGCAATGCTTCCAAGTAGTTGCCTGTGGGGTGCAGCGAAGAGGGAACCTTAAAGGGACCAGCTCATGAGAGGCAGTCTTCCTCAGCCAGAGAGGAACTGGGGGCTGAGTCAAACCATGGAGCTGTGATGGTGCAAGACAGGCTCAGGCTCACCAGTTCTTATGCTGATGAGTTAATGTCAACAGCACTGCAATTCAGACTCTCAGTTGGGTACCGGCACACAGCTGAGCGCCCTGTGAGTGATTTTAGAGGCAATTTACCCTGAAGCCAGGGAGGAAAAATAAGAACTTACCAGCTACTGGGGAACCTGTGAAAGCCTAGGAAACATCCAACTAGTATGAGGATGGGCTGTGACACAGTCAGTGGGTAGTCATTAGAAACTTATTGAAGTTTAGTGACTTACTGAAATTGAGTGAGCACATTAAGCAGAAACCATGATAAAGTTTTTTACCTTTGAACATCTGGCATGGTAAGGGCAGGGTATCAGGGAAGGAGGAGCCCTGTGAAGAGGCTGGAAGCTATAATCTGGTTACAGTGAGATTCATCAGGCACACCTCCCCATATTTACTTTCTCTTTTTGGAATTTTCTTTAACAATAAAGGCATGGCAGGATCCTGGGCAATCTGGCTGCAGCTTATATTACACATTAGTTCCTGACTCTTACATTGGTTCATTGGCTGGGAAGCAATCTCCTCATGTGAAAAGCAGAGGATATGTCCCAGGTGCAGAAGGGAGGAAAGATGGAAGACCCATTTGCTAATCCAGGGATAGATGCATTGAAAGCCTGGCAACAAGCTCATCACCTGGTAGTACAGATAATACAAGCACAACAGGCTCTACATTTGAGTGAGATCCCAGGAGGCAGAGGCCTAGATTGCATTGTTAATCTGCCAGTAAGTTCTTCAGAACTGACTGAGAAAAGAGAGGCCCAGCAGGCGACCGTAATGTGTGCCTCTGAGAAGTTTCAGACTCCCAAAATGACAGGGGAGGATGATGCTGAGGCTTTTTTCTGGAGGCCTTTGAGATAACTGCAATTGCCTTGGCATGGGACCCGGCCAGATGGGCTTACTAGTTAGGACTATTACTAATTGGACAAGTCCAGGTAGCCTATAGAGCACCATCAAGAAATGAGGTGAAGGATTATCCAGCCATAAAAAGAGCCATCCTCTACAGGCCGGAGATAGCCCTAGAGGGCTATTGTCAACAGTTTTGAGTCCCAAAAAAGCAAGAGGAGAAACTACCTCAGAGTTTGGCACAGATAATTAAAGACTGTATTGAATGCTGGATTCAGCCAGAGGGGAAAATGGTTGCTGAAGTGTTGGACATTTTAAAGCTTGAATAGTTCTTAGAGGACCTGGAAGAAGACACAAATCTGGGTGAGAAGACACCAACCACATGGTATGGAGTAAGCTCTCCAGCTAGTGGAAGCCTTCTCCGCAGCTAAGAAGGTGGAGGTGAAAGGAAGGATTCTCAAATCTGGGGGACTGGTCCAAAAGTTGGAGGTGGCTAAGTCAGGTGCAAAGCTGACAAGGAGCACAGGGGATCATGAGATAATTTGTTTTAGATGTGGAAGAATAGGGCATATTTCCTGGCAATGTCCAAGGAAAATAGGGGATTGATGTCAGTGGGAGAAAGTGCCAAAGATGATGAAGGGAAAAAGCTCAGAAGCCATACATGAGGAATGGATGGACTGCAGCTTTGGAAGGTTAAAGGGACCTAGTTCTATTCCTAAGTCTGTGATAAAGGTGAAGATTGGTTCAGTAATTATTCCAGCACTACTTGATTCTGGGTGTGCTCAAACAATGATAAAAGAGGGAATAATCAACTCAGATATTGGAGAACCAGAGTCCGATATAAGCATGGTATGCATGCACATACAGTTGTATATGTACCTGTGGCAGGGCACTGTTGGTGCCTGCCACTTTAAAGGCTGGAGCAGGCAGCAGCCTGGTGCTTGTGTATGGTGGCCATTTTGAGACCCAGGATATATATAGGGTGAAGCAGCAGTTTGCTGCTAGCAGCTGTGAGAGAGACATCAGCCAGTGGGGCTGAGGCTCAGGAACAACTTTGAGGTTTATGGCGGTCTATGGCAATGGAGGAGGCTCCTGGTCCTGGGCAGGACCTAAAACTGCACCCTGCCAGGGATGGGTGGCCTGGTGGGGCTCCTGGTGGTGTGGGAGCCCCCAGGAAATGCCAGACCAATGACTACCCTGGTGAATGGCAGATCAGGGCACCTTAATAACTTCAGCTCCCACAATGAGGTGGGTAACCCCATAGTAGGGAGAAGAAGGCAGATCCATGTTAGAGAATATGGGCTAGATGCTCAGAAACCTGACTTGAGGCACCTTCAACTGGTCAATGCTGGGGGCATGACCAGAAAGGTCAAAAGGACCCACCGTGAAGGATGCCCAGAGCCAAAGGCCTGAAGTTCTGACTGGCCTTGGAGGTGAGGCCAGGCCCTGTGTGGCCAAAGGTCCCGGGGGGCCACATCCAAAAGGGGGAAGAGTGCAGGGAGCTAGGCATCCCAGAATGAAGGTGGAATATGCTGCCTGATCAGGAGGGATTTAGTTGGGGTCCAGGCTAGAGAGTTATGGGGCCCAGTGTGGGGCTGGACACTTTAAGAACTTAGATGCCATCTGTGATGCATGGGCTGCAGTGTAGGGGAGGTTTCAGAGCCACAGATAATGCCCTCTGGCATTGGGGCAGGAAATGGGCATCTTCCCACCTGGGTAGTATCTTGGAGGGAGATGACAGAGACCCCAGAAGAGGGATTTGCAGGAGACGAGTTGGGAACACAAGGAACTGATGACATTACCCAGGGAATGGACCTAGGAGAAGTGAGCAGAGAGGGCTTTAAAAAAGAGCAAGCGAGTGAGCCCACCTTTCAGTGGGTATATGCTGAAAGTCTCACTAAGCAGGAGGAGGTGGTGATGCGTCCTGAGCTGATGTCAAACTATACTTGATTTGAGGTAAGGGATGGGATTCTTTAATGTATAGAGAAAGCGAAGGTGGCAGGGGAGGAGATTGCTCAGATATTATTTCCACAAAGATATCAGAGAAGCTTGATTCAGATAGCCCATGCACTCCCAATAGGGGGACATTTGGGGAGGGACAAGACTATCTCCCACTTTATACAAAGGATATATTGGCCCAGGTTATATAAGTAGATGGAACAATTATGTTGTTCCTGCCCAGAGTGCCAGTGGTACTCTGATATACTTCCCCCTAGGGCTGCTTTGCAGCCTTTGCTGGTGGTGGAAAAGCACAAGATGGCACTCAGTGTTACAGATCCTTTTCCTAAAAGGTCAGCAGGATATCAGTTTATACTCGTTATGATGGATTATGCTACATGTTATCCTGAGGCTATCCCCATGAAAACGGTGACCGTCCCTAAGGTGGTGGAGAAACTCATTAAGTGGATAGCTAGGGTGGGGATCCCACAGGAAATCCTTACTGATCAAAGAACCATTTCATGTCCCTGGTTCTAAAGGGAGTCTGTGAAACTTTAAAGATACATCAATTAAAAGCATCTGTTTACCACTCACAGATGGATGGTCTAGTTGAGAGATTCAGTCAGACCCTGAAGGCGATGATTAAGATGAACATTCAGGGGAATATCAAGAAATGGAAGTTGAGTATTCCTCCTCTGATGTTCACCATCCAGGAGGTCCCCCAGACTTCCTTAGGCTGCTCCCCTTTTGAATTAATCTATGGGCATAAATCTAGGGCTCTTTTGGATTTAATTTGAGAGGGATGGAAGGAGAGTGAGGCAGCAAGTCAGAAAGGTCTACACCAGGTGACTGAACTTAAGGGGTGCCTCGAGCAAGTGAGACAGATAGCAAGAGATAACCTGGAGAGGAGTCAAACTCGCTGTCGCAGGGCACTAAGGTGCCTGCTCCTATCAGAGCATAAACTGCCTAGGGAGAGGGTCCTAAGAGCCAGACAGAAGCCCACAGGTGCAGGTTACTATAGCAACAGGCTAACAAGTAAATTAGCCTGCACCTGCACCTGGTCAGCTGACTGGAAGAGGCAGGGCCCTGGGCAAATGTAAACCCCAAGGCTGGGACTAGAGGGTTAGTTCTCTGTCAGCAGCCAAGTGGGAAGGAGCTCTCAGAGAAGGAGCTCACCAGAGAGGCTTGGCTGCCTGTTCTACTCCAGGTATGATTAAGGGTCTCCAGGAGCTCACCATAGACCCTGGCTTATAAAGCACTTAGTGCTGGGAGAAATTTGATGTTTTAAAGGGACAGAGCACACCCTGAACTGCTTATATTATGTTATAGCCCAGGGGCTCAGATTTTAGTTGCTGTTTGACCGGTGGATTGGCTGAGGCTATTGGGGAAGAAGGAAGCCTCATTGGGGGCCCACTACAGTGTGAGGCCCTCAGCGCCAGAGAAGGGCATGGCGATCAGAGAGTGAGCAGACCCCAGTGCCAGTGTGGGGTACAGAGACGGGTCTGTGAAGAGCCCAGTGAGGACATGGGGCTGAGCTATAGCAAGGCCCAGGAGAGACCTCAATACCATCTGCAAGGTTTGGGGCATGGTAAAGGGGTGGTTTTGGAGCCACGCATCTAACCCATAAGGTTGAGGGTGTCCCGTGAGTCATCCATTTTGATGCGGGATGCCAAAGGGGTCTAAGAACCCACAGGGTTCAGTAGGGTCCAGTAAGACTGTGTCCAGAATACAAACTCCAGGGCAGCCTCCCGATTTACTAAAATTACCAGCAGGATGTGGTGGGCAAGAAAGAGGGTGCCTGTTGAGCAGGATTGGCATGGTCAAGGAGCCCTAGGGGTATCACGGCTGTCCCTGGGGACCCCATCCTGTGACACCCACCAAAAACAATATTATGATAAAGGTACGAGAGTGAGGGAATTCTGGGAGGTGACCTGGTATTAGTCATGCTGCCTGACCACCCTAACAAGATAGTGGCTAAATGGCAGGGTCCTCTTAAAGTTCTAAGAAAGGTAAGACCAACTAACCATGAGGTAGAATGGTTGGGGCATAGAAAGGATACCCAGGTTTACCATGTCAACGTATTAAAGAAATGGGAGGACCAGGAGGGATGTTTTCTGGATCCTAGGGAAATAGAGTCTGAGTTGGGTCTGGATGGTGCTGGTCTTGGAGCTAGGAGTAAAGGCGGACCTCTGACTGTACGTCTGGAAGTGGGGAAAGAACAGTTAGAGCTATTAGTAAGAGAGTTTGGTGATGTATTCACAGAAGTACCAGGGAGAGCTAAAGGAATATGGCATAAAATCATCACACCTCTGGGTTGTGTGGTTGGCTAACACTGGAGGAGATTGCCACAATCCTTATATGCTCTGATGAGAGAAGAGCTGGACCAGATGTTAGCAAGGGGCATTACTGAAGAATCACAGAGCCCATGGATATGTTTTCTAGTGATGGCACTGAAAGCCAATGGGGGAGTTAAGCTTAAGATTTTAGGAAAGTGAATGCTATTTCAACTTTTGATGCTTTTCCAATGCTGCACATAGAGATGTTAGAAAGGATTGGTCAAGCAGAATTCATTCCTACCCTTGATTAAACAAAGGGTTACTGGAAAATTCCTATGGCCCTGGATGACAAGATGAAAATGGCATTTGACACTCCCTGGGGTTTATTCCAATTTACGCTCATGTCATTTGACCTGCATGGGGCAGCAGTGTCTTTCCAGTTCTTGATGGACTGGATGTTTGCCTCCCATCAAGCATACACTGATGCGTATATCAATGATATCATAATTTATTTGAAGATGTGAGGGCAACATGTGCAGCATGTGAGGAAAGTCTTGGGAGATTTGAAAAAGAATGGCTTGACAGCCAATCCCAAGAAGTGTTCATTGGAGCACCGAGAAACTAAGTATTTGGGATTCAGAGTTGGTCGAGGAAAGATTCTGCCACTTGCCAACAAATAAGAGACTATTCAGACATACAACCATCCTCAAACCAAAAAGCAGCTGAGAGCTTTCCTTGGGCTAGTGAATTATTATTGTAAATTTATCCCTTGGTTTTCAGAACTGGAGGCACCTTTAACTAAGGGGCAAGAGAGGGAGGCAGATGCTGTGGAATCCTAACACTCAAATGGCTTTTGCTGAGGTGAAGGAGGCCTTGTGTCAAGCCCCTGTCCTGTACATGCCCAACTTACATAAGACCTTCCGGCTGCATACTGACACCTCAGCAGTCACTCTCAGGGTAGTTCTAACTCGGCAAGTTGAAGGGGAGGAGCATCTGGGGGCATTCACTAGCCATAAACTGTCTAGGGCTGAAACACGGTATTCAACAATAGACAAAGAATGTCTAGCAATTAAGTGGGGAGATGAATTATTTGTATGGGAGAAGCTTTACTGTAGTTATGGACCACATGCCCCTGTAATGATTGCAGACAACTGAAACAGAGCTCTATGCAACTAAACAGAGCTCAACTAAAAGAGGGCCCTAACCTTGCAACCTTTTTTTTTTTCTCAATAGAACGTCAACCAGGAAAGCTAAACAGCACTGCCGACTTTCTCTCTCAAATGTAGGATGGAAAGGAACCAGGCATGCCAGCATTGAATGAGATGCCAAAAAGGGATGTAAATTGGATGCGTCAGGCCTGTAAATGGTAGGCCTTCACTGGGAGGGGAGATTTGTGATAGAGCATCTGCAAAGCCCCGTCACAATAAGAAAAAGCAGATGGACTGCTACCAGGGAGAGAGCCTTACCTGTAAGGGTGGGGGGAAAAAAACAGTAAAGCAGTCCAGCCTTATCAATTCTCACCAGGATCTGTGCCAGGAGCCAGCGCTGAGACAAAATCATGAAGAGTTTGAACCTACGCACGGGTTCGTAGCAGGCAGATCATGCCTGACTAATCTAGTCTCTTTTTATGACCAGGTTATGAAACGCCTGGACACAGGAGTAGGGGTGGATGTCATATACTTAGACTTCAGGCACACAGCTGAGATCCCTGTGAGTGATCTGAGAGGGAATTTACCCTGAAGCCAAAAAAAGCATCTCTGTGATTTAGACACTCAGCTAGGTACAGGGAAGAAAAATAAAAACTGACCAGCTACTGGGGAACCCGGGAGAGCCTAGGAAACATCCAACTAATATGAGGATAAGCCATGATGGTGTCAGTGGGTGGTCATTAGAAGCTTATTGAAGTTGAGTGAACACATTAAGCAGAAACCGTAAGAAAGTTTTGCATCTTTGAAAATCTGGCATGGTAAAGGCAGGGCATAGGGGATGGAGGAGCCCTGTGAAGAGGCTGGAAGCCATAATCTGGTTACAGTGAGATTCATCAGGCACACCTCCCCATATTGACTTTCTCTTTTGGAATTTTCTTTAACAACAAAGGCATGGTGGGAAAGTACGAAAGATGATCAGATACTTGGCAATCTGGCTGCATCTTATACTACACATTAGCCTCAGACTCTTACACTGTCCTTTTCAATAAAGAGTAATTTTTTCCTTCAGGTTTATACAATAACAATGTTTATGACCATCACCTTTGTAAATAGGCAAAGGGGGAAAGGGTCTTTGAACCCTCTTAAACCCACAAAGGTGCCAAGTACCATCTTGCACAGATCTGGAGGGAGTTCGAAAATACTATCCAGCAAACAAATCCCAACATGTCTTCCAACATGCATAGATGTCGTAACAGAATGGGGAGTGCAATTTCAGTTTTAAAAACCCTCTAAATTAACAGTGAGAAAAAATAAATAAGGCCCAAATAGATAAAAAATACTCCTTGATCTAAATATTCATTTCTATACTCTTCGTTTTTTTCCACCCCCACAGGTGAGAAAGGAGTGTGATCCATATCTTAGCCAAGCACTGGAGCAGCTCTCAATTTTCTCTCTAACTGCTTTGGAGCTGTGCATCTCAGCTGCTATCAATCTGTCAGAGGAGGAGAGAGTTGCACAAGACCCTCACAAGCAGCTTCTAAATTGGCCAGATATCTCTAACACTTAGCAACTTAATTTCATAGAGAGGGTATGCCAGAGAGACCTCCATCAGCTTGGAGAATTATGCACTGAAATGAGAAAATCAGAAGTTGAGTTCCTATAATCAGCCCTACTGTAGCAGTTACAGAGAGGTCTCTTGCAATAGCACAACATGCTGTAAACAAGCTTCTCTCAAAAAACTATTAATGTTAATGCATAATACTGTTTATTATTTGATTGTTATCCATAGTAAGATCTCACATTAATGAGAGAGAACTGACCACTGTGCTATTTTGCAAGGTTTATCTTATTCTCATTCTTTCTCTCTTAATCATTGGCCTAGGGCCTCAGTAATAAAAGTGATATTTAAAGGAGTAGAAAATGCTGATTGTTGTTTTTACCAGTCAGTCTAATACCAACTTTAGAATTTAACACCTGTGACTCTTTATGAATTATTCACCAGGTCTGGTTTAATGTGATCAATAATTCTGGTGTTAATAGACCATGAATATCGCCTTTTGACTAGGTACTACTTCTTGATGATGTCATTCTAGAAATAATGATCTGCCATTGGAAGCTGGTGAATCAGGTCCACAATAAGCCTCACATTTCTATGCCAACAGAATTCTTGAAACTTAAAGAAGGTGGCCTAAATCCAAGTATCTGATTTTATTTTGTGGCTGCTATGGGTGCTTTCTCAGACTTTCTGCTGATTATGCTGGAGCAATATTACAAAGAATTTATGCATAATGGACATAAATCTCTGTATATGAGCCACCTGAGAGGCAAGAAAAATGGTCTCTGTCAAGGATCTACATACAGAAATGCATTAAACAACAGCTCTCTGTAGATCAGAAGCCTCAGTTTTGAATGTAGATTTGGGGGAATAATGAAGAAGAAAATTAGCACTCTGGCAATGTACTGAACCTTTCTGGGGGGGTTCACTGGCATATTTTTATAGCCTTACAGGATAAATGGTGATGATAATAAATTTTCCCAACTTTTAAGCTGATCTTCCAAGGCGAAGTGCAAAAAGCTTTTTCTATGCACTATTGTACAATACAAGTAGTTATTCATCTGGGACTTCAGACCACCACTGTAACTTCCAATTAGCAAAACATACATTAAAAGCTGCTGTAAAACCACTATGGGAGGCCTACTGATGGCTGTGATTAATGGCTGTGCATGTAGCACTACTGCTCACATTTCTGCACGCAGGTCCTAACAGAGCTATTTGTGAATTGTCAACACAAACTTATGCAACCTCAGGTTAGCAATCAGCAGGGGTAGCCATTTCAACTTGTGATTGTGGTTGTTAATTACACTATGTCTCCTGTTTTACCAGTACACGCACAATATTTTTCAGTGACACAACTGCCAAATGTTGTTGATAAGTCTAATTTAAAAACAAATCATAAAATCAAAGTACATTCATTCCTTTCAATGTGTTAGTTATTACAAAGGGAAGCGTGATGTTATTAAAGTGCACACAAGCCTTTTCTCTTCACATTTCTGTGGCTCTTGCTTTGTTATACACGTTCTCATAAATTATTTTGTTGCTATAGCAATACTTTTCTTTGGGCCTGATTCTCATTTGCTCCATGGTCCCCTTGCACCGCTCTGGCAAAGCAGTCTTAAAGTAGGCAGAAATTACATCCACTCTCATTTGAAGGCCTCTTTCCCTTGCTGTAGTTATGCACTTAGTGTCCCTGAAATCTGGCTCCGAATGTTTAAATAAAATCTAGACAATAGGACCAGGTTTTTTTTTCTCCATAATTCCCTTACCTCATGTTGTGTGTTCGATATTTATCTCAACAATAGGCAGCTCAGATCCTAACTGGAACTTGTGGACGTTAACCTTGACTGGGAACTTTGGGTGCTAAAAGTATTAATAAATACATAGAGGCTGTGTTCATAGAATTTGCAGTCTGAGGCTATTGTTCCATTTTTAAAATGATCCTTAGCTACAAGAAGCCTTGATCAATACATTCCACAGTCCAGAAAGGAAGGAAGAGGGAAAAAAGGAGTCATATGGATGGTAACTCAGTATGTTTACATTTACATAATAATTTTAAAGAAACCTGAATTGCATTTACTCACAGACTGAACATAAACTAACAGTTTTTATCATTTAGATCAATTCATTTCAACCAAAAAGAATATTTAATTGCCAAATTACATCTAATTACCTTTTGTATAATTCAGAAAATCTAGGAGTTGGTCATCTGATCTGTCTCATTGTCAGTACCGGATTGTTCCCTATTAACTGGTGTTAATTGTTCCCTATTTACTTGTGATTTTTTTTCCAGTTTAGTTTTTAATATATGAAATGACGGGTCTTCCTTTATTTCCTTGAGAGATGTTTTTTACAAGCTAACAAAAATGTCATCAAGAAGATTTTTCATGACAGTCAATCTTTCCTTTCTGAATGTCATCCATTACCCTAGTCATACACCCTTATTACTATGCTAAATAATTTCTCGCCCTCCTTGGTGTTTACACTCTTCAAATATTTGTAGACTGTTATCATGTCCCCCTGCCAAGCTTTACATATTTAACTCTTTTAATCTTTCCTCTTAAGTCATTCCCACCAGGCTTCTAATCATGTTTGTTGCTCTCCTCTGAACTCCCTCCAGTTTGTCAATATCTTCTTAGTAATGAGGTGCACAGAATGGAATGCAGTCTTCCAAGCTTAGTCATTGCAGAGCCATACAGAGAGAACAAATACTCTGTCCAAGCATGATGCTTCCATATGCAGAACAACTTTTATTCTTGTTTTCATCCTATCTAGTTTATTGCCTATTATGGCTTGCACACACCCTAGGAGATACAGATGGTAACCCTGATTCTTGGTGAACAGGCCAGATAATGCTGATCCTCCCCACATGGAAAGTCCCCCAGTGCAGAAAGTTTTCTCTGAATTAAACAGTAGATCATACACAAAAGCCTCCTCCTCAGGATGATTCTGGGACTAAGGTAGGAAGAAGGTTGGCTAGAGAATTCTGTACTCCATGGCCAAATGAGGAAAGCTGCCATAACTTACAGCAACCCCAGAGAGTTCTGTAAACTTGCACTAAGGACCAGGTAGGTAAGTCCTTATTTGTGCCTAGAAGTTTCCAGGCACAAATGCAGCAACTATTGCTCCATTTTTATCTATGTAGTAGTTCCTAAGCTAATTAACTGAGTTGGGGCTGACAACAACAACAGAATTTAACAGCCTTGGAAATTATATACATGAAACACTGGGTCTGCTGATCTAGTGCCTGTTGTTTAAAAAGCTCTTTAGGCTCCATAAATGGAAAGAGGTTTAGTTGAAGCATGGCCACTGTCTCTGTAACCTGCATATATCCACTGACCCCAAGCCCCATAGGGCATTTTTACATGTGCTTGGTGGG
>NW_005842216.1:1657378-1681860 GCF_000455745.1 Alligator sinensis
ATTAGAGCATCTCTGAGAGCCGCTTTACTTAAAGTGCCCACAGCATCTCATGTATTGGCGTCCCTGCACTTTAAAAGCTCTTTGAGCAAGCTTTAGCATCCCACCACCATTTTGAAGCGCATGAACGCTGATAACAGGAGATGCAGAGGCTGGCTGGAGCGCCGTAATCACTATGCGTTAGCAGACTCAATTAATCAAGTCTGCTCTGATGTGCTGTAATTACACACAATGGAAGAATGGAATTAGCACAATGGAAGAACATTTCGCAGAAAGCTGAAGACACTATGGACCATAGCAGCGGATGCAACAGATGATTCTACCATTCTACTGATACCCTGAGCCTTGTATCTTGGATTGAAAGTTAGGGTCACCCAAGCAGAACTCTGTTAATCACAATTTATATTAGAACACAGTGTTTGGTCTTCAATTTGTAAAAAGAAATAAAAATAAATGACCCAGCCTCACAACTTTGAATACAAAAATGGAGATCATGTTGCCTTTCATGAAAGATCATATAAGGCTTCAGGGTGTGTGTGACCATGTGCAAAGCTGCTGGCTGACAGAGGTCATTTCTGTGCATTTATTGACAAACCCAAAACACTAAAAACTTCTAACTTTTAAGAAGCCAGGTACATAGAAATTCTCTTGCAATTATAATAACTCATGTATATTAATGAGTTCTTCATCTCTGCTAGGCTGTCCTTTAAATTTATTCCAGTTGGTAATGAATGTAAATTTTCCAAGAGTAACAATACTGCCGCAATTTAAAAGACCAACCCAAATCCCCTTTGCTTATATTGCATTGTCACAATCAAAATAGTACCAAAAGTGCCCTCTCCTGGTACAGTGAGACTTGAAATGATTCTTTACCAGGTGTATGCTGGGATGTAAAGAATGGATGAATTTAAAGTCCCTCTGATAACAGATTCTCTCCCTTATTTTCAGGGACTTTTGACCCAGTCTAACCACACTGACAAAGTCAAATGATCTATACAATTTTTATTTTAAGCTAATTTTATTTTTATTTTAATAGCTTATTGTAGTTAAAATTATCTTTCTTAGACTTGAAAACTATCTAAAGTTATTTTTGTACTTGCCCAAGGTTCTCAAAAGAGACTTTTTGTCCAGCAGACTGGTTTACAACAATACTTTATATCTGCCACTTTTGGTTCCCTATCACTTCCCATGGCCAACATTCTGTTTCATAGCAATAGATCTCTGTCTTCACAAGTTTAAGCACTAAAGTTGCCACTTTTTTCATAGAATGGCCTTATCTATCATGTTTTAATCATATACTCACATCTTAGCACGAGAACAAAACCAGAGTGCTCACAGGAATGGGCGAGGGAAGAAGTGGTTTATGTATGTTAGTTCTGCAAAACAGCTCTGAACAGATCCTGCCATTGACAGGCTTCTTGAAACTTCACTGGCTTTAAGCTCTTTCCAAAAAAGTAAGACTTACTTTTCATCTCCAGAGATTCCTGCTTGATGCTCATATTTTAGTATTGCCATTTCTATGTCTGTTGGGCTCATCCATGTGCCTCAATTTATGCAGTGTCTAAAAAAAATTAGCTGTTATGGGCCTAATCCAAAGATCACTGAAGTTATTACTTTCCCGCTGCTTGAACTGAATTGATATTTTCCCATTGGCTTGAACCAGGTTGCATGACAGATAACACAATAGTTGCTATTTAACTATTTAAAATGTCATGTTCAGGTGGGACAACCTCCAGATATCTTCCCATTGTTCTAAAGCGATACCTATTTTTAGATCCTCTTTCTATTTTACCATATGTGAGTAATCCTACTCCTTTTGGGTGTAAAAATTGCTATGAGCTTTGGTTCTGGACCCTGTGGGCAATAATCCCTTTTCCCAGCCCACAATGCATGAAGTACAGATTACACAATTGTAGAGTGTCTTGTTTTCTCACAGACAGTTTTTATCAGCTAGAGCCTGGAGCAGGATCCTCAGAACATACAAAGACCTTGTGGCATTTTCATGCTGGATAGGTTGGGGGCTCATGGAGCAAGCTAATACCTGAAAAACAAAACAGGCATTGAGCTTTTTTCTGGCTGCTGAACATCTTTTGGGCTAAAGCCATGTTGTCTTGTTTTCATAGCAGTGGATGGTTTGTGACTATCATATTTTGACAGCACTTCCTGCTTCATCTCCATAGATGTTAGGGCCGGAAGGGACCTCAATAGATCATCGAGTCCGACCCCCATATCCTCAGGTGGGTCTATCGACCCTCAGAAAAGTGATGGATAATTTTTCCCTGAACCATTATCATATCACTCTGAATAAAAGGGAAATGGTATATGCCCTGTGGAGGTTTTGCAACATGTATGGTCATCGCATAGCCTTTGGTATCAAGTACCAATTATTTTCTATCCTGTTCTGCAGGTGAATACAGTGGCTATGATGACTAGAGCATCATACCCTGTATGCTGCAGCTCAGGAATGTATATTTATGATGGAGAATATTGAAACAACCCATAGTTTTCAATAACTGACCAGAAAGATAAGGGCTTGGTTGGCAAACAGATGCCTAGGTAAACCTTCATGCTTGGTGGGATAAGAATTCTCTCTTGCTGTGCTCCTCAGTCAAGGATCTATTGTACCTCATTAGTAATGTTTGGCAGTCCTCCACACTTGTACATAGAGCTACATCAGGGATGACAAGATTTATTAAAAGAAACACTGTGGTTGTATATATTCATACCAGATATATCAGTATATTCCTAAGCAAAGGAATTAACTTGTTTGTTTTGCATAAAGTCATGCTAACTGAATAATCCTTTACATTAATTCTAGGAAAGATCATCAAACAATTATATCCTCTACTGGACAAAGATCAGAACTTGAGAAAAATATCCCCAGCCCCTCTGCTCCTGGCTTTCAAACAACCCACTAACCTTGTTCAGATGCAAACTCCCTATGGTTCAACAGACACGAAATGGGACACAACCTTGTCTTAACATTAGATGCAGAACCTGTAAACACATCTTTGCTGCTACAACAATCAATACCCCCCACAACAAGCCCATCAGAATCTATGGATCCTACACATGCCTTTCCCAAAATGTGAAATATCTGAACCAATGCACCAGATGTCCTTGTGGTACCTACATGGGTGAAACTAGACAGGAACTAAGGAGCAGAATGAGCTCTCTCAGAAAAAAATATATAGAACACAG
The DNA here is from genome assembly GCF_000455745.1 of Alligator sinensis. Taxonomy (NCBI): domain Eukaryota; kingdom Metazoa; phylum Chordata; order Crocodylia; family Alligatoridae; genus Alligator; species Alligator sinensis. The sequence goes on from NW_005842216.1 coordinate 1,660,577, forward strand.
ATGCAAATACCAGTAGGTGTACATTTTTCACAGAACAACCACTTCCTTTCTAACCTTGCTGTCCTTATGCTCAAGGTAAATTTACAAAATGCCTTTAAAAGAGGAGCTTGGAAACAAAAATTCATAAGCAGACTGGACACCAAGAACCAAGGACTGATCACTCATATTCACTTTATGGCATACTATAATCTACCTGATTCCTGAAACTAGGCCTTTATACTACAAGTAATAATGACCCTCTTACCCTCTTGATCTCCCATCAATCAAGCTTTTTTTCTTCTGTTACTTGTTTGTTTGCTATCCCTGAGAATCTTTCTCTTCTCAAATTTCAGAGCCCCACATACTTTCTGTAATCGTCCTTAAGCCTGCTTCTTCCCTCAGAACTGATGAATAAGGCTTTGCATTCAAAAGCTTGTCTAATTTTATTCCAACCATGCAGTTGGCCAAAAACAAGGTATAACTCACAAAAAAATCCTTGCTTCTAGGAGAGAGGAAACTAGGAGTAAGATCAGCTTGTGGATGGTTTTCCCCTAATGCTTCAGAAAAATAACTACAATACATGATAAGTTGCTGCAAGTTTGCAAAAGCAATCATCATAAAATGTCAAAAAATATAATTCAAGTTCATGAAACTTCATAAGACTGTACTGTTAACTGGTAAGTAAAGACTGGATTCTGATACTGTTACTCAGAAAGGAAGGCATTGTACATCAGGACTAACCCAAATGAAATTATTGGGATTAATGAGTGTGAGCAAGTGTGAACATCAGCATGTGGTTTAGTGAGGCCTACTCAACATGTGTAAGTATATCAGAACCTGGCATAAAAACAAATTTCTCTTCCTATTGCCATGAGCTAACTGAGGAGTTAACTTATTGTGTAATGCTATTAAGCCATATAGAGTTGGGGACAAATTCTGATCCCACTGAGAATTCTGGAAGGGTTGCGTGGAACTGCCCTGGATCAGGATTTAGCTTATGAAGAATATCTAGCAGTATAGAAATGTGCTACAGATTGCACTTTGTTGTAGAATATGTAACCCTGGGTGCTGTAGTCAAAAGAAGTTCACTACATTGAAGTAGTGAGCTAAGTTTGTTCAGTGCAGAGTAGAAGCAAGATACTCCCTTGGAGGGCAGTGAGGTTTCTGCTATCTACTCTGTATGCACTAAAAAGTAGTAAAACCCCCCCTCTCTTTTAAGTCCAGTGGTGAATATATTACAAAGCTCTTAAATTCAGGCAGAATGTCCTCAGTCAATGGCAGGAGGTGACTATCAACCACACAACAGCTTTGTCAGGATCATAAAAATTAGCATACATTTGAATTCCAGCCAATTTATTCATGGTCTCTCCTATAGGCAAATCTATTCAGATGCATCAATTCTTTCAACTATTCCCATTTGGGTAAAAGCTTCCAGCTCCTTTGCATCTGCCTGCCTAACTGACAGAGGCAGGTGTCTTGGCTTCTGTTGTACTGTTTTAACATGTTTATGTATTTTTACTTTATATAACCAACTTCAGCACTGATATCTCCTCCTTAGAAACATTAGGTAACAACCAATGTACTGGGATTGTGAATGGCTCAGAACATTGTAGATGAATGAATACCATAGTCAAAGGAATCTAGATAATCTATTGATCTATTAAAGGGGAAATAGGGATGACACTGATTCTCAGGATGGCATGATTATAACTTTCTTTAGGCTAATCTTAAGGGTAGATGTTGATGGAAGAACAATGGGTCAAAGAGCTATGCCATTTACACATAAAGGACCCTTTTGCAACTACTTATCATTACGTGTATATCCAGCTTTTGTTCACATTTCAAAAGTGGTAATCACTGGTTATAAAATCTTATTGATCGTCAACTAAGGCTTTCTGTCATTTTTTTCCATTGAAAAGATTTCTCGTTTTTAATTTGTCCATGGCACTAAAGTTGGGGATTTTTTTTTTTAAAGCTATTGCACATCTTGGCATTTGTAATCACTGTCTTAATAATGGGACATTCCCCAAGTCAATCACCACCTTTGGGCTGTAACCTAATGGAGCCACTATGGTTTCAGGGGAGATCCTATTTTCTTATTTGCCTCCAAAAACTGTTATCTCAAGACATTCCCACTATGCATACAGAAAAGTCCACACCTTCTATGCCATTTATTACTTTATTTATAATACATATCTCCAATCTAAAATAAAGTACTATTGCTTTTATGTAACAAATTCCCTTTATGCTTACACAAGCAAAGCTGATTTCAGTCTACCTCCAGATATTTTCCCATTGTTTCGAAGAGATCCCCATTTTTAGACCCTCTTTTCTATTTTTCCATGAAAGTAGTCTTCAGCTTCCCTATGTATCAGTAACAATGTGTTATATACCATATGGAAATCTGACCCCTTAAGGTGGCCTTTCCCATAATTAGAATTTATATCCTTGTTAATGGTCTCCTGAAACTTTGGCTTCCTCCATGGGATTTTATCTTATGTTTTTGTTGCAAGGAAGCCAAAACTAGTTTATTAATATCCTGGGTGAGTTCCCTAATGACATCTGTTTCCAGAATGTTATCATTATTGACAAACTTTATGGACAATATTTGCATACTTTCTTTTCCTCTCCTATACCTTGAATATGGCATTACAGAAGTCCTGTTGGAATCTTAGTCTTTTTCTGATGTCTGTAAGAGGGAAAGAAAAGAGTTCTCTCTTATCAGTACCACATTCTGGCTGCTTACAGACCTTAAAAAGAAAAAGAAACTGTGCTTTAACAGAGGATAGAGTGTGTTAGTTGGACCCAGCTCTGCAGGGTCTGTATAGATCAGGTGCTTCAGTAAAGCTTTTTGGCTCTTTTAAGTTGATTCAATCAGCTATTAGATAAAAGTGCTAAAAAAAACCCTATTAAAGTGCTCAACCTATACAGACGTTGGGCGAGTCGGGTCCAAATAACACACTGCCTCTTCTGAGTGTGCAGTGGGCTTGGTGTGGGAGCGTGCCAAGTTTAAAGTACTGGGGAGGGTGATTCCAGCCTCTGGGTCTGATGGGTCATTTTGAAACAAACAACCTTTTTCTTTGGGCCTAAATGTTTTAGGTGAAACAAAATATATTAGATTCATACTTAAAATTATGTTTTTCTATTTCCACCCGTTTTTTTTCCCTGGGGTTACCATAATATCAGGCTGATGGTCATCTGAAATGTAGAGAGAGGTAGTTAGCTGTGTTGGTCTGGAGTCAGGCAGAAGGCAGGTGGATCTGCACCTTTAGGCTAAATACAAACAGTTAAAAATCCTGAGGATGAATCAATTCAGTCTTTGCAGGTTAGTCCAAACTGCACAGATTAAATTGAAACAGAAGTGAACAGACATTTACCTCTGATTCAGGAAATTCAGTCACATGTCTGTAGTGGCTCAGGCCAGAAGCTGGGGGATGCTAGAGTATGGCTCTCTAGCTGTGTGTTCACTTCTTCATGCTGCCCCCAAGGTCTCTGGGATTTGCAGAGTCCCCCCTGTAGACTGGGCTGCATCCCCAGCCAGGCTTGCCCCCCACCTTTGTCAGCAGGCACTCACTGCTCCAGCTAGGGGCCAGCCCTACTCTCTGGAGCAGACAGCCCAGTCCAGGGCTGGAAAGCATTTTGGGATACAGGGGGACTGTGATTTAACTTGAACCAGGAAGGGGTCTCAGACAGAAGTTTCATAAACTGGTTTGACCCAAATCAGTTAAGTCTGATTCAACCAGGTTTATCTTAAACCAGTTTCAGCCATTTTTAAATTGGTTTATGTGGGGCATGAGCTTCTGTTCTGTTACAGATTTAAACCAGTTTCTGATCATTTAAACCAGTTTGTGTGTCACTTCTGTCCCTAGCCTTAAAGACTAGCTAAATCAGAGTTAAATCAGAGTTGCATAGGTTAAGCTTTCATAAGCAGAGGGCTTACTTCATCATATGCTGTGAAGGTACTTTGCAGAACAAGATATCATCCACAGACTGGATTGGGTTAAATATGGTCTAAAACAAGACTATAGATTCCTATCCTATTACCTGGATTAGCTTTAATAACCCCATGTCCATCAGTGGGATAACTACTTTGTTTTTCTCTCTCCTACCCATTTTGCCTCTCTTAGCAGCACACTTCCCTTTTTCCTACCCCTTCCCTACCCTTTGTATTCTAATCATTGTTTTCTATTTAGCAGCTCTGCTTCCTACAGTCCCTAATGAAGTGAGTCCTCTGCTTACGAAAAGTTATACTATGCCTCTTTGATTTAGTTAGTCTAAAAAGGTGCAAATCTACTTTGCCTTCTGCCTTGTCTCAAGTGAACTGTCTAATAATATTTTAGTATACTTGGTATTGCCATTTCTCCTTCCAGACTTGGTCACTAGAGGTTTTTTGTATTGATTCTTGAGAATAAATTGCCCCAGGTAAATTTAATAATTCTCATTAGAATTTGTTTTAAAGGTTTTGTGTCAAGGTAAGGGGATTAACTGGTATTTTATTCTGGTAGGCCTCAGAAAGGAAATTAATTTTTGGCAACAAAACCAAGACAAATGTTTAGTTTAGTTTTGTTCTTTCCCCTCAGAACAACAATAGTATTTTTTACTTTTGAAATAGAAAATTAGTTTCATTGGGTGTATCTACACATGGGTATTTGCTGCTTATTAGCCTGAGTTAAGGTCCATTAAGGGCACATGTCTGCACCTTAAAAATGGTGATTTTAGAGGGCAGCAGTCCACCGACCCCAGGGGAGCAAGTAAGGCCAGGGAGCTCGGCCAGTGGCCACCTGGGCCCAGCCCTTCCCAGACAGCTCAACATAGTTCCTGGGCAGCTGAGCAAGGCTGACCCCTTATCTGAGGCCGAGCAGCACAGGGCCCCTGTAGCAGAGCATATAATCTCCTCAATGTTGCAAACTTGCACACAAGGCTTCTGTCTCTTGCCTCTGCAGGGCCAACATCTGGACACAAGGGAGAAGCTACAGGACTGTCACAGCAGGTTGCCCCCAGGGTCGTCACAAGGTCGCTGGTGGAGCTGCCTAGATGCACCGGCTGCACCAGCAGCACACCAGGTACTGGACCCTCCTGCTCCAGTGGCTGGTGGCGGCAGTTGAGAACTGGGCCATGCAAGAGCAGGTGTGGCAACAGGCATAGGAGGTGTGGGAGCTGGCCTGGTGGGATGAGGACATCACCCAGGAGACCACCTGGGAGGAGGCATGGGACCAGATGCAGCATGCTCACTGGGCCTGGCTGGAGGCCCTGGAGCAGTACTGTGTGGAGCTGCTCCAGCAGCAACTGGCCAGCCAGGGCCCCTGGGTCCCATCTGCCACCCCGCAGGATTCCCTGACTGGGCCTTGGAGGAAAGCCTCTGCCACCTCCTGCCCACAGGAGCCCCTGGTATCGGAGGGGGTAGGCAGGGAGTAGCGGGATGTGGGCAGTGGGGCAGGCACATGCTGGGGATGACCAGGTGCTTCTCCATGTCCTGACACTTCAGGTGGGGCCAGAGCTGGTGCAGCAGGTCTTCAAAGGTGGCCTAGGTCATCCAAAACATGTAAATCCACTGGTCATTGTCCCATTCTTGCAACATGATGCACTGCCAACAGTCCTGGCTGGCATGGTGGGCCCAGAGATGGCAGGGCTGGTGGGACCAGAGGGCAATGGTGGTCATGGCAGGGTGTCCTGGAGTTCATAGTCACTGTGGCTGGTGGCAGCAGCTGCATGGCAGCATGGGTTCCAAAAGGGACCAGTCATCCAGCAGGTGGCTGGAGTGGGTGGGGGAGTTGGGTGATGCAAGGTGCCTGAGCACCAGGTGTTTGAAACAATAGCAGATGAGCAGGACAGCTGTAGCAGCCCTGAGGAGTGGGGGGACTCTGTCCATGGGCACCAGGGCCAGGACCTAGGGCAGCCAAGGTTGGGAAGCACACCTGAAGTAGGAGCAGAGCAGACACATGCTGCCTGTGTCTCTGCCATGCTGCTGCTCTGACACAGGAAGCATCAGCCCAGAGATCACAGTGCAGAGGGTGTGCTTTTAAGATGGCTGCCAAGTGCTGGCAGCTAGCTGTGGCTTTTGCATGGCTGCCAAGTGGTGGCAGCCATGTGCATGGCTGCCAAGTGCTAGCAGCCATGTCTCTGGAGGTTGTAGCTCTCCGGCCACAGAGGCACATGGCAGGACTGGACTGACTTGGGACTAAAGTTAGTCCCAAGTCCCATCATATGCAGACACCTGCCAAAAATGGTTAATGCAAAATAGCTTAACGTGCATTAAATTTAAGCTTGCTTAAATTCACATGTAGATATGACCACTGAGAAAGTCAAGATTAGGAAAAATATTGACTACAAAGTCTTTTTATTTTGATTTAGACATGAAAATTGAAATATATCTTGCAGTCACTTAATCATCAATACTCCAGCCCTATACTTTATAGCTCAGATTTAGTATAATTAATTTATAGCTTGATATATCACTGCATTCATTAATTTCTTACAGAGTATACTTCATAAAGTTTGTTATATTGGTAACAAACAATCTCATCTGAGCACAATACATATTTATATTCCATTTTCTCAGTTATAACCCCTGTTAGGCTATGATTTTCACATGTTTTAAGCAAGATGTTCAATAAAGAGTCCAAATAACAAAGGGGATATATGTCTGAATCCCTTTTTAGCTGAATTTGTTTAAGTGTATCCATATTAACTTGTATTCTTGTGGAGGAATTATTATATGGGGTGCATCTACAAATGCAGTTTGAAGCAATTAGGAGCCACCTCACTGAACCTGCTCACCCACAGTGGCATAGCATGTCATGGGATGATGCAGCATGGAGGGGCAGCATCAGACGGGGAGTGTAGAGCAGCACCCAGCTGCAGCCACACCTGCACACAGACTGGGGCCCAGACCAGCAGGCCCTGATGAGAGCCTGGTGCAGGCTGCTTTGGTGTGAGCAGACAGGGCATGACCCCATGCAGAGCACTGCAGCCTGGATCCAGTCACCTGGTAGGCCAGATCTGGCCTGTGGGGTGCATCTTGCCCACCCCTAATCTAAACCTCACCTCCTGCAGGAGGATTGTAAAAAGGACACTTAATTTTATCAAAGGTCTTCTCAACATCCAAAAGTATCATTAGCCTTCTCATAGTATAGGAATTATGCAAGAGGCAAGGATTCTTAGAGCAATATCTTTTAAGAGGCTTTGAAAATATTGTGATGGGAACACTTTATGAGATTTATCTGTTCAGCAGCTTGTCTTTTGCAGCTTCGACATTATTACTATATCCAATATCATCTTATAATATTCTATGAGACCCCTTTTAGTCCAGTGCAGCTGATTTTGGAATCAAACACACACTTTATTTCTTGACATTTCACAAATAAGCAGCCTAAAATAAGAACAGTTTTCCTCAAGTTCTTGATATACCATCTAGAAAGGTAGGGAACCATCAACCAATATAGTTCAGGTAGGTGCTTGTGAGTACATCTCAATATGTTGAATTATTGAAATGTATCAGGCTAATCATAACCTAATAATTAATCTGAGATGCAGTTACATATGAGCAATGAATACAGTGGTAGTAGTGCACCGTCTATACTCCATAGGCAAAATGTATGCCAGCTCTGTGGTAGGAACCAGACACTTCATCCATCAGGCAAGACGTACAGCAGATGAATCTGCCAAAATATCCCACTGTACCACACAGGAAGCCCCCATTACCATTGGCAAAGCAGGTTAATTTATAGACTGAAAGTTTTCATGAGACTGACAGCAGGAAAAGGTGACTGCCTCGTCCATTCTTTCTTTAAACTCTGTTCTAAGGTTTATGCTGCTGCATCCCTCTGATTGCAAAACTAGGCTCTTACAAGGACACCTCATGTTCATTGTTTCTGTCTCTGTCTGTAGATGCTTTAGCTTCACTTTTGGTGGGATTGGTTTGTGAAGCGACATTTACATTGGATGCATCTACACAAGATGCTTTACTGTGGAGTTGACTAATTAGCTCCACAGTAGAGCATCACTGTCTACATGTGCACCTCTATTAGGCTGGAGTAAACTAATTAACTCTGTTGTAGGATAGTACTGCCTAACACAAGTACTATCCCATGGTGGAGTTATTTACCACACCACAACACTTATGTAGACAGTGACCAGGGCTGACTGGGGCACAAAGGTACTATAGTGCAGGGGCTGCCTACTGCCTAGCCCCGCACTGTAGCACCCTCGTGCCCCAACCAGTCCCTTTACAGCATGTTGATCTGGGGCAGAGCAGCCCCAGCCTGGCAGGCTGACTCCCCGAGTTCCCTGCTAGCCAGAGATGCACTGCTCAGCCTCAATTTGCTGTGGTCCCGGACACACATGTAAACACTGAGCAAGGGAGCAATAAACTTCAGCACAAACCACGCTGGAGTTTATTGTGTTGCATTAATATACTGTGGAGATGTGCTCGGTTTCTCCAAAGGTAATAATCAGGGTTGGTCAACACTCAGCCTCAAAAACACAAGAATAAGGTCGTGTGTAGACGAAACAAGGGGCATGTGTGCATGACACTTTAAAGAGGGTTAAATGCTTTTTCACTGCTTTAATGGTGTTGGTGTTTGCACACATCGGTGGTGTATTGCACAGTAATTCCAGCCACTGTAGCAAATTTGGCAGTGTAATGCAACTTAAATGACTCTGAGGATATTTAGTTTGCTGCCCTACAGCTGTGGAGTGAACCACCAGGCTCCGTGCAGCTCAGGAGCTCTGCAGAAAGCCCAGGAAGGCAGATTCCACCCAAGACAAAAAAAAAGTGCCGAGCCTGATTTTTTTTCCCCCTTTCCCTGGAGCCTGCCTGCCTGAGCTGTGAGGGGGCCAGTGCTTCCCTCCATGGCTGCGGTGTCCCCTGGGACCTTCCAAGCCAGGTGCCTGTGGGTGGGTGCCACCTGAGGAGGGGGCCACTGCTGCTGTGGAGAGAAACACCGGTCCCTCCGCAGCCCAGGGACCACTCTGGCCACCGGCAGCTCACCCTCTGCCGCCAAAGAAGCAGGTAAGTGCATGGGTGTGTGCACCACACAGGGGGTTACTTGCTCCTAAATTGAAGGGGTATTTTAAAAAACCCACCACTTCAATTTAGGGCCCTCATTTTGACTATACATGCCCTATGGTTTTAGGTTGTTCCATAGTCAGAATCCCTATCATCTGCTGCATCTGGTCCCAGAAGTCATATCAGACAGCTTACCCTCAAAGCATTTAACAAAATTTTCAATCTATTTAGTGGTGTGTTTAGCCCACTGTCTAAATTGTTATTTTTCAAACAGCCATCACCTTTGCTTAAGATTAAAAGTTTTTTTCTAGGGAAGAAACCCAATATTATACTTTTTGGTCCCATCCAATCATGATAAATCTGTAAGAGAGTAAATATATTGTCTGCATCTGGCTAAAAATTCCTACCTTCTTGCATCTGAAAATGCATCTGTGATAATGGTTGTGAAATATATTCCAAACACATGCAGACAAGCAATTATTTTATCCTGTGGGAATTCTACCAAAGAAATAAAGGAATGGGTTGAAGATGGAAGATAGTCATGTTAGCTGTTTGTGTACTCAAAAATAAGGTAACTATACCCAGTAAAGCAGATTACAGTAAAATTAAGGAAGCAAAGGACCTAAATCTCCTTTATAGAGTTCATGCCCCTATGATTCCATTCATTTTATGGCAGGGGCAACATATAGGGGCAACACGTCGGCTTAGCCGGTGGGCAGGGTGGCAGGCAGGAGCAAGAGTGCTCCCCCTGTGAATGCCAGCCTGGGAGTGGGGCTACCAGCAAAAGCAGCCGTGCTGCTTCTGGAAGCGTCTGTGGGAGTTATGGAAGCGGCGCGGCGCAGCCGCTTTCATGGCGAGTGAGATCAGCTGCCAGGGGACACCCCTCCCTCCGTTCGCTGACTGGTGTCAGGGGGGACACGTGCCCCCCTCCCCCCGACTCGAGGCACCAGACACCCATTTTTTATGGTGTAACAAAGATATGAAACAGGTGCTACAGCCTCTATTTCTATTACAAATATAACAATATTTCTCACCATTGCCCTATAATGTTTTCTTGATTCATCTCCCTTTCCCTATTCTTAATATCCTACTTTGATATCACAGTATCCCATACATTCACATGTATAAACATGTTTTCTTATATATCTAGACAACCTTATAAAGATAATGATTTTAGCACATATTTGTATTTCAGCCCAGTGAATGTTAGATAATTTGGGAACTTAATCTTATTTACATCCTATGGCCCTGATCTTGAATCAGCTTCTGCTGGTATGGAGCTCCTGAAATCACACACATTGTCAGAAGGAAGCACTCTACTCAGGTATGAACATCTACTTTAGGAAACTAAAAAAGCTTTCCTCATCTTAAGCTGTTCGTTTGTTAAGTTTCAGAAAACAAAGCACATGTCCATCTCTGAAAGCATGTGTTCAGTACTTGATCAAATAGGATCTCATAGACTTTTAAAGATGATATTGGATCTAGTAATTACCCTACATGCTTTAGTGGATCAGGACATAGTCTTCATATTGGTATTCTATAGGGATATATGTATTACAAACTTCTAATAAAAATTGATCAATTCATTGCTAATAAAAAAAAACAAGTCTGGAGAAAAGACTGGCAATACACAAATTTAATACTAGAAGTGAAAAACTGTTAGCCAGTTAAAACTATAAAGGGAATTCAGCAGAAAGGCAGATGTATTAAACCCAGTTGTCCAAGCCAAATTCTAGTTCAAGTAACATCTCTTTTCTTATGAACTATGATTTTACACTATAACTGTTTTAAAAAAAGTGTCTGAAATATTTTTCTATTACTTGGTTGTTTATGGTCAGCTATTTTTTTTCTTGGCTCTAATCAGATGTTATTGCTTTCTCTTAATTTGGTTTTATAGCTATTTAATGAATATTTTTCCTGTGAGGAAAAAAAATCTCAAGAATTTAAAGAATAGGAAAAAACCCTAGAATGTTATTTGTAGTTCAGATCAGGTGTTCTAAGAAGGAGCTACAAGCAGGTCTTTATCTTTGGCGGGTCCGCACACCACAGTGAAGTAGATCATTCAAGTGCAGAATCACTTCCAAATGTAGATTTGGCCCCCTCTACATGTACAGGTAAAGGTGCAATGGGATCTAATGCACAATTCACACAATCACACCTCCATGCCACGTGCATGGCAGGAAGCAGAATTGTGTGAATGAACGACGCATGCCCCTGGCGGCTGGGGGGGCATGGCGACACTGGTGGCGGCGCTAAGTGGGGAGCTCCCCCAGACACCACTGGCACTGCTGGTGGTGAGGGGGTGGCGAGCAGCTACCACCCACTGGTGCCACCGACAGTGTTGGCAGCGCCTTTTCATAGGGGGTGTACCGCCATGCTCAGGGGGTGCATATGCACCCGCATGCACCCCCTATGCATTGCCAATGATTGTGGGATCACACATTAGATCCCATCATGCCTCATTGCAGGTGCGGGGTGAGCCCACTACCAGGCTCCTGCTGCACTAACAAAAAACAAACTCCTGCAACTAGAAGCCCCATACACCCCAGGTGATGGGGCTCCCAGCCAAAGGGGTACCCCATGCACCCCTGGGGCCAGAGGATTGCCATTGCAGCAATCCCCCCCACCCTAGGGGTGCATGAAACCCCCAGACCCTGGGGATCATGGCTGCCACAATTCCTAGGACTTGGGCATTGTATGCTGGGCATGGGGCACCTCTGCAGTTGAGAGCCCTGTTAGCAGACATGGCTCCCAGCCATAGAGGAGACCCTGCTACACATGCAAATTAAAGCTGGATAGCCACCAGCTATAAAGTTAGTACACATTTTCAAGGTCTAACTTTTCATAGATGTTAGCATCGGAAGGGACCTCAGTAAGTCATCAAGTCCGACTCCGTGCCCTGGGCAGCTCCTTTATAATTGATTGGAGCTTTTTACTGTGTGATAGCTACTTTGTATGTGTAGCTGGTCTCCAGGTAATTGTGTAACTAACCAGCCAATTGTGCAATACCTGTAACATGTAGAGGGGGTCTTTAATTCTGCAGGCCATTAAACTATTGATAGTCACTAAGGCTTCAAACAGATGTTGTCTTTGTGCCACCATAAGAGGTGTGTATACAGATGCTTGGGAGTGGGGAAGGACTGTTTTAATTAGAGTGGTTCCCCAACAGCCACTCTAATTAAAACAGCTCACCATCACTGGTATTAATTCCCCCACATTTTAAAATGGATGTGGGGGCCCTTTAAGTAAAGCTCATTCAAGGAGCTTTAGTTAAAGCACCCACATAACCATTTTAAATCATAGGGGGGCTTAATACACATGACGATGAGGTGATGCTGGAGCTTTCTAAATAGAACGTGGAGCAGACTCAATTAACTGAGTGTTGCAATTAGAATGAGAACCAGCACATCTATAGGCAGCCAAGATGTCTACAGTGGCACAAAACCTGAGCAAACAGACCTGGGTAGGTGCTCCTAGGGCTTCAGGGACCTGATCCTGCATGCCCAGGAATCCCCCCTGCAGGGGATTCCTACAGCATGTGTTTCTCATTGTTGCACTGTGGGTCGGGATGTGGTCTGTAAATGTGGAGGGAAAAACTCCTGGACACCTCCTGGCACAGCTGATCCCACTCCAAACACAATATCTGTTTATACTCTAAGCTTTAGCCGTTTGCTTCCTGGATTTTCAGACACTCACATAAAAGGGTTTTTTTTTAAATCACTCTGACTATAAATGATATCAACTGTGTATAATAAATTTAAAATATTTTAGTTAATTTTGTTTGTGGTAAACAAGAATATCAATTCGGAAAAGGAGATTGTAACTACTGGAAAACCAAATTGAACAGTTGAAACCTAAGAGCAATTTGTATCACAGGGGATGTGGTAAGTAATCATAAATGCACATAGCTCTGCTTGAAATAGGGAGAAGACCTAAAGTCCTTGATAGTCTAAAGGGATCCATGAAGAGAAAACCCTGTATCCATGCAATGCACCATCAAAACAATGAGGTTCTACCTGGCTGCTGAGGTCTGCCTAAATGGATCCAGTTGCAGGGTTGAGGCTGAATTTGAACCATCTTTCATAGAAAACAAGATTTATCATGCATCTGGAAAATTCCCTGATACTGCTAAACTAAATCTCAAGAGGGATCTATTTTCTTTGTAGCTAACACTTACGTTATATCTGCCTGGAATCGAGACCAGCTTCCAGCAAAAATAAATGCTGAAGAAACCCAACCATCTAAAATTATTTTCTCTAACTGAAGAACAATCTGCTGGGTTTTATTATGTGGGATTTTGCAACATTCTGGTAAAAGTCATATATGTTTTTCTGATTACAATGAAGATAAGGTCTTGGATTCTGGACTAAGTCCTTTAAAAAATTTAGATAAAGATCTTAAAGTATCAGCTTCTGAACAAATCAGGTAATTAAAATTCCCCTTTGCTGGATTTTTAATGTAATATTGACACCATATAATTAGTTTATTCTATTTTCCCAGTGATATTATTCAATTATATTCTGCTGATTAGCGTTTTGCTCTTCATTTTGGTAAGCTGCTGAAATGTAACAGTGTGGACAGCACTGGATTTTATTATATTACATTTCACATGTTTCTTAATTTCTTCTGTCTTTTAAAGCTGGAAACTGTGTTGAGCTCTTAAAATTAGCTGTAACATTTTTACTGAGATGGGTAATTTCTGGGTTCTTGCTTTTGCAGAAATTCTGGGTCTGATTTTGTTCCTATTTAATATTTATAAATCATTGTCACTGGATTTTTCTACTTTGACTCTGAGACTAGAGCTCCTCGTGGGAGTGCAGTGCTGCTCACTGTGAATATGGGTGACAGGATCTACCCACAGATAAGGGCTAAATTGTGGCATTTAGGTATAGCCTGAAGCAATGTGTAGTGTGCAGGTGCATTGCCTAGGGGAAGCACTAGAAGGCATTGTGCCTCAGAAGAACAGGTCCTCCTGGGAGTGCCTGCTGGGAGTAATTTGCAAGACCCACTTCATAAAGTGCAGCATAGTTTTGTCCAAATCACCAGTTAGCTTCACTGACCTGGTGCCATTGCTCTGCCTGCTCCTTTCACCTCCTGTCCCATTTGCTCAGGAATGGGGGAGGGGACATCTGGTGCCCAGACTCTGTGCCCCTGTGCTCATAGATCTTATTTGGATAGCCTTAATGGAGCTGTGCAAGGCAAAGATATTCTCCACCCCATTCCCCTACATAGTCATGTTTGGCTTGAGTATAAAATCTGCAGTTGGAAGAATGAGCCATTCTAAAATCCACCAGCCATCCTTTCTATAGATTACCAGATCCTCAGTATGAACTGTTTGTCTTCATAACTGCTTTAATGCCTTATGTGCATTTTGAATGGAATGCCAATTGGATTTTTAACATCCCTAAGTTATTTGTATTTAAACAATTAAGAGTGGATAAGATCTCTTCATGTAGTTGCAGCTCTGTTTCTAAAAGACCTGATACTAGCTTTTTCTACATTTTCCCTGTAAATGGTGTCATTTTACATTAATAAAGTCTCCTTTTTTGTTGAAACAGCTCCTGTGTTTTCTGTTGGTTCTTTGGATTAGAATGGCTGTTATGAATTTGACAACAGTTATCAAATCTCCCCTGCAGCGGACTGACTGTCAAGGATATGATGGTCAAATGTTTCACATATTGCAATCAAACCATTTGTGTTTAGTTTGAAGAATTCCAAAAGAAAGCTGTCAGCTAAGAAATGAAGTCAAAGTAGCCTGAAGCTTTTGGAGCATGTTGATCCAATTATGATGATCCACTCATATCCTTCAGCTTTTTTCAAAATCAATTTTCATTTTAGCTCAGGGGACGTTTTTTGGTAATGCAGAGAAACATCTGTAAGGGTATTTCAGATGTGTTGTTTCAGGAAATTTCTTTTTTTCTGCAAGACAGCATTGAACTCTACGCATATTTTGCAAGTATCTTTTGTCTGCAATAGATGTGTACACCTACACACACATCACACACACACACACAATATTTAATAACCTGCATCTGAATTATACATTTGTTTACATGTGTTCTGTTCAGCTGCTTCATCCTAAAGCAAAAGACCACATTACAATCAGAACAGGTTAAATGGACATCTCCTATAGATGTAAAAAAACCCTAAAATGTCAGTGTTGAAGTGTAGTGGGCCAAATTCTCAGCTGGTGTGTACTAGCACGTATCCATTGCATTCAACAGAGCTATCCTGCTGTATACCAGCTGAAGAGCTGGCTCTATTTATAATTCATGCAAACTTACCAAACAGATGGTTATTTTCATTCCCACAGTTTAGATATACAATTGAAAAGTGCCTAATCTTCAGCTTCTTCGGGGCAGGAGGGATGTGACTGCAGTGTTCTGACCCCACTAAATGCTACAATAGAGTGGGTGCATCTATACGTGCAATTAAGACAGAGCAATAAATTCTGGTGTAGGTTGCACCAGAGTCAACTGCTCCCAGGCACAGCATCTACATGTGCACCCCGGACTGTAGGAGTTTGAGCCGGGGATTGTAGCACAGCATCTACATGTGCACCCAGGACACATCCCCGGGCTAGCAGAGGACCCAGGGGATCAGCCCCCGGCTCTGGGTGGTGGTCAGACAGCAGAGAGGCTGGCTGGGGCACAAGGGTGCTAAAGTGCAGAGTTAGGCATCAGGCAGCCCCAGCACTTCAGCACCCTCGTACCCCAGCCCACCCCTGTCACTGTACATGCGCTTTTTAGCACGCATAAGTACTCCACCATAAGATGGTACTGTCCTCAACAGTACCATCTTATGGAGGAGTTAATTAATTTATTGTGCCCTAATACTGGCACACATGGTGATGCTTTACTGTGGAGCTAATTAGCCTACTCCACAGTAAAGTGCACTTGTAGATGCACCTAGTAAGAACAAAATGAAGCAATATTTGAGTAGTAAAATTACAAATAAGGAACAAAATCCTGTGCTCCTCCCTTAAAACAGTAGTTTTGTTGGCTTCAAATCAAACCATGGGAATACGCACATGAGCTGAGACAACAGGGTTTGGCCCAAGGTCATTGAATATTATTCTCATGCTAGATAATATGCCGTCACCATGTTGTTTTCACACCAGATATATGCCAAGTATTTCGTAAATTTAATTAAATGAGGAAACATGCCAAACATTTGCATACAGACTAAATGCTAGAAATCTGGATTCAGTGAGTGATTCTAAAGTTTGGAAATTATCCTTGGATTGGTAGAATCTCCAGGATCACACAGATGAACAAAATTCCTCTGCCTCTAAAAGGCAAACTTAAGAAAAAGCTGAGTTTCTACCATCTCAGTTATCTCTGGCCATCTCCTGTTAGATTCCATTCCATTTACAAATCCCCACAGATAAAGAAACCTGAACATTCAGGTTTAATTCTTCTCTCATTTATATTATGGCAAATCTGGAGTAATTCTGTGGGTTTTACATAGGTGTACAAACTAATGTGTCAGGGCAGTCAAAGGATCAGAGTTCAATATTTGTCAAAATATCATAGCCTACAAGTCACTGTTGACTAAAACTGCTTTACAAGCAAACTCCAAGGCAATGCTGCCTAGGTAAATCCCACATGCAGTATTTGGTTGGATCAGCATGAAGCCATTCCAACTAGCAATTATCTCACAAATAGTCTATGCAATCAGCAAACTCTCAGTCATTTCCCTTTTGTTGTCTATAAATAGATAATGAACTATTCAAAATATCCATAGAAGGACAAGAGTTTTTGGCTAGCAGTAAGACAGGCAAAAGCAGTGGTTCTCAATTTTTTTAGACTCAAGGCACCCCCTTGTTAGACTCAAGGCATCCCTCAGAAAATGTCAGCTCTTAGCATTCACTTATTTTTTTTACTACAGAAACATCATAGAGCAAATTTCCTGTTGCAAAGAACTCTGAAATAGCACACCGGGTCAGAATGTTTTTAACCCTATGGATTCCTTTTTGAAATCTCTGGCTCCATCTTGTGAAACATGTGTAGTTGTTTGCATACCTAGCAGTGTTAATATCATATGGCACCCTGTACCACAGTACCTCTAAAAGTATCTCACATCACCCTGGTTGAGAATCACTGTACTACATTCAAAGTGTCTGGGAAACTAAAGTTTTACAATATTTCTATCACCTGTCCCTTTGATTCACTGAGGACTCAGATGGTTTACCCCCAAGGGGCAGTGGTTAACATTCTGTTGCATTAGGATATTGGGAAGGAATGAGGACAAGAACTTTACTTCATTGTGGACTAGCTATTTTTTTAGTGTTGATGTACCTAAAGATATTGGGAGCTACCCAATACTATTTAAACCATAGTTGCTCAACTCCTGGCCAATGGGCCAGATCCAACCCACCATCTGGCATGTCATCTAGCCCATGGGGCTCCCCAAGGGTATGGAAATTTGGTAGCAGGAGAGCAGCAGCAACATTAATTGCTGCTCCTTTGCTACCAAGTTTCCAGAACAGAGGAGCCCAGTGAGCTGGATAACATGGCCCTGCATGCCAGATTGTGTAAGTGTGTGGCTGGTTCCGGATCAGTGGGATTGGGCCAGTGTATGACTGGATCTGGGCATATGGGATCATTCTGACATGTTCAGTTGCACCCACGGACTGAACCCTCGTTCAAGGATCAAGGTCATGGACTGATTCCACACCACTCCCTAACTGGTAGGGGTAGAAGTATAGCTAACACATGGGGGGACTATGGCGAGTACAGGTCCCCCCAAATTTCTGCACCAATGGCAGGGAGCAGGGCTGCAGCCCAGCCATAGCTAGTACCTAGCAGCAGTGAGAGCAGTGGTGGTACCACGTAGCTGTGCCCCCAGTGGTCAACACTTATGCATTATGACTGGAAGGTTGCGTACCATTGATTTAGACCATTAAGGCCTTTTATTCCTTAAATGAGATGCTCATACAAGTGCTAATATGTTATCTATGTTATCTATTTATGTCAACACAGTTACAGCTGAAATACTGAAATAGCAAATCTTACAATAGTGTGTTTGGTAAAACAAGATATTGATGTCAGTGGGATTCTTCTATAATTCCTGTGGCATAATATAAAGCAGAATCGGGTTCATAGTCCTCAGTATGATAACATCATACTCTGAGAGTTTTAAGAATCATTTAGAAAATTACTGGCTTTCAGCAGAATGCAGATTTGGTTTTGCTCATTTTAAGGTGCTTACTTTGCTTAAGGAAAATGAGTGATTTATTTAATAATGTTGGGTCAAATTCCTACCACTGATTTAAATGAGCTTCTACAGCTTTACACTAGCTGAAACTCTAGCTCCAAATGTCTACTTTATTAATGAAATCAATGAAAAGGCCATCCTAAATTCTCCAACAATTTAATTGGGAATTGGAACAGGTCAGTAAGAATATTTGCCTGTGAAAAAGCAAACCAACAGATAAGAACTCAATTGGCAAGTATTTTTATTTCCTGATGATTCAAAACCTCATCAAAATCAGAAAGCGTACAGTAGATGGCCCGAATTTGCTTTATCTTTGGATTTAGACTGTGAATTATACTATGGGGTTAAAACTGAACCAGATGATTTTTGGAGTTCTTTCGGGGCATAGACAGTAGTTATATTTGTTGCATGATTGGCAACTTGAAAGCACTCTACAGTCATGCCATGACATGTGCACATTTGCAGAACACTTTAAAAGTGGCTAATTGGACAACAAATTAACCCTGGTCAAATGAGGGATCAGAGGAAGATTCTCCACTTTGGAGCACTTTAGGTAACATCTGTTCCCTAGGGTCAGTCCACCCGCCCCTGGTTCTGTCTACAGGAAGGGACGTGGGAGAAGTGAGGGAAAGCGAGCTATGTGCTGGGGATTTCCAGGCCTGAGCTAGAGGTAGGGGCAGGTGGATTGGAGCCCCCTTATTTTGCATCCCCCCCCACCAACTCTCTGCCCTCCAGCTCAGACTGGGAAAAACACGGCCTGCAGTTTGCTCCCTCTCCTTTCTCTCTCCTCCTTCCTGCAGACAGCACCAGACCTGGGATGGAGGGACAGGGATAGGGAAGAGAGGCTGCAGGCAGGTTCCTCAGCTTGATCAGCTCCAAAGTGGACCTCAATTCTTCCCCCCCCCCTCACGCCCCCCTCCCACACACACACCCAACAGGCAAATGTCTGTTGGGGCAGGGGGGCCTCTCTAACTCATGGCACTTTATGTAAAGCACCATGAGTTAGAGCAGGAGCCTGCATGTCTGTCAGTGCCTTGAATGTACAATAGACCTATTGTTCAAAAGGTACATTAATTATAGTTTATTTAACTACAAGTATTTATTGTTCTTCAAAGGATAGAGGTTCCAGAAACTGTCTGAACATTTAGTTGGCCAGTATTCAACAAAATATTAAGTTTTGTGTATTCATTAGCAAGCTGTACAGTTAACTAGGAAATGCATTTAGTAGCTTATGAGTACAGGCTGTCCTCCTGCAAATACCAGAAAGAAGATTTTATCCCACACTGATTAACACTATTGGTCCGATTGTGCTGCTATAGCATGGTCTAATGGGCAGATATCCATGGAGTTACTTCTGATTAGCTCAGATGTAGCTGGCAGTAAGGCTCTGCAGACAGTGGAAATTTTTTGGCTGCTAGAAAAGAAAACAGGCCCAGGTCAAAATGAAATGGGAAAAGTGTGTTGTAGGTCGATTCTAAATGTTTCATTCACCTCAAAATGAAACACTACATTTCATTCTGGGGCAAATAAAACATTTCAATGAAACCCAAACAAAAAAAAAATTATTAGTTTTTAGGACATTTCATCCTTTTTTCAATAAATTTAGGTCAAGTTTGAAATATAAAAGGATATTGTTTTGGAAAGAAAACTCAAAATATTTAAAAATGCCTAACACATTGAAGGTTTAAAAATTTTGGAGGAATTTATTAGGCATACTTGACTCACATTCATAAATAGTGAGTCAAATCTGATCTATCAAAACCAGCCTCCAGTCACTGAAAATATATCACTTGCTCTGATAGCTTTGTTTTCTCTGGCTCCTTAGGACAAGTCTTCCTTTTCTTTCTGTGGTGCAGGAAGCAAAATAAGGTATCTACAGTTGTTTTACAGAACTTGGTCATTCTAGCTAAATGTTTCCACCTTGTACATACTATCTTTGTTTGTGGTAGAATGAAGCTGACAAGGCAAGAGCCAGATCAATGTGAAACATACCTGTTTCTTAACTGCAATAATCCTTTTATTCAGAGAGAAGTGAGATTCTGATTTTTTTAAAGGAAAATCTTCTGTAATTGCCCTCAATAGTATGCTGTTCCAGAAATAACATAAACCTGTGATGACATATCAACTTATTATCAGTTTTCCTGACAATTAGTGCCAAATCTAACTGAAGTCAATGGCAAAACACAAGTCACATGTACCAAATGGTGAAACTGTAAAATTGGTAACTTTGCCTATTTTAATTAACCAAGAAGTTTGCACTGAACTGTATATGCTTTGTAATATCCCTAATCCTGTTGCATTGTTTAATAACCACAACATGCTAAAGCCAGCTCTGACTCTTTCCTATAGAGCTATAGATGTTGTTTCAAGATGTATAATATGCTCCTTTCCTTATCCTTAGCTCTGGGTCAGCAACCTACAGCCTGCAGGCCAGATCCAGCCTAGGGAAACATTTTATATAGCTTAAATCTGAGGCAGTGTTTCTGTAAGGTGGGGGGGGGGTGTTAATTGGTGACATTTTGAGGTACTTGGTGGCAGATGGTTTTACTCACACAGTGACCCAGCAGCAGGGAGAAGTCATGGTAGCAGCACTGTGTGGGGGCACGGCGACTGTGGCTGTGACTAGTGGTAGTGTGGGCTGGGATAGAAACAGCCTATGCTTGGAGTTAAGCTCCGTTAAAGCATCCTCCTGCTCCAAAACGTTGCCAACCTCTGTATAGCAAGGCTCTGATTCTGCCCGCTGGTGTGCTCATGTGTAACTTTTGCTCTTGACTCCTTACTGTAGGATCATGAATTAGATAGGGAGAGATTTTCAAAAACAGCAGTGCAACTAGAGTGGTCAGAAGCAGGAGGTTCCTGATAATTCTGAAAGGTGCTGCTGTCTCATGAGTTTATATTTCTATTATGCTTTGTAAAGACAAAAAGCACAATGGTCTTGGTTGTGTCATAGTAAGATGGGATAATGGGGCCAGGTGACCTTAAACAGGAGTGGTGGACATCCCTGTTTCATTCTCCACCTCCTCTCTAGCTACCCTGCTAGCAAGAGAAGTCAGGATTGCAGTCAGGAGTCTCAAAGTGG
>NW_005842216.1:1681870-1686330 GCF_000455745.1 Alligator sinensis
TCAGAGAAGGATTGCTCCACAGAGTGCAAAATACAAGGAAAATGAGCAGATAGGTTGTGCTTAGGGAAGCTGGAACACTCCTAGAAGGAATGAAATGCAGTGAAGGCTGGCTCCCTATTAGCAGGAAGAAGGAAAGGGTAGACAAAAACATCCTCTATATTCTCAAACAGATACCATGAATCAGCAATACATAACCACATACAATTGATTACATTGCATTGCTGCTAAAATATGGCAACTAAGAAATGGATTTGAGGAAGAAATCATATAATGAATGAGCAGTAGCTCAGAGATTTGTAGGTCAGTGCATACAGCTCACGCCTCTGCATGCAGCTGAGGAAGGTAATGCAAACACTCTTCCAAACTTTGCTAAGGACAAAACAGTGGGGCAGGGTGGAACGTTGCTGTAAGATATTTATTTTTCTATGTAAATATCCTTTAACCTTGTTAACAAATTAAAATGTCATTATGGATTCAATGAGATTAAAAGGTAGCCAGTATCTGCAAATAAGAAAAGTAATGAGCACTTGCTTCAGCTTGCAACAATGAACAGTAAACAGATCATTTTGATAATTCATTGTTAAAAGAGTAGGGAGGGAACTTCAGGTTGAGTACTTATACTGACATGCTTAAAACAGTAGTGATTTTAAGTGATATGTTTGTTTTAAAGCACAAAGTAGAGCACCCAGTGTAATGAAATTCAGTTCTGATTAGGGTTTTTGAAGGATATGGCAATATAAATAAATAATAATAATAATGGTAGTACTTATATTCCTTGTCTCTTGAGGATCATAACACAATTGTGAATCAGCCTCAGATTCTACAAGGTGAACGGCTACATGATATATAAAACACACTTGTTTATACATAAATGTGGGTTATAGTATAAACAGTAGAGCTGATTTTCCTATTCTGCCAATATTTTCAAGATGCCTGGATATTTTTTCCATTTTTTCTTCTGTATCAGAACTAATTGAGAATGTTTTTTCATAAATATAAGTTGGGTGATGGTAACGTATATAGGCATTTGCTTGAAAGTTTAAGAGGTAGATGATGGAGCCTGGCATCATTGCTTGATGGAAGATAGAAATTGATTTCCTGAAGCTGAATGAGAGATGATAGGTAGGGTGGGGATAGGAGATAGGCTGAGTTTTTCGTTTGGGAAGAAGACAAGTCTAGAGTAGAGAGATGTATCAGCAAATTATTCACAAAGAGGTGGGAGCTCAATTTGTGTTTGCAGATAAGATACTCAGATATATGATATAGAAAGAAAAGAGAAAGGGACCAGGGACAGACGGATGAGGAAGATTCTCTGAAGGATACATTGAAGGAACAATAAGAAAGTATAACCCGGAAAGGACAGTGTCACAAAAGCCAAATGGACAGGTTGGGCACAAGATTTCAAGAAAAGCATAGTCATCTTCCTAACTGCTGGTGGACTGTTCTAAGAGGATAAAGATGAAGTAGTGGCTCTGAATTTTAGTTAGAAAGAGATCTTTAGAGACTTTAGGCAAGAGCATTTTCAGTGAAATGCAATGAACAGATGTGCAACTAAAGATGGTTTAGAGAGGAACAAGCTTAGAGTTGAAAAAGAGAAGGTAGAGGGTAAGGTAATCAGAAAGATAAGTGGGGTCAAAGGATTTTTTTTAATATGAGAGGGACTAAACATGTCTGTTTTGTGTGGGGAAAAGAGTAAGAAGAGAGTGAAAGGTAAAGGAGACGGAGAGTGAAAAAGAAAACGAGAATACACAAGACCATCAGGATATGAATTGGGATGGGATCACCAAGGTAAGGGAAGAGGCTAGAGTGGGGCAGCAGATATGAAGCTTCTGTGTCTTTAAAGGTGAAAGTTGTAGGAAGGGAAGGAGAGGCAAGCTGAGAGGGAGGGGAAGGTCACATTATATTTGGCAAGATTTTGTGTGGAAAGAGAAATGGAAATAAGGAGGCAGAGAAATTGAGGAGAAAGTCAAGTTTAACAGAAAATTGTCTGGGATTGTGAGCCTGGATTCAACTAAATTGAATCTATGTAGCGGGACATTTTCTGTTTCTATTCTGATTTACATCAACTGAGTCTGATCTTTGGGCTTATGTTTTAAATTTCAGTAGGGAGTAACTGAGGTAACATTTTGAAAATATTATAATGATATCTTCTTAAAGGGAAGAAGAAAGATTTCTAGTCCCTCATGTCTCCTTGACCCTTACATTTTTGCTTTGACCATAAACCACTTATCAAGTTTGATATAAATATTATACAACTTTCAAAATTGTGTTCAGCTTTTAAATTTTAGACATGAGTAAATGAAATGATTTTTTTACTGTGATCTGTTGCTCAGGGGCAAATACATAAAGATGATACATTTCAAAACTGAAGCTTTTGACTTAAAGTTTAGCAGAGTCATTAGTCATGTCATACATGCCAAGTCTGGAGGATTTTGGCATAGCTGTTTAAATTTTAACAAAGGATAAATTAAATGAACCTTTACCTAAGATATAGTGTAGAGGACAGAATGCCAACCATTAAGATATATATGTTAATTTACCAAGAACAGTTGAGTTCTCAGCATCACATTAAAATATCAGGGTCACAAAGATCATTCCCCACAAATATGCCAAGAATGATCCAATTTGGATGAAACAATAACTATTTTAGTTGGGATGCACATAAACAGTTTGGCTCTGATGTATTTTCCTGAGTGAATTACAAAAGCAGAATGTGGATGTTCTGGTATCTTGGGAACTGAATGCTCACAACTACTGGCTGTCAACTTGAAAAATGTTAGATCTACATCTCTCCACAACTGTCTTAGGTTTCTTGGAACTGAGCCTAGCTATTAGCAGGGGGTAAATAAGACATAAATTGACAACAATGTGCATTATGGGGCAAAATGTTGAAGGATGAGCATTAGCTGTAAACTGCTAATGGATTTCTTAGAACTACCTCATTTGATTTGAGACTCAGAACTTTTTTGAAGCTGGTTCACCTCATATGTACTCCAGGAATTCAGAAAGATGTTTTGTTCATTTCAGTATTTCAGAGAACTTGGACAGTATTTGTTACAAATGCACTTTTAATATACCCCATTGAAGACTGATATTGGTGGAATTTAATTCAGCATTTTGCATAAGTTGTTCCCATTGAAATGTAAACTGCACTAAGTAAAATAGGTTAAAGACTCTATTACAATTTTTGAACTATATGCGCATAATTTTTTAACTCTTTTTATCAGTGCTTATAATATATTAAGATGCCAGTCTTTAAAGAGCCCATTTAAATTATCCAGAATTGTAAAAGAAACTGGAGATGTTCGGAGGGTTAAATTTTTGCTAATTTACAAGTTCTTTTGGAAAATCCTTTTCAAATCTAAAAGCTGGGCTTTCCACACATCATTTTATCTACTAAGATTAAGTAATCCTGAGGAAGAAAGGGCGGTTTCAAGAAAGAATTGGAAATGAGCAAGTGCCACTTGCAACTCCTACTGCAGCTAACATACAGCAAATTCAAAATACTCATAGCTTTCAAAAGTTAATTCGGTTATATAGGATGAACACATATTTCAGAGCACATCACAAGACTGAGAAGCATGATCAAATCTAAAACAAAATAAAGCCCCAATTCAACAACACATAAGTATGAACCCAACCGTAACCTTGTGAGTAGTCCTATTAAAGTCAATAGTAGTAGGCAGAGGTATGCTCTGTCTTTGCTTTCCTCCCCATTTTCTTGGCCTTCACAATGGTATTTTTCCTGTATTCTATGTTTTTGCCTCTGTGTGCTAGAGGTACAGATCTTTCTACCTACACCATTGTTTATCATCTCTTTGATGATTTGAGCTGAGCTCAATAATGAAGATTTGAGTCCAGTCTTGAGCAACCCTAAATTTATTGACATCATGTAAAGTTTGCTTTCTCACCCAGTGTCAACACCAAACCCAGAGAAAGTTTTTGGTATTCAATGAATTTTACTTTGGATTTGGGTTCCACTTTTCCCTGAAATTTGAAATAAATTTTGGGGTGGGGTGGTGAATCCCTGTAGATATGGATTATGGATTTTTATCTGAAACCACCTGTATACATATCTGGTTCACTGTGTCCCTTTCAGAGAGATGATTTGCAACTGGGAGATTTTTTTTTAATGATTCATCAAATTCCAGGTCAGCCATGCCTGAATTGAAGTATGTGAATAGTCCCAGTGAAATCAGTGGGACTATTTATGTGCATGGTTAACAACATTCCTGAATCAGAGCCTAAATATGTTGCTTATGACTCACAGACTCTTTCATGTTCTACCAAGATAGCACACACCTGGGACTTAGAACCAGAAGTAAATGCAAGTTAGGTCAAGTTGTTATAATGTCATTAGGCCACTGGGTTAAAGAAAATGGTACTAAATGAAATCTATTTCAACACACCACAAAGTATCACTAAGATTTATTCTTTTAGATGCAGCCTACTCAGGTTCA
>NW_005842216.1:1686361-1703224 GCF_000455745.1 Alligator sinensis
GATTCACACTGATCATTCCTTTCTGCCACATGTGTACAAATGATCAATTTAAAGTTTCAGGGATGTCATATTTGGCCTCTGATTCCATCAATTTTCTTTGGCTCTAGGTTTCCCTTCAGTGGCTGGAATGTAAATTATGAGAATCTGAAGGAGAAAGATGTAAATTATCAGGCTCTGTCAACTTCAATATTCTCAGTCTGATGGATCCCTGGTTTGACACCAATCTGCTTGTCAGTCACTCTTGCAAAATATTAACACACTAGATTATCAAATGTGTTAGTCAACTGTTATATCTTGCAGAGTAGAATTTTTAAAAGTGCAGATATGCAAAGGATTTATTCAAAAATTGGGCCTATTCACATTACAAAACATCTGCTGAGATGCAGTGCTTACCCTAAAAAACTTGCCAGTCTTTTGCCTCTGATAATGGGGTTACTTTAATATGTATATTATTCTCTGGGTGTTAACAACTGAGATAAGTCTAGATGTGTATAGAAGACCACCAGAAAATTTCAGGTAACTTAAGTTTGAAAATGTTAACCAAATAATTTACATTAATCTCATTAGGAATTAATTAAGTGAATACCAGTAAGTTGTTTTTATGGTCTAGTGAGAAAGGACATGCATGAAGTACTGAATGTTCCAACCATAGGGGACAGAGTGAAAAAGACAGTGAAGCAGAAGTGTGAAGAGACAAAAGCAACAACCAGACAAGATGAACTGCAAAACACAGACTGAGATCTGGAACAGGCAGAAAATAACTGCTAATCTAGAGATGCAAAAAGTGCTTCAGTATGAAAGTAAGCAGGGCAACTTGAAAAGAGTTAAAAAGACATTAGAGAGACTCAAAGAATAAATTAAAGATGAGAAAATGTGGTAGAAGTCTTGGGATTCATTCATTTATTATAGATGCTGGAGGTTGGACAAATGGAACAAGGGAGAGGAGAAAGGTAAGTAAGGCTGAAAAGAAGGTTGGAATAGTAAGTGTCAGCTTGAGATAAAATTTTAGAGGCGAAGGGGTAGATTGTAGAAGACTGGGCTTTGTCACACATTCACTTGCAACTGTTGCAAATTACTGGAATTTGGTTAGTAGGGGTGTGCGAAATTTCACCCGCTGTTTTGTTTCGACACTGTTTTGACTCATTTCGAAACAGCAAAATTGAAATGAAAGGCTTTGAAACAGCCTCAAAATGAAACGAGGGCAGTTAAAACATTTCAAAATGAGTTTTGAAGCTGAAGCTGGGCTTAGCTGCAGGGAAACAGAAAGTAAGGGGAGGGAGGGGGAAGAGGGGGGACATTGACATTGATTGTGTAGCTGGCCAGTGACTGTGATCCTTCCCTGAGGTCCCTTCCAATCTCAATGCTTAGGGAAAAGGATGGAAAAACAGCATAAAAGACAGCATTGTCTGAACTGGCCTGCTTTCTGCCTTGGGGTAAGTTACTGAGCTATCTTCCAGGAGCTCAGAAGCGTTAGACAACAAAGGCTACTACTACCGTTGATTTTATTTCCTACTTGCTAACCTAGCACGTGTGATTTCGCAATACCTTTTGCTTTCTTTCTAGACCCTTTTATTTTATTATTATATTTGTGGGAGGGTGGCTGTGTCTATCTCAGTTCCCCTCAGAACTCGCCTGCCACAACTTTGATTGAAAGGGAAAGATGTTCAGTGTTAATACTTGAGGGGGAGAAAGCACCACAGACTACCCAGATGGTTAGCTTCATGGTGCTCACTTTATTGGTATCAGGGTTACAATGTGACTTTCCCCACGCTAATTGCCTCATTAGCGGGGAAGTGAGTTCCAATTAACTCTTGAACCAGGGAGTCTCCCGGCTGCATTAGTCAACTTCTGCTTGGGCCAGGCTCTCGCCACCAGTTACCTCATTGATGGGATGTACAGCTTACCATCAATCATCCTGGCAGAGTGGTGTCTTCGCTGCGGTTTCCTGCATCTGGCACTGGACCCAACGTGGGCCCCACCTGCCTGGTGAGGAGATTGGTTTCACCTGGTTTCTCCCTTTCTGTGCATGGCCCCAGAGTCTCTTGCCTCAGGTTTCTATCCTCTGCTGGGCTCTCCAAGACCACCCAGGTTCTCCTTGGCTTGCCCGTGCCAACTATGGGACTGGGGTAGGTGTCCCTGCTCCTTACCTGCAGGCTGCAGTGTCCCCATGTCCCAGATCCCCGACCCTCCTCTGGTACCAGCTCTCCGCTTCTCTATCTTCGTCTCTCCAAAGGTCTCCTCCTCTTCCAACAGTGCCCAAGGGTGGAGCTGGGTTTATGAAGGTGGCGGCGGGCGTAATTACCCTGATTATCCTAAGGTGTACGAACTCCCTTCACCTGCATCAAGTGCTCCACATGGTTAACTGAGTAATGGGGCTTCTACATAAGCCCCTGTTACAATATTCATTGATTTATTCTTTTCAATTTCATAATTATATTGGATATTATACAATAATTATACAATAATATTATACAATAATTATATTGGATATTAACAGAATTTATATAGGAAGGCACATATACATTTATATATGTTTATAAAGAAAATATACTATGAAATACACCATAAAGTGTGCTAGAAAGGCAGCTAGCAAGCCTTCAGGGAGGGGGTAGAGGGAGAGGCGTAAATTCCTTGCCCCACCACCCCAGACTGAGATTCAGCATATTTGCTACAACAAGCAGGCATAAGGTTTCCACTAATACAAGCAGCAAAGAGAGGGGAGCAGTGCCAGTGCCACTGCCTGTGCCTGAGTCTGCATCCATTCTATGAGCTCCAGCCATCACCACCACCACCATGATGACCACAACAAGCAGCAGCAACAGCACTAGCACCAGCATGACAGTCTCCTCCACCCCCATTTCACTTCCCATGCTGAGCCTTCCAGTGCCAGGGGAAAAGCTGGAGCTGGATCTGGATCTGAGTGCCCTAGCAAAGGAAATTCTGGGGAAGGAGGGGGAATCATCTGAGTTTGTGCTCCACACCCCTAAAGTTTCCCCTAGAGCCAGGTCTCCTTCCCCAGAAGGCACTTCAGAGAGGCTGAAGTAGAGGTTGCAGACGCAAGCAGTTCAGCTGAGTCCACTGACCAGTGTTCCAAGTGAGAGGGTGTTCAGCATTGCTGGTGATGTAGTGATACCCCACTGCACGTGCTTGGATCCTGGTTAGGTGGAGCAACTGGTGTTCC
This sequence comes from Alligator sinensis, assembly GCF_000455745.1. NCBI lineage: Eukaryota > Metazoa > Chordata > Crocodylia > Alligatoridae > Alligator > Alligator sinensis. The sequence continues at coordinate 1,689,543 of NW_005842216.1, forward strand.
TCCAAGTGAATCTCCCGCTGCTGGGATTCCCCAAGCTCCAGGTGCAGATGGAGTGAATGCCACCCTCCTTACTCCATCTACACCTATTTCCTTTTGTCATGTTTTAAAAACCATTTAATGCCCCACTCTCAGAGCTGGAGGGGGCACTCATTACATCACCAGCCAGCAGAAGAAGAATATGTCCCTGCTGAGCTTCCATGCCAGGATGAACTTGAAAGTATGGGCTAGAGCTATGAGGAAGGAGGATGCCCCAGGTCCTGGGCATGACCACTAAAACTATACTCTGCCAGGGTCAGGAGGCCTGGTGGGACTGATGGCAGCACAGCAGCCCCAGAAAATGCCAGGACCGAGGATCCCCCTGGTAAAAGGCAGGTAGGAGGCACCATAACCTCCAGCCACCACACACACATACACACACACACACACACACACAGTCCTGGCTGGGGAAAGCCCAGACCTGTCATGTCTTTGACAGGCCTGAGGCTTGCTGGTTGCAGTGCAGTTGTGAGGCTTCAGGTGAGCTCAGCTTAGCTACCTGGGATGCCAGCTTTTGGATTGAAAAACCCTTTGTCAGGGTGAAGTGAAAATGGAAATGGAAGTGTCAGGGAGTGAGGGACAAGCTGGGGTGAGGGAGGGAAGGGGGATGTAGCAGCATAGGTAAACGTGAAGAGGTACCTGGGGAGTCAGATGTCCAGCAGGTTGTAGTGTGTCAGAATTCCAGTTTCTATACTGAGTCCCTGAGTTTTTGTACCTAGGAGGTTGATGAAGTGCAGTTCATCGACTCATCTCCACTTTTACCTGAGCTGCTACATCTCCCTTCCCCACCCACCCCAGCCTGTCCCTTACCCGCTGACACCTCCATTTCCATTTTCACTGGCTGGCTTTCTTGCCTGCTTTGCATGCCATCCCCTGGCTTCTTTACTATTCCTTCCATCCAGGAACAGTACAATCACCAACTGCAGGTGCTTCCTCAGCCTGACAAAGGGTTTTGCAACCTGAAACCTTGCTAAGATATATTTCTGTAATTATTCAGTTGGTCTACTAAATTATACCAGATTACATTGACCCAAAGGACCTTATCTGCCAGTGCCATGTCCTTAGACCAACACCCCTAGCACCTGACTGGAAGGACGCAGGGCCCTGGGCACATCTAAGCCCCAGGGCTGGGGCTGACAGATAGAGTTCTCTGGCAGCTGCTGGAGAAGAAACTCCTGCAGGAGAGGAAAGAAAGGCTCTGTGACAGTGTGACTGCCTGAGATGCTGCTGGTGCTACTATGCTGCTTACTAAGTTATTATTAGTATTACCTGTTGTTATTTAAAGTGATGGACCAAGTTGAGGCTGTAGGGGAGGAGACCTCATTGGGACACACTACCATGTTGTGTAGAGGCCCCAGCACCAGTAAGGGTATGCCTTAACACACGCACAAAGTCACACATGTAACAAGTTTTGCTTGTCAGCGGCTTGAGGTGCAGTTTCCCAGAAACCACTCTACCTATCTCCTTGAAACTTGATAGGCTTCATGGCCTCAGCAGGGGCTACCATGCTTGCTGTTTTCACCCCCTGTACCTTCACACTTACAAGTGACACAAATTTTGCTTTCAAGACTAAGATGCAGTTTCCCAGAAACCCCTGCACCTATCTCCTTGAAACTTGGCAGACTTCATGCCCTCAGCAGGGACTACCGAATCTGCCAAAAAATGACAAAGCTATATGCAGTTTCGTGTTTCCACATTATAGTCTATGGGTGAAATGTCGAAACAGCATCGAAACAGCTAAACAGTTTCGACAAAATGAAATGGAGCAGTGCTTTCGAAATTAAACAAAACTCAAAACGAAACACTGTCCCATTGAAACAGTGAAATGGAAGTTGTCCCAGGGGAATAAAAATGGAGGTGCTAGAATGACCTCCCGCGGTGGGACCCAAGGAAGGAGTAACATGCCCAAAGAAAGAGGGAAGAAGCCCTGAAAGGAAGAAACACTTACCTCCTGCAGGGAAGAGTGAGCCGCGCTGTGGAGAGCCACTGGTGTGGTTCATCAGCTGCTTTTATTGCCGGCTGGCACCGGTGATGGCAGATGACGTCATTAAAAACTGCCGCCCGGTGGATTTAAAAGCCAACAGCGGGGAAATGGTGGCAGAGGCGCCCGAGACGCTGAAGGTCAAAGGTGCTCCTCACCCCGCATCCCAGGGAAGCCAACAGCCCCGACAGGGGCAAGACAGAGATCCCTTAAAAGGGGCTCACCCTACGCTGGTGGAGCCCACCACATCAACCAGCAGGACAGCCAAGGAAGAGAGGGACGACGTCAGGGGACCAGAGGCGGCCTAAGACGGTGGACCCATGAGTGGGGTGGGCAGAAGCCTACACGCAGACCCTTTTCATTATTTTCGTTCTCTTCTTCATTTTTTTTCCCTTGACTTATCCTATCTTGGAGGGCGCACAGAGAGCAACCCCAGAAAGACCCTCCATGGGTCCAGGGGCCATGGAGACCCTCCACAGGTCCAAGGTCTCAGAGAAAGATCAGGGCCAATTTGGGCAAGAGACTCAGAGGAAGGCGGAGATAATTATATGCCCCATGATTGTTGGGAGTAGCCGAACTGAGGAGTAGGCCAAAGACCCATCATCCAGCGGCCTGGAAGGTTGGCGCTTGGTTGGGGTGTAGGGGAGGTGGAGCCCCAAGAATGCTTCTGGTGAGGGATACCAGGAGTAGCAAGAAACCCCGGGAGGGACCCCATGCCGGGAACATAGAGAATCAACCCATGGCAGGCAACTGTCAGGGCTCCCCTCAGGGTGGAGCATAACGCGATGCATAAATTCTGGGGACACACCGCTTGGACAGGGCCGGGAAAATGCTCAAGAGCAGTCCGCAACCATCTATACGAAGTCCAACAGGGGCAGAAGTCGAAACGAAATGGTACTGTTTTGCACAGCCCTATTGGTTAGTATTATAGATTCATAGATGCTAGGGTCGGAAGGGACCTCAATAGATCATCGAGTCCGACCCCCTGCCTAGGCAGGAAAGAGGGCTGGGTTCAGATGACCCCAGCTAGATGCTTATCTAACCTCCTCTTGAAGACCCCCAGGGTAGGGGAGAGCACCATCTCTCTTGGGAGCCCATTCCAGACCATTATGGAATGTGGTAAAGTTAGCATGGGTTAGGAGATAACCCTCCTCTGAAAGGGAACAACTTTATAATGCCAGGAGAGCTCCTAACGCATGCTAAACTGCTTGAATGTGCATCTGCTTGCGTTTCAGCTGCACTTAGTGGGCACATCTACATTAGTATATGTATTCTAACATCTATATGACATGCTAGCAGCCCAGTAGACTAATTTTATTGTGCATTAGCGTGTCACAGAGAAAGCCATACTAATGCACTAATGCTCAGCAGAATTAGTCTACTGCACATTAGTATCACATAAAAGACATGTGCCAGCGTTACTGTGCAGTACCACCAATTACAGCGCGTTAAGTTAGTACCTGTTTTTGCAGGTAATTATGATGCATTAATGCACATGTAGAAGTATTAAGTTGAATGTATGACACCACCCAGAGAACCAGATTGATTTGGTGAAAGAACCTATGACAAAAAAAGAAACAGAATAATCAAAATTAACTGCAACAGTGCAAATATGAGAGGCTGGGAGAATAGTGGTGGTGTCAGCAGAGGTGAAAAAGTGGGGAGAAAGATGAAAAGGAGGGAAAGGTGTGAAGCGTAGTTTGATATATTTCATTCAAAGAGTAGGTATCAGCAAGATTTCTAGTGATGTGAGCATGAGGGAGAACAGGAGAATCTGTCAGTGCAGAGGCAGCATCAGACTAAGAGAATGGATCAGGCAAGAGTAGTAGGAGAAAAGGACAGATTGGAGAATATGAACAAAAAAAGGGTGAGAAATGAAGAGGAAACAGTGAAGTCAGAGCAAATAACATAAATCCAGTGTTTGGAAGCAGGCAACAGGCTATTAGGGCTATAAGGGATTTTCTGTGGCTTCCTCCCAACATCTCTATTCATGGAAGATACAGTAGCAAGGTAGCTTGAAAATATCAAGTCAAAAAAGTGCCTGTCCTTAATAAGCACTGTTAGTTTAATTGTCCCCATTATAGACTTTATCAGCAGCAGGAAGAAGAAAGGAATCATCTGTCAAGCAGAGTGGGAATGTCAGGACAGTAAGAAATGCTGACTGCTATGCTCTGCTGAATGCCTAATGAAATTGCCTTCAAGTACTACTAGGAAATTCTGTATTTACTCTAGAAGGCCACTTTCTTGCAATCTCCAAGTATATACTTACATAGATCTAAAAAGTAGGTTAAAGAAACCCTGAACATTGACTGTGCAGCTCCCAAAAATACTATAGATCCACTTGTGTGAGCTTATTAGGAGTAAGATATTGATAAATGATTACAGTTAATAACTCAATGTCATTTTAAAGACAAAATGTTGTGCTGAAAATTATGATCCAGAAGGAATTTTTTGAATTCCACACAACTTACAAGTGCACATTATAATGATGCGCAACTACACATTTGGGAGTGATGTGAAATATTGTAAAAATATTAAGAAAGAAAAATTGCCTGTATACAAATTAAATGTATTTAAAAAAAACTAAATATAGATTCATGTCCCAAATACAATATACAGGTAAATGACTTGTTTACAGTAGTGGGGTTATTGGTTATTACTATAGCAGCCACAATTTATTGAAGTTTGGGCATTTTTCTTAGAAAAGGTATTAAATGCTTATATTTAAGATGCAAGTATAATAAAAGGAGTGACTTCTTCAAATAAAGTCTACTAGGGTTTTCTCTGTCAGTTCTTATTCAAGTAAAACTTGCTACTGACTCAATTATCTGTAGATTATGTTGACCTCAATAGAAGGTTTTACAGGATTGGACCCTAGCATGAAAGGGCTGTTTAAGTGACTGCATGAAAATGGCATCTTCTTACTCATCAGTTCTGCTCCCTGTGGACATTCTGAGTCACCTCATCTTACTTTAATGACAAAAATAAGATTTTGCTGCTCTTTACTCCTGCAAGACCTCCAGAGCCAGCATAACTCTGCAAGAAAGAATTGGTGCATCATCAGCAGAATTTTAACTAAGTTCCATTTGCAGAACTTTTATTATTGGCGGAGATGCCTGAGCCAGGGAGAACACAGAGTCACTTTCACTCAAGTTTCAGGTTGAATCTACAAGGTTACACTCAGAAAAAAAAAATCTTTTCATTTATAAGCTGAAGAAATGTGATATAGAGACCATAGGCGCCGACTTTTATTTTTGCTGGAGGGGGCCTAAGATGATGGACATGTGGAAAATGTTATGCATTTCAGGTGACAGCCCTCTTCCCAAAGGGGGCCACGGCCCTTGAGGCCCCATGTACTGGCACCTCTAATAGAGACAGAGAGAGAGAAAAGGCAAGGAAATTCACCAAGTTTTTACATATGGACATGTTTACAGAACCATTTTCCAGAGAATAATCTCACTTTAAGGGAAGAACATTTGGATAGACTTTATTTCACCAAGACAGTTTAAAATTATTAACATTATAGTTTTCCCATTCTTTTTAGGTTCTTGTTCTAAACCCATTGTCTTTGGATCTAAACTCTTGAGATTGTGGCATTTTTAAACAGAGGAATCATGCTATCCTCTTGGACTCTGTCAATGGTAAATACAAATTCCTGAGGATTACACATTAGGGCCATGCAAAATTTTAACGGGTGTTTTGTTTCGAAGCTGTTTTGATGCGTTTCGAGCTCAAAACAGCAAAATCGCCGTAACAAAAGGCTTCAAAACAGCTTTGAAACAAAACGAGAGCACTCAAAACATTTCAAAAGTTTTGAAAACTTTTGAGTTTCAAAGCCAGGCTTGCTTGCAGGCACACAGAAACTAAGGAGAGGGAGGGGGAAGAAGGGGGAAGGACTGCTCTGATATTGACATCTAGCTCCCCAATCTGCGAGTGGGGTTTCAGCAGGCTGCCACTGCAGGCTGGGACCAGTGGCAGCTGCTTGGCAGAGCCTGCACCAAGCGCTGGGAAGACTATGGTGCTGCCGCTGGCCCCAGCCTGCAGCAGCAGCCTTCTGAAACCCTGCACATAGATCCAGGGGCCCGTGCCCTCTGGGAAGAGCTGGGGCAATGATCAGAGAGCTGGGGGAAGCAGAGCGCTGGGGAATTGAACTGGGAGCTGGAAGAACGTTTAGGTCCCTGAACATCTCCTCAGTTCCCAGTTGGATTCCCCAGCTCCCCAATCTTTTCCCCAGTTCTCAGATCACTTTCCCCAGCTCTTCCCAGGAGGCGCAGGCCCCCAGATGATGCGGGATGACAGCAGGCTGCCACTGCCAGCAAGTGATACAAGTTTTGCTTTGAACAGTTTGAGGTGCAGTTTCCCAGAAACCCCTGCACTTATCTCCTTGAAACTTGGCAGGCTTCATGCCCTCAGAAGGGGCTACCATCCCTGCAATCCAAATCAGAAAGAAATAACAAAGTTATAGGCATTTTCATGATTCTCCATTATATCATATGGGCAAAACGGCAAAATGCATCGAAACAGCATTGAAACACCAAAACAGTTTCGACAAAATGAAACAGCAAAACAAAACAGTGTCCCTTTGAAGCAGCAAAATGGAAGTCGAAACAAAATGGTGCTGTTTTGCACAGCCCAACACATTGCCCACCACAGGCTTTTTTTCAGAATATTGGCCAAGATAACAGTTGTAAAGTTCACTGGCCGTTCCCCTCTGGGGAGCAGTTAGGGGAATAATAGAGGGGAATGATGGACCTTAGCCTATGTGTCCAGATGGATTCGGAGGGAATTTGGTTGGGATTTTTGTGGAACATAGGCATTCTCCTCTACACAAGTGCCAAGCCTTCTTCTCCTCACAGTTGTACTGCTTTCATCATGTGCCCTACTTCCTTAGGCCCATGTGATAAGATCCTTGCAGGGGACTCTGGGATGTTATTAATTCCCATATGAATTTCTAAGAGGATCTGGCCTTGGAGCTCCCCCCAAAACCATGAAGCCCTGCACACGAAGGGAAGGGATGTCTGTGAGCTACTGTAAAGACAAAAAGCATGTCATAGCACCTCCACTCTCCACATCCACAAGTATATGAACTTCCCAGTCCTTGTTCCTATCTTAGTTTCCTAACATAGTTTTTGTTAACCTGACGATGCTGAAGGACCATGTCATTCCAGTTACTTGTCTCCAATCATTACATTATGTCACTGATTTGTTAGTGCTGTACCGCTGCTCCAAAGAGGTGGATCCTATATACTGCACCACAGAAGAGCCAGTCTGTTGGGATGCTTTCAGGTTGATGCAGATAGGAGGCATTTGATACCTACCTCCAGTTTAGGTAGGCCTGTATGACTCTGCAAGAAATTTCTCAGGTGTTTTTAATTTTTTCAAAAAGTCTCAGGATTTTTCCTTCTCACAACCAACCACAAAGATGCCTGTTGAAAGGGCCACTGTCATTCTTCAGACAGAAACTATTATTCTGTCCATCCCCATTTGAGCCTTTGCCTTTTCCTGCCCATGTTAAATTGTGTCCTTGCTGAGTCTTAGCAGCAATTGCAGTGCAGCACATCATTTTGACAGACAAGATTGACAGTCTCCCCTCATGCCTATCATGCTTTTTTGCATCTAATGTAAGAGGTTTCCAAAGAGCAAAGCAACTTGACGCTCCCCCCACCCCTGGTTTCCTCTACCACCAGCTGATAGCATTACCTTCTTGCTGCTCCTAGCCTGAAGTAACCAAAGAAGAGTAAAACCCAAGGTTGTCCCCAAATCTAGCTCTCTGCATAGCAATGAATCATACAATCTTTTCCCTTAGTGAGCTAGTCCAACAGGGAGCTTTTAATGCTCTCTGTTTGACATACCTCTGATTTATTGGATTTGTAAAGGTGACCTTAAATATTTTAATGGTAATAATTCTTTCAAGGGTTTGAATCTGTAAATGTGCTATGTTATATTTTGGTATTATATACTCTAGGCAATTTAATCCATCTAAGTAGTTTCTGTGATATTAATACTGTAGGCAAACTGGTACTAAAGTTTAAATGTCAAAGAGAGTTTTCATATTATATCTAGTGCAAACAAAGCATTTTTTCTTAGAGTACTGAGGCATAAAATACCACTAGCTAGTAAAGACAGAAAGTGCCTATGAATCTGAAATAAACAGGAGGTAAAATTTATAGTATTTTCAAACATGTACCCTGCCCAAGGATACTGAAGCTGCAGAAATCTATAAACTTAGAGATAAGAGAAGAACCTTGTAATACTACACAATAAATGCACCCCCACTGTTTTATCTATCTCAATTTCTGTAACTTCCTTGAAACTTACTGTTGTACCTTGGATTTATTACACCACCATGCATATTGTAAGTGGCATTATATATTCCTTTTGTCATCCTACTCATTATCTAATGGTGGGTCAAAGTTATAATCACTGCCACAGAAATGCTCCACCATACAATAAACCTCCCCTCAGAAAAGAAGATGCTGAGAGATGCTTAGATGAGCATATCAGTACTTAGACAAACTCTGTGTAATGATCACAGTAATCTATACTATAGCATATTGAGTAGGTCGCCAAGGGCTGATTAGCATTAGAGAACCTAAAATCCTTTATATAGGAGTCTTACGCTCCTTCTGCACGTGCAGGTAAAGGCTCAATGGGACACAACTGCACCTCCTGCCACGCCATACATGGATATCAGGAGGTCCGATTGTGGGATTGCACATTAGATCCCATCAGGCCTTATTGCTGGTGCAGAAGGATCCTGATCCTGGGCTTCCCCTGCACTGGCAAGAAGCAACCTCCCATAGCTGGGAGCCCCCTCAGCTGAGGGAGCTCCCAGCTGTGGAAGCATGCTACACACTCCATGGCTGGGAGATGCTGCTTCTGTGATCTCCCAGCCCCAGGCATGCATGAAATCCCTGGGGCTGGGAAATTGCTGCTGCCATGATCTCTCAGCTTTGGCGGGGTGTGAAACCCCCAGGGCTGGGAGATCACAGCAGCTACAATCTCCCAGGCCTGGGAGTTTCACACATGCCCAGGGCTGAGAGATTGCAACTGTTCCCCTGCAGCTTCCAGGATCCACCTGGGTCCCACCAGGAAGTACACTATGGGGAGCCAGCATCTGCAGCTCTGCAGGACTGTGGGTCCCATTAGCAGCAGGGTGTTGCCAGGACCCAGATTTGGCAGCTGCTGGGGCTGAGTGTCCCCTCAGTCATGGGACTTCCCGCCCTGGCTGGGCATGGTGCATCCTTGTGGCTGGAAGCTCCATCAGCTGATGGGGCTCCCAGCCACAGGGAAGACCCTGCTACACATGCAAATTAAAGCTTGACAGCAACCAGCTATAAAGTTAGTATACTTTTTCAAGGGCTAACTTTATATCTGCTTGGAGCTTTTATGGCATGATAGCTACTTTACACATTAACCATTTAATTGCAGAATACCTCTAATGTGTAGAGGGGGCCTTAGTGAATAAAGCATGCCTTATATGAACCAATGGGAAGGAAGTGAGGAAGGAAGAGGGCTGCAACTAGAAAGTAGCTGAAGTGTTTCACTACAGCTTCAGAGGTGCATGCTCCAATGCTGTATCAAAGGCTGCTCCCTCTAATAGGCACTTAGTCATTCAGGCTGTGGAGTTTAAGGTGGCAAATGTCATGCTGACCACCTTACTTCCATGTGTGTGGTGTGGTCTATGATAACTGGCATGCCTTAGTCATGGATGCTAGAATTGGATGAACTTTTTCTTTTTTTTTACATGAACCAAGGCTGTAGATGTTGGAAATCTGAGCACTGGTTGAGTTACACACAGAAAGGCATAGATTCATGCCTCAATCTCAAAACTGGCCAGTGTATGATACCAACCATCAGAATGTCTGACAACTAATCAGAAAGTACAACCCTTGTGTTTGGCTGCATGTCCTCCTAAAAAAACCACAGAAATTCATAACCAAAGAGACTGGTTGAAACCATGTTTCTTCCATCTAAAAATAGCTAGGATACTTCAGTGAGCTCTTGGAGATTAATTTGAATTGGGTAGTACTGGCACAGCCTGAGGATGCTGTAGGGAATAGGTCCCTGCACCATCTTCATGTGGATTACCATGGGATTACTTTTGCCCACCCTGTCCCCCATTCAATTAATGCAAATCCAACCCAATATTCAGGTAATGCCTATTCCCTGCCTGATAATTCAAGTAACTCAAACTGTCTGTATCTGCAGGCATCTGCAGGCATCTGTATCTGCTACTCTGCTATGTTCTGGCCCTTAAGGGTCCTTTCCACTGCACCTTCTCCCCTGGAAATGTTGCTTCCCACTTCTTTTCAAAGAAACAAAGGTCTGTAAGAGAAGGGCATGGGACAGCTGGTAGAAGCATGTACTAGTGTTCAGATACAGGGAGAATAAAGCGCTAACAGGCTATGGAAACTATTTGCAAGATAGGAAGAGGAGGAAAAAGAGTGTCTCTTGCCTCTTTCCATCCTGTAAAAAACACTATTTGTCCAGGCAGCTTTTCTTCTTCTCCCATCCCTGAAATATCCTGATAATTTCTGGCAACTCCTTTTTCCCCCTCAGGCTCCTCTTCCACAGAAAGTCAGAGAGATACTAGGAACCCTAACTGCCCCAAAATGGCTTTGTCCTCCTTTGCCCATTCCTGCCAGTGGCTCCTTGCTGAGAAATGACCTCAACGTGCTGCCACAGAATGAGGCAGTAGTTTGAAAGCTGAGAGCTGGTCGTCCAAATTCAAGCCTTCCTAGTCAGGAACCAGGTACTCCTGGTCTCTAATCACCCTCTTCTGCCGCTTTGGAGAGGTCACTTAGTCTTTCTGCATCAGTTTTATCACCTGCAAAATGTGGATGACAAGATTTACTTTCATGCTTGACAGGAGTGTAGGGAGGATTAATTAGTCATCTGCAAGGCACTTTGAAGAGGAAAGTGCCAGGTATTATTCAGTTATGAGAGCTGAGGGTGTAGCACATCTGTAATCCTCATCTCCTGAAGCAGCAGAAACTGGAGAGTAGTAAGGAAAGCATTGTACATTTATCATGGGCTATAAATAAAACATCCAGTGTCCTGTAGAAACAGTTACCTTGACTTCCACTTCCATTTTTCATATGGGAAAATAATGGAGGTTGAAGTCAAGGCAACAAGTTCTACAGGGTTTTGAACATTTTGCTAATGTCTTCTTTAAAGAATAGAAACGTCCCATTCTCAGTTCCTTTCAGTGATGATAGGGCAAGATTGTTGCTTTCATGGTTGAGTTGCTATTTCCTCAGGTGACTGGAGATTTCTGGAGGATTTCTGTCACATTCCATCAAAATTCCTTCTGTGGCTGTTTGGGACATAAGATGCCATGGCTGCTCTAATGCGCCATGTCAGTTCAGCTCTGTAAGCCAAGATAGCCACCCCTGTGGGAGAAGAACGGGTTGTCAATGCCCAGCAGTTGCTCCTCCTCACATATTTACCATCCACACAACGTGAGCCATATGAACAAATCCTGTCCCCTGTACAAGCTTGAGAGAAGAGAGTAGGAGGCAGAGAAGAAATCCTTGTTCCTGGGGGGTAGACCATGGAGCAAAATCATTCAGCAGCAACAGGGCACAAAATTCTTTACAGTGGCTGTCCTCTCCATGGTATTTGCAAGATGGATAACCAGTCAGAAAAACATTGACCATGCCACAAAACCATGCCCTTCTCTCCTTTGCTCTATCAGAGCATGCCATGGATCATAAATCCTCACCAGCACCAGTTTGGCTTTGTTCTAGGAATTCTACAGTTTTTTTACCTAGGACAGAGGATTTGTCCTTGTGTGGGTACTGTACATGTAAACCAAGGTAAAAAGTGATGATCTGGTGAAGAGAACCATTCCTACATTAGTGAGAAAGCCACTATTGGGCTCACCAGGACCTTACATATAGTGCCGAGTTCATACACCTAACTGGTGCTGGAGCAACTTGTATTTCTTTGGGCACATCCACACATTCATTAATGTGACATGGTTAGTGCACATTTATTTAGTACTTAATTATACAAGCACTAAATTAAATGTGCAGTAACCAGGGTTACTGTCCAGTAGTGCCAGCAAACACCTTCTTAGTGATGCTACTGCACAGTAGCCTAATAATACTGCACAGTAGCATAATAGCACTGTCCGTGTTCTGACGCAGTACTATGCAAAGTTAGTAGGCTACTGCACAGTTAGCATCTTGTGTAGACATGCCCTTTGTGAACCATAACCATAATTTAATATAATCAATCACAGTTTGCCAAACTGTAGAAATACAAGTCCTTGAACTCTTGTTTGTTAGTGAAGCAAGGTAGTGGCTGGTTAATGTCATTTGGGTGCCTGGTGTAAATGCTCCTTTGTAATCAGCCTGTATTGTGTACTGCATATTTTGCTCTTTTGTTCCACACTTTGCCAATCACCATTATACCACTCAGCACAATTGTTAATCAGATTAAAGAAGAAACATTTTGAAGCGTGCAAGCGGTTTCACTCTTAAAAACATAAGGGTAATGGCACAGAGTAAATGTCAGGTTTGTGGGAGAGCTGCTTGAGCACTGAGTATTGACAAAGCTCTTAAGTGTCACAAGGGAAGGATGTGCACCAAACTGCCAAGTACTTCACACACGGGAGATCCCAGCAACAAGCAAAAGGAAAGGACACAATGGAAACTTAAATGTGTACAAGTGTTTCCTTCTCTAAGGATCTTGTCCTCCTTAGCCTGCAAACATTTCCCCTGAGAGTCTCAAATGCAGGTTCCTTTTACATACACTGTTATTACTAGTAGTACCATTAATACTCATTCATATACCATAAGGTGATATAAAATGAATGGACTGATTGCACCTCTTGGGGTTCAATCCAGAGGTTTGCAGGGGGTTCAAGCAGGTTCCTGGGAAGTCCACTAGAGTATCTTTCTCAACTCTCCTCACTGAGTTCAGTGAACACAGGCAGACATGAATAAGAAAAACTGAAAAAGCAAGTTGTATTTGTGGAGAACTAAGCAAACCTCAACAGCCCTTTATCTCTCTCACTGACTCAGCAACAGGCTGCTCACTGAGGGACCATCTCCCAGTTCCCAGCATGTTGTGTCTCCTGTTAGGGAACATCTATAAATTACACCTTTACTCACTATGTCTTTCCTCTTAACAATAATTACAAAAATGAATAAATAGAAAAATCACTTAACATTCATCTGCAGAGCAGAGGTTACTAGTATGTCATTTTGAAGTGAGTCTTTACTGCTGACTTTCCTATTCCCCCTTATCTGCAGCTCTTTTAGCAAGTCTCTGAGTCTTTCAGGTTTCACTTTCCTCCCTGACCAAGTCTCCAACTGTTTGAGGCACCACCGGGCCTGCTTGCTGTTGATCTGGTTTTGTTTCTATTTCCAGTGCTAAGGTAGGAACCATTAGTTGAGAACAGCCCATATCCACCTTTTCTCTTAGGTCTTGATAGTTCTGTAGGAGTGCTTGTAGATCCCAGTGACTGCACCTCAATGAGTCCCTACGGTCTGTTTGGACCAGGTACAACTGTGGATTCATTAGGTACTTAATAGGATCCCACTGATCTCAGGTATTTCAGGATTAATTTATCAGACTCACCCTGGGCATGTGTAGACAAAACAGAGGCCCTAAATTAAAGCGGTGGGTATTTTAAAACACCGCTTCAATTTAG
>NW_005842216.1:1703255-1710838 GCF_000455745.1 Alligator sinensis
TAACCCCCCGGTGTTGTGCACCCACCCTGCTGACTCCCCTGCCTCTCCGGCTGGAAGGGGAGGGTGAGCTGCCGGCAGGCGGAGCAGTCCCTGGGCTGGGGTGGCTGGTGCTTCCCTCTACAGTAGCTGTGTCCCCACCCCAGGCAGCACCCGTCCACAAGCACCTGGCTTGGATGGTCCCGGGGGGGGGGGGCCCCCCAGCTGGGGGGGGAAGCACCGCCCCCCCTGCAACTCAGGCAGGCAGGCAGGCTTTAGGGGAGGGAGGAAAAAAAAGATCAGGCTCACTGCTTTTCATGGGCAGCTGTCAGGCTGCCTGCAGGGCTTCTGCAGAGCCATGGAGCTGCACAGAGCCTGGTGCTTCGCTCTGTGGCTATAGGCGCACCAATTAAAACTCCTTGAAAGAGTTTTAGTTTACTGCACCCCAAGACATTTAAGGCGCATTACACTGCCGAATTTCCTACAGCAGCTGGAATTAATGCACAATACACTGCCGAGGTATGCAAACACCAACACCATTAAATAGGCATTTAGCCCACTTTAAAGTGTCATGCAAATACGCCTCTTGTTTCAACTACACATGGCCCTTGTCTCCAGATTCTAGTACTGGAAGCTCCTGGACTCCTCCATCCAAATATCATTTTTGTTTCTGCTTCAACACTAGGCTTGCAAACCTAAATAAAGTCAACTTGTGAGATATAACCAGGCTTGTTTGGTCTATAAGATGAAAATCCACCCTGCCTCCTTTTGTCTCACTGACAGCATCATTATCCTGATTGTTTAGTAAGCTGTCACAGGCTGGCAGGTAAGAACTTATTTGGTGACCAGCCATTTGCCAGAGGTATACTTGATATGCCAATAACACTTTTAGAAAGTCACCCTGACTGGAAATGATTTCTTCAGTAGGTATTTTCTGGTCTGAACAGACCATTCCACAGGCCATTTGGCTGGGGATAATCAGGGCTTGATATACAGTGCCAAAAAGTCCTAATCCTCAGCAAATGGCTTAAACTCAGAACCAGAGAACTGAGCCCCATTGTCACTAAAAATTTCCTCTGGAATCCCATGCCTTAAAAATATGGCCTATAACCAACTTCCCAGTAGTAGTGGATAAGGTACATACTTCTAGGTACTAGGGCTGTGTGAAACAGTACCATTTCATTTCAACTTCCATTTTGCCATTTTGAAGGATCAATGTTTTGTTTTGTCATTTCATTTAATTTCAAAGCACTGTTCCATTTCGTTTAGTTGAAACTGTTTCACTGTTTCAATGCATTATGACATTTCGCCCGTAGACTATAATGGGGAATCATGAAAATGCCTATAACTTTGTCATTTCCTACCTGATTCAGATGCAAATGGCCAGGATGGTAGTCCCTTCTAAGGGAATGAAGTCTGCAAAGTTTTAAGGAAATGGGTGCAGGGGTTTCTGGGAAACTGCATCTCAAACTGCTAAAATCAAAACTCGTGTCACTTGCCGGCAGCTGCAGCCTCCTGTCATCCCGCGTGCAGATGTGGGGGCGCCCACACCCCTGGGAATGCTGTGGAGCTGTGCTGGACTCCTTCTAGGGGTTCAGGCCCCCAGATCTGAATGCAGCTGACAGGAGGCTGCCGCTGCTGCCTGGGGCCAATGGCAGCAGCAGTCTGTGCCCAGCACCAGTCCTAGGCAGCAGCAGCAACCTCCTGTCATCCCACATGCAGATCCCGGAGCCTGAACCCCCAGGAAGAGTCCAGCACAGCCCCACAGCCCTCTGGGGCAGCGGACCCCCAGTTATGTGCACGGGATGACAGGAGGCTGCCGCTGCTGCCTAGGGCCAGGGGCAGCAGCAGTCATTCCGGCGCTGGGCAAGGGCTATGCCCAGCACTGGTCCCAGGTGGTACCAGCAGCCTCTTGTCATCCCGCATGCAGATCTGGGGGCCCACACCCCCGGGAGGGCTGTGGGGCTGTGGTGGACTCCTTCCAGGGGTGCGAGCCCCTGGATCTGTGCGCAAGATGACAAGAGGCTGCTGCTGCCTCCTGCCTATAGCCACTGAGCTGTGCCACACCAGGGGTTTCGGGGCATGATGCAGCCCAGCAGGTGCAGGTAGGCAGTGTCCGCCCTCCTGGGGCTGCAGCAGGAGTGGCAGTGCTGGGAGGGTAGGTTGAGCTCCGTGAGGCTGGTGGAGCCATTCAGAGCACAGCCTTGGCTTTGCCCACCTCCTGCTGCCAGGCTGCATTCTGAGCAGCTCCACCAGCCCCATGGAGCTCAGCCTGGTGCTGTGAGGCAGAAAAGAGCCACTTGCCAGGGCTGTGCTCGAAGCCAGGGCTGCACTCCGAGTGGCTTCACCACTGGCTCTCTGCCACCTCCCACCACCTCCTGCCACCAGATTGTGCTCACCAGGGCTGCACTCGGAACCAGGGCAGTGCTCCAAGCAGTGCCAGCCCCATGGAGCTCAGTCCAGTGGTAGAAGGTGGCAGGGCCAGTGGCAGAGCCACTTGGAGCACAACCCTGGTGAGCACAGCTCAGCGGCAGGAGGCTCCGCAGCCCCACAGAGCTGAGCCTGGTGCCAGGAGGCAGCGGAAAGCCACTGGCCAGGGCTGCACTCAGAACTAGGGCTGCACTCAAAGCAGCTCTGTCACTGGCTCTCCTGCTGCCTCCCACCACTGGGCTGAGCTCCATGGGGCTGGCAGAGCTGCACAGAGTGCAGCCCTGGCTCTTCCCTGCCTCCCGCCACCAGGCTGCTTCGAAACTCAAAATGTTTTGAAACTTTCAAAACATTTCAAGTGCCCTCATTTTGTTTCAACATTGTTTTGAAGCCTTTTGTTTCATTTCAATTTCGTTGTTTTGATCTTGAAGCGCATCGAAATAGCTTTGAAATGAAACACCTGTCAAAATTTTGCACAGCCCTACTAAATACAGGGAAAAATAGCCTACAACTATTTTATAAGTCTTTGAATTCTACATAAGTACATACACATAAATGCTAACCTGTTCATATGCCCTGAATGGAACTATATGAGATTGTACCTGTTTGCCTGCTGATGCGGCTGAAATTTTAAACATGTGTAACAGTTTTCTTCTATGTCTGCAATGTCATTATTGATCCTGGGCCAGTATGTCAGTTCATGTGCTCACTATTTATATTTCTCAGTTCCTAAATAACTCTTATGGATTTCCTGCAGCATTTCCTTTCAGAGACTCCTCAGTATCATCAACGTAGTGGCTGTCTACATGAGATGCTGCTGCGCTGTAGGAACAAGCTACTGTACAGTAGCATTGGGGGGCACTAACTGTGATGCAAAGCTACTACATAGCAATAATGAGCTACTGCACAGTAGCTCATTGCTACTGAGCAGTCGCATCAGAAAAAAAACCATGTTGGGATGCTAATGCGCAGTAATGCCGGTTACTGCAGTCATTTAGTACTTGGTTATTCAAATACTAAATGAGTGCTCAGTAACAACTGTGCAGTCTGTTATTCATGTAGACACATCCATTGTCTCTAAATCTATCCTTTCTACCACCAAAAGTTCATGTTTTCAGTTCCAAAATGCCACATCTACATTGCAGCCAGTTTTATACTCTGGCCAACTGTGATGGCAAGACTCAGAGAGATGGGAGCAAGATGCCAGATCACCGTGCTGGGATTGCAGCTGGCAGCTGCAAATCACCTGAACGTGGCCCGCTATGGGCCAACTGCCCGTTAGACTTACCTGCAGGTTTGCCATAGCTGATAGTAGAGTGGCATTCAGTGCTGCAATGACAGTTTATAAGTTCCTGCTCATTCCAACTACAGGGGGCACGCAGCTGATGACGTCAATGAACAGTGACGGATTGATCCTATAAAGGCAGGCCCAATGCCATCCAGTGGGGAAGGGAAATTGGAAGGCAGAGCCTGGCATTCAGGTGGCTCAGCAGTCTCCCAAGCAGTCTCCCAGGAGTGGGGATGTCTGGAGACTAAAGGCTGGTGACCCTCCTGAACTCTGGGGGACACTAGCAGATCCAGGTAGGGAATTCAGGGCTGTTTCCTTTGGGAGAGGGAATTTGCAGACAGCTGATGGCTGAAGCCTGAAGGACTCAGCTAGGCTGAAGGGACTACAGTGTAGCTTTACTTTCACTTTTGCTTTGTTTGTGAGCTCCCTAAAAAGGGCGATGGGGAGGGGGGACAGGGAGGATTGTGTGCTCATATGCAAGCAGCATTTTGAGTCTGAAGGCCTGCCCTTTATTTTCATTACTTCTTGGACATGGATGAAAGACATGCTGGGGTCCAGGAGAAGTAGGGCCCTCGAGACCCAAAAGGGGTCTCATCTCAGAGTGTTGGGAACCCCTAGGGACTTACCTGAGGAGGACCTCCAAGAAGGGGATTCCTCACACTTGACTCCAAAGTATTCTTGTGTTTAGGTTGTTTCTTTCTTGGTTTGTTTGTTTCAACCACATTATCTTGGATAAGCAGATGTCCACTTCCCCCAGCCAGGTTCAGTTCCCCAGTGCTGGGAACTGAGCCTGGCAGTGGGAGGCACTTCCCCCACCGCTGGGGACCTCGACTGGTCAATGCTGGGGCCAGGACCAGAACGGTCAAAGGGCAAAGACACCCATTGCAAAGGACAGCCAGAGCCAGGGACCTAGAGTTCCGACTGGCCTAGAGGCAAGGCCAGGGCCTATGAGGCCAAAGGTCCCAGAGAGGGCCATTGCTGAGAGGGAAAGGGGTTTAGGGAGTTTGCAGCCCCATATAATGGCAAAGGCTAGGCCACCTGACTAGAGGGATCCAGGTCAGGGTCTGATATGACAAACTAGAATGTAATGGGGCCCAGTGTGGAGCTGGAGCCACACAGTGATGCCATCTGGGAAGCATGGGACATAGTGTAGGAGTGGTACAGAACCATATATTACACCCTTGGCACTAGGCATTAAATGGGGAGCCTCCCCCCTATAAGCTACTTCCAAAGTTACATCAAAGGCATGGCAGGAGAGGCAGCTAGGCTCACTGCCCTACCTAGATAGGTGGGCGGGCCAACAATTAGACCAGCCATGAGATGGCCCCCTGTCACATAGATATAAAAAGCTGCACTTTACAAAGGAAGCATGACATGTAAAATTTAATTTAATGTATAATTTAAAGCTTTCTTCAGTGAATTTCAGCTCCCAAAATCCTGAGGCAGCATCCATTTTACTGAAAGGTCATGCATCTGTAAATTGGGCCATACTTTCATCTCTAGTTGGCAATTTAAAATGTTCTCTTTTGATAGCCTTGTTGAGGTGCTTCAAATCCAGGCACACACATAACTAGCCACTATTCTTCTCCACAATAACTTAGAATCTTACCTATGTTGTAGCTTCATGGATTTTCTGTATCACTTGTCATTTTTCCATTCTTACTAACTCTGCCTTGAGTTAGCAAGAACAGAAAAATTACAAGAGCAAAAGGAATTTTTCTGCATAAGTGAATAACAGAAGACATTTACTTACTTATCTGTATTGTATATTTACCAGGAAAGAAACCTAGCCCTTTAAATAAATCCTTATACTTTGACATCAATAGCTCATCTTCTGAGGCTGTGTCTTCTTGTCCTGCAAGCACGCTTAACTAGATTCAGTTTCTCACAAGTTTCCAGACCTAGAATTGATGTCACCTCCCTAGGTACCACAATGAATGGGAGTTTGCATACTCTGTTGGATGCTAATAATGTATCTCCCTTCCCCTGGATTCCAGCACATCAGAGCAGACTCGATTAATCCAATCTGCTAGAGTGTGGTAATTCCTATACTCCAGCAGCCTCCTGCACCTTGTTTGTCAGTGCCCCCAAGTTTAAAAATGGCAGCAGGCATGTTTGAACTAAAGCATCAAATGAGCTTTAGTTTAAGTGCCCCTGCCACCATTTTTAAGAACAGGAACACTGATACACAAGAGGCAGCAGTGCTTTAATTAGAGTGGCTCTCAGAGCTGCTCTAATTAAAGTACCGTCCTCCACCCCAACACCACCACAGTACATATAAAAATGCCCCCCAGTGTCCAGTTTAAATTAAACCGTTGTTCCTTGCACTTCCACTGACAAAAGCCAGTCCCTCTCATTGATTTTTCTTGATTCAACCATATGTATACATAGAAAACTCCTTCTCCACTTTATGTTCAATTGTATAAACTTGAAGTTTTTGTGTTCAGGATCTGCAGCACCTGGCAAAATCATTTCTCAAGTCACTGCTAAAACAAAGCTTTCCAAATCTGGCACAACTTTTGAGGCCATGTCACCTTCCCCATTTGCTGCATAACTGGGTGTTTGCTCTTTCTCACTTAAGATTTTCCTTGTCAATGGAAAATTCCAGCCTGTGAGTTGGCCTTTTCTGGCTACATTTTTTCATGCCTACTAAAAAGATGACCCCACTTTGGGTATATTAATCTCTGCAGTCTGAGCCTTCACAGTTTCTGCTGCCCTGCACATTTGGATAGTCTTTTGTAGGAACAAGTCTCTATTGCACAATAGTCTTTTTTTGTAATGCAGTGTTTGCAATGCCACAAATAATCCTATTTCTAATCAGAGATTCTGATTCTGTCAAGTTCCCAAAAGCACAGTTGTTCCTCAGTCTATTTAGTTCTGTAGCATACTGATCTATACTTTGTTCCATTGTTTGTTTGCACATAGAAAAATATCACTCTCTGGGTCCAATCACAGAGCCAGTTCCCCAGCCATCAGACTGTAAGGTTGTTGAGGCCTCAGTTCCCCAGCTTTTTCCAAGGGTCTCATTCTTTTTTCATATAGTCAAATTTGGGCAGCATTATACATAACTCCATAGTTTGGCCTTCTTTGAAGGTAAACATGTTATGACTTCTTGTCATGTTTCTCTTCGGCCCTCGTGGCTACCAGGTACCTCTCAAACCTTTGTCTAACAACACCCCCCCGCCCCCCGGAAGATCAGTTACAGAAGTCTTTATCCTTCCAGGTGGCTAAGCTGCTTCACTTGCTCTTAGTTTCCAACTTCTTTTTCATTTTTTCAAGTTTTTTCTTCACCACATCTGACACCAAGCAGTGATCATCATGTTCAATAAACATAGGCAAACATGAATGAGAAAATTTAAAAAACAAATGTTATTTGTGGAGCAGTAAGAAGCCTCTATAGTCCTTTGTCTGTCTGTCTCTTTCTCACTCAGTGACTCACCAATTGGATGCTTGCTGAGGGACCATCTCCCAGTTCCCAACTCTTTCAGTCTCCTGTTAGGGAGCATCTATAAATTATAACTTCTATCAATATAACCCCACCCCAAATCTTTTTTTGCTCTAGCCAGTTATTCCCCATTTTGTATTTATACATTTAACTTCTTTTTCCCAAGTGTGATACTATGTACTTTTATATATTTCATAGATTTCATAGACATTAGGGCTGGAAGGGACCTCGGAAGATCATCGAGTCCAGCCCCCTGCCTAAAGGGCAGGAAGTCAGCTGGGGTCATAGGATCCCAGCAAGATAAGCATCCAGTTTGCTCTTGAAGGTGTTCAATGTAGGCGCTTGAACCACCTCCGGTGGCAGGCTGTTCCAGACCTTGGGGGCTCAGACAGTAAAGAAATTCTTCCTTATGTCCAGCCTGAAACGGTCTTGTAGTAGTTTATGACC
>NW_005842216.1:1711253-1713514 GCF_000455745.1 Alligator sinensis
GGCGTTGAACACCATCAGATTCTCGTCCGCCCACTTGCTGAGCCTGTCCAGGTCAGCCTGGATCATCCGCCTGTCTTCTGGTGTGGATGCTTTGCCCCAAAGTTTGGTGTCATCGGCGAACTTGGCCAGTCCGCTTCTGACTCCAGTGTCCACATCATTAATGAAGATGTTGAACAATACAGGTCCAAGGACAGAGCCATGGGGGACCCCACTGGTCACAGGGCAACATGACGATTGACTTCCATCAATTACCACCCTCTGGGTCCGACCATGGAGCCAATTTTCCAGCCAGTGGATCGTGGTGGACCCAAGGCGACAACTGGCCAGTTTCACCAAGAGGTGATCATGGGATACCAGATCGAAGGCTTTTTTGAAATCAAGATATATGACATCAATCTCTTCTCCCTTGTCCAGGTGATAGGTCACCTGGTTGTAGAAGGAAATGAGATTGGTCAAGCAAGACCTACCTGCAACAAACCCGTGCTGGAATTTTATATATGGAATTTTGTCTTGTTGATTTCAGACCAGCTGTCCAATATGGCAAGGCTATCCTGATTTCTGACCCAGGTCTCCAAAGTGCTTGCAATACCCATGACTTTGAGTCCCCTCTAGCTATGTTAAATGCACTCACCATTCCATGATTCAAGAAAAAAATATTAAATAGAACTGAGCCTAGAACAGTCCCTTTGAAATACCCTCCCATTTTGACAGATAATTACCACATGAGCTATTTTTCAACTAGGTGTATATCCTCCTTATGGTGATTATATCATACACCATTAGCTTGCTTATGAGAATGTCATGAGAGGCAGCATTAAAAGCCTCTGAAGTTAAGACATCTTATTAGCTGCTTACTGTTTATCTACTAGGCCAGCTACCCTGTCAAAGAAGAATATTAATAGATTTCACAGACATTAGGGCTAGAAGGGACCTTCAAAATCATCTGGTCCAGCCCCCTGCCCAAAGGGCAGGAAGTCAGCTGAGGGCAGAGGACCCCAGCAAGATAATCATCCAAACACATCTTGAATGTGTCTGGAGTAGGTGCTTGCACCACTTTTGGGGGGAGTCTATTCCATACTCTGGAGACATGGATGGTAAAGGAGTTCTTCCTTATGTCCAATCTAAAATGGTCTTCCAGCAGTTTGTGACCATTGGACCTTGTTTTCCCTAGGGGAACCCTGGTGAACAGATATTCTCCCAGATCCTGGTATACACCCCTGATATAGGCTGCCACCAAGTCCCCCTTGAGCCTACACTTTTCCAAGCTAAAGAGTCCCATCCATCTCAGTCTCTCCTCATAAGGCCTGCTCTCTTGACCTCTGATAATGCATGTAGATCTCCTCTGGACTCTCTCAAGCTCCTCCACATCCTTTTTAAAGTGTGGATCCCAGAATTGGATGCAGTACTCCAGCTGCAGTACTTGGCTTCACCAAGGCTGAATAAAGTGGAAGAATAACATCTTGGGTCTTGTTTGAGATGCATTAGTAAATGCAAGCCAGGGTTTTATTTTCTTTGTCAGCTGTTTCATTGCAGTAGTGGCTCATATTCATCTTGTAGTCAATCATGACCCCCAAGACTCTTTTGGACATAGTGCTAGTGAGTGAAGCACTGACAAGCCTATAGGTATGATGTGGGTTTTTTCTCCCAAGGTGGAGCACCTTGCATTTCTCTGTGTTGAAGGTCATTGGGTTTATATCTGTCCACCCTATGTGCCTATCCAAGTCAGCCTGACTCCCCAGCCTACCCTCCAATGTAACAGTGCTTCCCCATAGTTTGGTGTCATCTGCAAACTTAGCCAGTCTGCTTCTGACACCCAAATCCAGACTGTTAATGAATATATTAAAGAGTTCTAGTCTGAGTACTAGAAAACCTGGTGGGATTCGTCCCACGACTGGGCGGTACATATTGAGGGTTATAGACTGTACAGAAAGGACAGGGTGGGGAAAAATGGGGAGGGGTTGCGCTCTATGTCAATGAGCAATATACATCAACCCTCATCAAGACGGAATCCAAGGATGAGGAAGTAGAAGGATTGTGGGTTAGGCTACATGGGGGGCAAGGAGAAAAGGATTTGGTGGTAGGGGTCTGCTACAAACCCCCACATCAAGGGGAAGAAATAGATGCGGGGCTCCTGAGGCAGCTCACGGAGACCATAAAAGCTAAGGAGGCGGTAGTCATGGGGGACCTAAACTACCCAGACATCTGCTGGGAGACACAGACGGCAAAGTCCCACCGCTCACGCAGGTTTCTAACCTGTGTAC
>NW_005842216.1:1715691-1782635 GCF_000455745.1 Alligator sinensis
CCAGCCTTCTTCCCTGCCTATGCAGGGGGTCGGACTCGATGATCTATTGAGGTCCCTTCCAACCCGAACATCTATGAATCTATGAATCTATGAGTACTGAACCCTGAGGGACACCACTGGTCACCATATGCCATGCTAACTCAGTTCCATCAATTATCATTCTCAAGGGTCCAATAACAGAGCCAATTCCACAGCCATCAGACCGTAAGGTTGTTGAGGCCACAGTTCCCCAGTTTTACCATGAGGACATCGTAGGAGACTAAGTCAAAGGCTTTTTTGAAATCCAAGTAAATGACATCAACCTCTCCCCCCTTCCCTCCGCCTTCCCCTCTCCCCCCATTCCATGTGATGCGTCACCTGGTCATAGAAGGAGATGAGGCTGGTCAGGCATGACCTACCCATAATGAAGCCATGCTGGCTATATCTCAGAATGGCGCCTTCTGTCAACTTGTTGTTGATGGTTTCTTTGATTTTTTTTTCAAGATCTTCCCAGGGATTGAGCAAAAACTGTTTTACCTGTAGTCCCCTGGATCTTCCTTCCTTTCTTGAAGATAGGCTCCACAATGCCCCTCTTCCCATCTTCAGGAACCTCTCCTGAGCACCACGAGTTCTCAAATATCCATGCCAATGGTCAAGCTATGATGTCAGCCAACTCTTTTAAGTACTCTTGGGTGCATTCTATCAGGGCCCACTGACTTATGTATGTCCAGCCTCTCAAAGTGTTCCCTCTCAAGGTCTACCCCAAATGTAGGCATATGGTCACCCATACTCTTATAGTCCTGTGTCCTGTCAGGCAGGGTGATCCCTTTGGGGTGGTGAAAAACTGACACAAAGTAATCATTGAGGAAATTAGCTTTTTACTGGGTGTTTGTTGTCAGCTGCCCCATTTGATTCATCAGGGGTCCAATGTTGCCCTTATTTTTCTTTCAACATCCTACGTAACTGAAGAAGGACTTTTTATTGTCCTTGATTCCCATAGCCAGCTTGACCTAGGTACTGACCTTGACTTTTCTGGTCCACTCTCTACAGGTGCAGGCCAGTGATGCATAATCCTCTTTAGAGGTATTTCCCATCTTCCAACCCTTATAGGCTTATCTTTTAAGATTGAGGAGGTCCATGAATTTCTGCACCATTTTTCAGTGAGATGCAATTCTTTGGATTTAGCATTCTTGAGCAAGAATCACCTAAATCCTGTCAGTTTATAGACACTACAACAAAACTGGAATACCAGCCTCAACAAATAGACAACCTGGAAATAAAGGATTTTTGTGGCTTGTTTCTTGATAGAAGATATTATCATCATATTTAAGATACATACAAAATGGCCTATGATAATTACTATTACATCAATGGATGATAAACCAATACATTCAAGTAACAGTGCATAAAATGATGAATTCTGATAGACTTTAGGCAATATAAAATAATTGGAGACTTTATTGTTATTTCCATTTTTAATGGGATACTGTGAGGTACATTCTTGCAGCAGGGATGGAAAAATAAATTAATCTTTATGCATCATCATCAAGCAGTGTAAACATGGCCAAACTTAATTACAATATAATAGATTGTTAAGTGTCTGCCCCACAGAGGTGTGATTGCTCTCATGCAAGTGATTACAGCAGAGATGACTATCATACAAGGTATTCTTTAAAAAGCTTGTAGTAGCTTTTGCATGGATCAAGCCATTCTAGCAAAGCAGCTTTCCACAGTATCAGCTTCAGTGAAACTATGCTTTAAGAGACAAACACAAATTATGATGGAGCATTAATGAAACATGAACTGAAACTGCAGCCCTTCCTTAGCCAGTAAAAATTCCTATTTCTCTGAAGAAATAGAGTGGGAATTCTGTCTTTGAAGCTCATTGAAATTTGTGCCTGAGTACAGACTACACAATCAGGCTTCATTATATGTACTTTTACCTTGACTTTAGTGCCCTTTCCCTAAATATTTGATTGTAATCCTAGTGAGTTGCAGAAAGTGATGAAAAAAATCATATGAGGGCAGCTTGCATCATGCAATTAAATAAAAAAAGCTTCCTAGAAAAACAGTATATTGTTGCTGAATTAAGGACTCCTGACATACTGCCTGTTTATAAATTACAGTACCTCAAAAAGAGAAATGTAAAAGTCACTTTATATCTTATAAAATATTTCCCACTTCAGAACAACTCTTGATAACATGTTCTTTCATTAACAGCACCATAAGTAGCATTGAACACTTATATTTTATGGATCCATTGTACCATTACCTCTGGTACATAACAGCTGATTTTATTTTTATGTCTACCTAAGTTTATATTTACAGTAGATAGACATATCCTTCAATAAAAATGCATCTCTGAAGATACCATATAAGAGATTTTTTTACATGGATTTTGCTTACTAACAGTGTTTAAGGTAACTAAGCTTTAAGTAGCACATAACTATGGAATTACAAAGGGTTATTTGTGGAAACAGTGGGCAATTCACTTTGATAAGGAATTAAGTTTTATTGAATAATTTATTGTTTCCAGATTATATGTAATCTAGATTTATGTTCTGCACAGTGTATATAGTAAAAAAAAATTAGACTGACAAGTATCTTTTGGTCATAAGAAGGCAAAGTGATTTATATTTGCTTTAAAATGCCTATTGGTCATTAGTACCTTTCCACAGAGTTCTTCATTTTTATATTTTAATGAATTCCAAATCAGGACACTGACATGTATGGATTGGCCAGGTACATGATATGACAGATTTCTTAATTATTGTAATATACCAGGAGGTATATCTCAATGTATTGCGTTTTATGTATAATCACACTCCTAAATTCCTCACACATCTTAAACTCCTGTGGAGTTCAACATGCTCAACATCATGTTTATTTCCTGACAACTATACTCAGTACTTGTACTATGGCTGAACTAAATAATTAACTAGAACATTCTTCATATAGTAATGATATTGCTTTACATAGAGTTCCTTCCATTACCAACAGAACTTCTTGTCAAATAATGAGATACTAGCTCTGGAAACTGGGGTTCTACAGCAGCAAATGATTCTAGTTATTGAAACTACGGACGTTTTTACACATGCTCTGGGGATGGTGGAGGGGGCAGATTAAAGCGCCCGCAGCATCCCGTGTATCATTGACCCCACAAATGAGATTTAGTTAAAGTGCCCCTGCTGCCATTTTGAAACACAGGGACACTGATACATGAGACATGGAGGCTGCTGGAGGCACGCTATTTAGCATGCTCCAGCAGACTCAATTAATTGAGTCTGCTCCAATGCACTGTAATTACAACATATCGGAGCAGCCCTCCTGTACATCTACAGGCACCCTATGATACTAACATTATGCTTGGAATAAAGATTGGTTTACACTGAAAATGAACTTATCCACTCCAAGAGTCTGCTTGCCTCAACTTTGCATAAGGGGGAAAGAAGATCACAAAAGATACAAATCATGAACATCTCAATATTACAATACCTCAAGGTGGAGATGGGATGTGATAATGAAGTGGAGACTTCTTTATTTACTTTAATTTTCACCTTAATTCTCAGTTTCTCTCTTTAGTCATGACCTATCTTTCTGCACCACTTAAAACTGAACTTGTTTGAGCATAATAAGAAGTTATACCCTATGTGAACAATTCAACCTCAGGCAATATTATGCATTTAGCTTTTACATCTCTACCTGTTCCTTTGTAATGTCTTTTACAAATGGCATACCATTTAAAATTCTTAATCCTTTCTAATTCCTGTAAATGCACAATGATTCCCTCAACTGGAAAGGAAACAAAGTAGATCTGAATGATCCATATGTTGAAGCAGTGTATTCTTATCATTTAAATGATAAATTTTCCATTAACCATCTACAAATGTTCATTCATGACTACCTTTAAATGATCACTTGGCCAGAGGCACATATATTGTCTTAATTTATTTTGGAGTAAAGGTGCTTTCCTGAGGTGTTTGAATAAACTCACCATGTACCAGACAGATGTTGAATAAAAGAGAGGCTAATAAAATATGAGGTATAAACTATGAGAAAGGGAAAGTGGGAAGGAAAGTTACAGGAAGTGTGGATTCTTACTTCAGCATACAGCATGCCATAATTGTTAATGAGACCATTATTATACATGGAGCCATAAAGAAATAGAGGCATTGGAGCTATCTGTGAATGATGTAACTTCTCCATTTCATTTGTGGCTAAGTTAGCCTCTGTAACACTACACCATTATCCCATCATTTCAGGCCTATGGGCCTGAAAAGATATTCGCTAGTTGCATTAGGCTAATCTGAACAGTGACTGCTCCTTTATTTTTTAGTTTCATGTCTTCTGTGGCTGGTCTTTATACACAGGCAATGATCTGTCCTCTACTTTGCCATTTTGCTCTTTCTGCATTCTATAATATCTTCCTTACCTGGTTCTGTTCCAGATCCGTCTCTTTCATGTGACCAGAACAGCAGAGACCCATCAACTCTGTTATGTCACTCTAATTACAGGTCAACAAAGCCTGAGAAACTACTTATAGATTAATTGAAATGTGCTTTTATGACACTAATAACTGGTTTCCCCTATCTATTCCTATAGTCTTGCACCTGAGTTGTTCTACCAGAACCTTGGGGCTTTTGATGGAGGGATGGCTACTGATTTTGCAAAACTCTGTTCTTCATTCAGACCCTACCTCAGCAAAGTATGTAGAGCACATGCCTAGTTTAAAATATGATGGCAACTCTGTCAAGTGCTAAACATTAGGACAAATGCATAAAGGCATTGCTGAAACAGGGCCTTTGAGTGGCATGATATACCAAAGGGGCAAAAGCGGGATATGATGTTCTGGGTCGCCCTTCCCCTTCAGGCCTTTGAAAGGTTGTTACTCTCCAGTTCCTCCAGTTGTGTTCTGGAGTGAAGTCTATTCACTTCGGTCATCTAGCAACAGATGTGAAAACTTTTTCCTAGTTCTACTTTTGCCTATTCACAGGCTCCTTAACTACCTTGCAATCTGGGAAGCCTTAGACCAATAGAAAAAAAGGATGACCAAGCAGTAGGACCAGGATATTTTTCCATTGGCTATTGCCAATACTTTCTGCAGACAGTAACCATAATTTTTGAAAGGGAATGAAGTACTTCTTTCAAAGAATCTGGTTGGGAAAAGGATAGCCATCAAGCTACACTGTACAGCAGAGGAGAATGCACAAGAGAAATGCAAAGAAAAATATGGAGAGCTTTGGTACTCCAAGGTTTTATAGAGAAGTTGCACCAATGGTGTAGTGATTCAGCCGTGTGTCTGGGGCACAGGGGCTGTGGTGACCTCTGGTTGCTCCCACACTACTGGCACAATTGTGCAGTGGCTGGCTGCTGGTAGCAGTCATATTTGCCTCTCCCACCTCCCCAAAAGTCCAAAAGTTGGTACCAAGGGTGATTGGCCTGGTCACCCCACCCTAGTTATACTGCTGGGTGCATACCCACTTCGTTCAGTCAGTGTACTTTTACAGTAGTGTTTAAAGTTAGGTGGGTCGCCAAGTTAGGAATCAAGGCTCTCTGTGTCAACAAGAAGGTTACTTGTAGAGCCACCAATGCTGCAGTGTTGTGAATGTCTCTTTCTATCTTGCTACTTGCAATGAAGTTTGTGAAAGTTCCACAGAAGAAAAAATGACAAAGATGCAGGATTGTTCAGTTCACTTAAGAGGGCCTGCCTTGTGTTGACGGTTGTTAGGATAGGGTGCTCCCTCAAAGGAGATAATTTGTTTCATTCCATTCCAATCGACTGCTAGAGCCCCTGAGGAAAAGCTAGAAGGCCTAGCAGGGAAAAAGGTAAGAAGGATCCTACTCAGAGTGTTTACATATTGACACAAAGCTTGAGAGAGACAAGCTTGAGAGACTCCTGGATATTTATCCCAACAGAAACTGCAATCCTGACCTTTTCACTATTGCTCATCAATGCAATTCTTTCTGCTGACACTGGTCTCTCTCAACTGCAATGCATGGACTGCTAATGCAAGCATAGCAATGCAAGTATGTTTATTATGTGCCTGTGCTTTCATGACAGATCATCAGACTGCAAGTTGGAACAGAGACACTTTTAAAAGTCTACTTAAAACATTCTTATTTGCAGTTCCTCACCATTGTGAATCCCAATGCTGATTTGTAAAGAAAAGAGTTACTGTATTTTGAAATGTAGCAATTTGCCTTTCTTGCATAAGGGCTGGGGCACTGTGTAAGTGATTTCATCTCATTTGACCTTGCTATTCTAATGTATCAAAATGATAAAAATATGAAGTATTTATAATATACTACTATTGGCATTTGGGCAAAATCTGGTGACCCAGAAGGTTGAATGACCTTTGCAGATGTTATAATCAGTCCTCAGTAGCTGTATTACTTAATACTTCCAAAATTGATCCTAATAATAGTAATAACCTCTTGGAATGCAGCATGAATTTTCAGGGCTGAAACAATCTACATGAAGCTACAGAAGAATAACAGAATCAATTTATGTTGAAGACTAATAAAACTGTACATTCAATCTTCATTTGTGTTTTCATGCAAATTTGCTTCAGTTTTTCTTCAGTAAAGACTGGTGTAGTAATTTGAAAAGTGTCGTATCTCTGACTATACAGACATTATTGATAGCCCTTAAGTGCTGCTGCTTTTCAAACCATCATGACTTACAGATGCTGGTGGATAGCACATGCCAGATGAGCAGGTAATTTTTCATTGTACAACAGGGGGAAAGAGAGAAAAACGTAGAAATCAGAAAATGTGAACATTTTGTCTCAATATTTAGTTTTTAAGTGGATTAATTTACTAGGAAACAAGTCCTGAGGTCTCCCCCACTGGACATGACCAAGTTATTCCTTTACTCTGGGACTAAATTAGATTTACCCTAAAGGCGCTCTCTCTCTTGTACTAGAGGCCGAGATGATTTCAGGATCATTAAACGACCCAAGAAATTTTTTTAGGATCAAGTGCAATAGGTGAGGCCAAGGTGTACTTGTTGTCCAACAACCCACTGGTTGGTTGGATTTTTCTTAGAAATTCTTATAGTCAGTTTTGATCCAGGGGCACCAAGAAAAATATCAAATCTTAACAAGCTATATTATTTGATTGATTATAGTTGGAATCTGCTGATTTCAGAAAGATCTAATGTCCCAATAACAGCTCAAAAGGGTCCAAAATTAACAGCAGTTTGAATGATTTAAAATATCATTTTCTTCAGCTTTTATTGGACAGAGAGATGCTCTATCCTGGGTACTCTACAGTCCTGTGATTCCACACTGAAGTGGGAACTAGGTCAGCGCCAGGTCTTTATATAAGGAAGAAGTACATGAATGACTGAAAGCAACCCCCAAATGGTACTGAAATGATTAACTGTATATATTAGCAGTTTGGACTGGATTTTAAGATCTGCTGATAATATTACAAGTCTGGAATGTGAAGGAATCAGGACTCCTCAAACTAGAGAGTGTTGCAAGCAATATCTGTTACTGGAGAATTTCTTTGGGTTGTTCCTCTCCTGATCATTTTTCCACAAATATTGTTTTGAACCCTATGTTTACAACATCCTGAATTCTGAATGAAGCCTATGATGAGGGATTTGCATAGAGATTCTTTTAATGAATCTCAAGATGGAATTTGAGCTGCAATAGTTGCTGCAATCTGAAATATGCAGATAAACTTAGTACTTGTTATGAAGTCAAAGAATCATACGAACGGCTGAGCTAATTTTGATTTGAACTGTAAATGAATGTAACACAGGCAAAGGGAATCAGGCCTGGGAAGCAAAGGATTCTAATAGGAGTTTGTAATGAGGAAGCCAATCAACTGCATTAATGCTGCTACTTCAGTGCCATTCAACACGAATATTGGGAATATTTTTAAAACAGCTGATAAAGTCTGGCAATGGGCCTTCTGGCATGCATGTGAATTAAGACTAGTTTGCTAAATCTTCATCTACAGTTTAAAAGCAATGTTAAAGCAATGTTTTAAAGTCAATATTGTCCATATTCAACAATGGTTCACTCTATTCTTTTAGACTTTGCAGCCCAGTTACTCTGCTGCTCAAGGGTTTTGATTCAGAATCACATTTGATTCTCATCACATTTCATATTTCAAAGGGGCACACTTGGCCAGTTAGAATAGTAGAGTTTGTATTAGTAGACTCTACAGTAATAAGCAGGAAAATTTCCCTCTCTTCCTCAAGTGAACTGACTACCCTGACCTTTGTTATTAAATAGAGCTGTTCAAGGCTTCGGACAGAGCTTCAGATCTGGAGAAGCTTCAGATGCTTTGGGGTCCAAAGCAGCACATCCGGGTCGAAGCGCTGGCCTCGTTAGGCTTCCCGAAGCAGTTCGGAGTTTCCGAAGAGAATCAGAGCCGCCTTGGAGCCACCTCAGAGATCCGGCCACAGCTTGAGGTGCAGTTCCCCCCCAAACCCCTGCACTGATCTCCTTGAAACTTGGCTGGCTTTGTGGCATCAGTAAGAGCTACCATCCCTGCAGTTTTCACACCCTGCGTTGTAACACACAGCTGTGACATGAGTTCAACTTTCAAGAATTGGGGGTACAGTTCCCCCCAAACCCCTGCACCGATCTTCTGGAAACTTGGCAGGTTTCATGCTCTCAGCAGAGGCTACCATCCCTGCAAGCTTCATCCAAATCAAACAGAAAACAACAAAGTTATAGCTATTTCATTGATTCCCCAGTATACCCTATGGCCCAATCTCTGAGGCAGCTCCGAAGCTTCAGCTGGATTGAGGCAGAAACCCAGTCCGGAGCTCCAGATCGGATTGCAGCCATCCGAAGCGGCTGGATCTGAAGCTGGATTGGATCACTGCTGACTCACACAGGCTGCTCCAAAGCTTCAAAGCCACTTCGGCCGGATCGAGGCGGAAACCCGGTCCGGAGCTCCAGATCAGATCGCAGCCATCCAAAGCAGCCAGATCCAAAGTCGGATCGGATCATTGCCGGCTCGCACAGGCCTATTATTAAATGGGCCTAAGATGCTAAACAAGAGTGAGATTTCTTTTTATGATGCCTAGTTCAGTAACATCATCCTAATTTTTTTCTAAAACCTACAAATCTGGCCTTAGAACTAAGGCAGTTTTCAAAAGCTTCCGTTCTCAAATCTGCAGACAATGTTCTTTGGGTAACCCAAAGAACCATGTCTGCTTATGTCTTTAGACCAACACAGCTACAACCTATACCTGCAACATATAAATCTTCATGTTTGCATCTGCAAAATGAACAGTAGATGCAAAATTGGGTACTTGTATCTCTGACTCATTCAATTGCAGATGCAAGAATCCAGATGCATATTTTGCAGGGACAAATTGTGCCAATAAAAAGAAGCTACCCTTGTCAGAAAGGCTGGCCCTAAATACATCCATTTTGTTCGATCTTCACTTCACCCAACACTCCAGTCTATAAACCCCTCACTCTTCATCAACAGTGGCTGCTTCCAAGGTGATGTAGAGTAGAAGCACAGATCAGAAACCCTCAGAGATGGTCATTAGAGGCTATTAGTCTATTAGGCACATAAACTCACTGCCATGCATGCATGGGCTTGCAGCCACAAAAAAAAATGCCAGCTGATGACACATGGAAGGGTAAAACAATGGATAACCTGTGTGGCAGCTTTTATTATGAACTTTTAGGACAGAATTCAAGTCCAACAGAATAAGATAAGGTGCGTCTCTTTCACAAAGGAACAAACTTGGTTATCTCCCCTTATCTTATGTAGCAAAACCCCCCGTTTTTCTTTTTTTTATTTATTTTAAAATGCATTCCCTCCCCTTTCCCAACCATTTCTGACTTTTTCTGTCTGTCTCTATTCCCTATAGATAAGTATAAGTGAGCTGAGACATAAGATAAGCTTCAGCATTTTATTTTGGTAGCAAGTTGTATTTGTTTTGTTTTTCTCCTTTTTTATATTGTATAATTATTATGTTTATATTGATTTTTACTGTTCTATATTACTGTTTTACTGATACTATATGATTTAGGCCTACATATGTAAGTTAGCATAAGTCATGTCAAGTTTCCATTTTGTTTGTCAAGTCTCTATCGTGTCCCCAGGCCCGGTTGTGTAACCCATGACTCACACTTACCCCTCCTATGTAACTTGGTTCCTGAACGAATGGGGATAAATGCGGGTTCTTGAGAGACAATGGCAGTAGGTCTAAAAATAGCTCCCTATGAATGACCAAAACATCAACAGCAATACCTGGACCAATGACCCAGCCCTTGCACCAATAGCTTCATGGGGCTGTGTAGCATGCTGATTGTTTCATAAACCTGTTATTTGGAACCCTGAGTTGGGTTTTGTTTTATTATGGTTCAGCCCTGCTCCAATCTCTGCTCCTTGCCCCCTTAACTTCTGTCTCATTTCTCCCTCTCCTGCTTCTGGCTCACCACCACCTCCAACACCTGTCCTGAGCTCCTCTCTGCCTCCAAACCCCCTGTTTCTTTGCCACTGTCTTATCCCCACTGCCTTTTACTTTTCCCCTGAGCAACCAGGTTTCTGCCTCAGTTTCTTTCCTGTCTGTCTCCTCCTTGCCACCAGGCTTCTTTTTTTTTCCCCCCCCCCTCTCCTATCCACCAGTGACCTCAAGTACATACATACCATACCGTTCAAGTTAGGAACTTACCTATGTGTAGGTGGGTTATATATGTGTGAACTGGTGAGTGTGTGTGTGTATATATATATTGTTGTGTGCATGATACACGAATTAGTGATCTGTGTATGTTTTCTGAGTGTGCAGGTATTGACAATTGATTTTTGTCTAATTTTTAATGTGTAGTGTGTATATGCTTGAATTGGTGATAGGTACGCATGTGCCTAGGCTGGTTTGGATGTGTATATGCCTGAGCTGGTAGTGTGTGTGTATATGTGTGTGTATCCACCTAATTGATTTGTGTGTTTGTATATGTGCAATTGTGTCACACCCTCCTATCTAACAGCGCAATATTGAGATCCTGAGAGTTGGCCTGACCCCACAGGGCAACACTTATTCCCCTGGAATGATCTTAACAATTTATGGGAAAGCTCTAATAAGCTAACCTCTTGACCACTATCTATATATAATTTAAGTTCTCTCACTGAGAGAACTGAGTAATGGGGCAATAATCAGGGGGCTGCTTAATAGACATAGTTTCATAGTTTCAGGGTCGGAAGGGACCTAATAGATCTTCTAGCCCGACCCCCCGCCAGGGCGGGAGAACAACCCAAAAAAAAAAACAAAAAAAAAAACAACACTAAAAACAAAAACGGGACTCAAATGAGTCCAGCCAGGAAAGTATCCAGCCTCTTCTTAAAGATCCCCAGGGTAGGGGCCAGCACCACCTCCCTTGGAAGTTGGTTCCAGCTCCTAGCCGCCCTAACTGTGAAGTAGTTTTTTCGGATGTCCAATCTGTACCTCCTCTCCATCAACTTGTGCCCATTACTCCTTGTTATGCCAGCGGGGGCTAGGGGAAACAGCGTCTCCCCCAAACCCTTCTGGTTCCCCCTAGTGAGTTTATAGACGGTCACCAGGTCCCCCCTCAGCCTTCTCTTGTGGAGGCTGAATAGGTTCAAGTCCCGCAGTCTCTCACTGTAGGGTCTGCCCTGTTGTCCCCGGATCATGCGGGTGGCCCTCCTCTGGACCCTCTCCATGTTGTCCACATCCCTCCTGAAATGGGGCGCACAGAACTGGACACAATACTCCAGCTGCGGCCTGACCAGCGTCGCATAGAGGGGAAGGATCACCTCCCTGGCTCTACTCGAGATGCACCTGTGGATGCACGACAAGGTCCGGTTAGCCCTGCCAACCATGACCTCGCATTGTCGGCCCATGTTCATCTTGGAGTCAATAATGACACCAAGATCCCTTTCCGCCTCCGTGCTCTCAAGTAGGGAGTTCCCCATCGTATAAGTGTGCTGCTGGTTCCTACTACCCAAGTGCAGCACCCTGCACTTGTCCGTATTGAAACACATCCTGTTCCTGTTTGCCCACCCCTGTAATCTATCCAGATCCTTCTGCAATCTCTCTCTCCCTGCTAGCGTGCTCACCTCCCCCCAAATTTTGGTGTCATCAGCGAATTTAAACAGGTTGCTTTCCACAGTTTAGTCAGTATCAAGCACATAACAAACTACCACCTTCTCCTAGTCTGCATTCTGATGTGTTATTCAAAACATCAGATAATAATTTACTTACTTACCGGCCCCTCTCCAGTGACGCAGGGTCTCTCCAAATCCCGGGCAGGGCCCCCGCTTGCCCAGGAGTAATTTGGACTCAGCGGTGGGCCCACTGCACATGATAATAGTTTAAAAGGGCCCACCAACAGAAAAAAAACCCCAGTCAGGCTCCAGGAGTGGCACAAGACACGCAGGGGAAAGCCCACTGCACCCCCGCACCCCAAAGCCCCCCCAATGACCCCCAACTGCTACGGAGCACCCCCACTGACCCCCAGCAGCAGCCGGAGGTAAGAGGGGCCTGTGGTGGGAGGGACTAGCCCCAGCCTAGCCACGGGGAGGTGGCTAAGCCAGAACTGAGGAGGGTCTCACCCTGCCCCGGCCCCTACTTCGCCCATCCCCCCAGGAAGCCATGCAAACAGGCTGTATGAACAGGCGCACTTGTATGCCCAGTACGAGAGTTAGTGTGGGAGTTTGCATAAGAGGGAGCGCGGAAAGGCCCGAGGCCCTGCCTGTGAACCCCCATGGGTAGGCATTCCCAGCTGTAGCCAGCACACACCGCACCCCTAAGGGTCCCCTCGGGGTCTGCACCACCCCACCCCCCAGCACCTCAGAGGCCTCCACCTAGACGGAGCCCATGGTTCCGGGCTCCACGCAGATGGAGCCTCTGGCTCTCAGCTTCAGGGGCTGCCTGTCACTTTTTCAGGCTCTGGGGTCTGGGATCAGGGCCACCTCCCCTTGTGAGGTCTGCTCCCTTTTGGGGTCTTTGGAACGCCAGCTGGGGGAGCTCCAGGCCCCAGTCCAGAGACTGCATGCCATCAGGGACTGTGAGTAGGAGGTCAACTCCTACTGCCAGGCTCTTCACCCCCAGGAGGTGCAGGGTTGACCACGGTCACCTTCCAGGACTGGGGAGGACTCGAGGACCTCCCATGCTGTCCAGCCCAGGTGTACACCCAATGGAAGGGAGGGGCCATCACCAAGGAGAATTATACCTCCATTGTTCAAGATTGTAGTGGGGCTGTTAGGAAGGCTAAGGTAGAGATAGAACTGGGACTAGTGACCTGGATCAAAGATAACAAGAAGTCCTTTTTTAAAAACATAGGGGGTAAAAAGAAGGTACTAAGTAATGTGGGGCCTCTGCAGGACATGCTTGGTAATCCGGTAGTAGCACCAGATGACAAAGCTAATCTCTTTAACAGATTCTTTGCTCCCATTTTTCTGAGCAGGGACAGGAACATCCCCCCCAACTTGGATTCCAGACGGACCCAGCGAAGGCACAGCCCAGGGTCAGTGAGGACCTAGTCAGGGAATTTCTGGAGGGACTAGACATGTTCATATCAGCAGGTCCTGATGATCTCCACCCCAGAGTGCTGAGGGAATTGGCAGAGGTCATTGTGGGACCCCTGGCACAGCTTTACAAGCACACATGGTGCTCTGGCGAGGTGCTAGAGAACTGGAAAAGGGCCAATGTAGTCCCTATTTTCAAAAAAGGGAGGAAAGAGGACACAGGAAACTATAGGCCTGTTAGTCTTACCTCAGTCCTGGGGAAGCTCTTTGAGAAAATTATCCAGGAACACGTCTGCAAGGGACCAGCAGGGGAGATTATGCTTAGGGGCAATCAACATGGGTTCATTAGAGGCAGGTCCTGTCAGACCAACCTGGTTGCCTTCTATGACCAGGTCACAAAAGCCTTGGACGCAGGTGTTGCAGTGGACATAGTCTTTAGGAAGGCCTTTGACACTATCTCTCACCCCATCCTCATTAAAAAATTAGGCGACTGTGATGTCAATGCCTACACAGTCAGGTGGGTTGCAAATTGGCTGGAGGGCCATTTTTGACCTGGAGGGATGTGGGCAGTGGGGTTCCCCAGGGCTCGGTCCTTGGGCCTGCACTGTTCAATATCTTCATCGGCGACTTGGACAAGGGAGTGAAAAGCTCCTTGTTCAAGTTCGCACATGACACTAAGATGTGGGGAGAAGTGAGCATGCTAGAAGAGAGGGACAGGCTACAACTAGATCTGGACAGGTTACAGAGGTGGGCAGATGAGAATAGGAGGGGTTTCAATATGGACAAGTGCAAGGTGTTGCACCTGGGGAGGAAGAACCAGCAGCATACCTACAGGCTGGGGAACTCCCTTCTCATCAGCACAGAGGTAGAAAAGGATTTTGGAGTTATTATAGACTCCAAGATGAACATGGGCCGCCAATGTGGGGATGCAATCAGGAAGGCTAACCACACTTTGTCATGTATCCGCAGATGCATCACGACCAGGTTCAAGGAGGTGATCCTCCCCCTCTTTGCAACATTGGTCAAGCCACAGTTGGAGTACTGTGTTCAGTTTTGGGCGCTGCACTTCAGGAGGGGTGTAGATAGCATTGAGAGGGTCCAGAGGAGGTCCACTTGCATGATCAGGGGGCAGCAGGGTGGGCCATATGAGGAGAGGCTATGAAACCTGAACCTGCTCAGCCTCCACAAAAGGCTGAGAGGGGATCTGGTGGTCACCTATAAACTTGCCAAGGGGGACCAGCAGGCAATGGGAGAGTCCCTGTTCCCCCGAGCACTACTGAGAGTAACAAGGAACAACGACCATAAGTTGACTGAGAGTAGATTCAGGCTAGACATCAGGAGGCACTACTTCATTGTCAGGGTGGCTAGGAGCTGGAACCAATTTCCAAGGGAAGTGGTGCTTGCCCCTACCATGGGGGTCTTCAAAAGGAAGCTAGACAACCACGTACCCAAGGTTGTTTGACCCCAGAATCCTTTCCTGCCCATGGCAGGGAGTCAGACTTGATGATCTGCTTAGGTCCCTTCCAACCCTACCAAGTATGAAACTATGAAACTACCCAGACATCTCATTGGAAGAGCGCTTGGCCAAATCCGAGTGGTCACAAAGCTTTCTCTCATGTGTAGATGAGCTCTATCTGACGCAGGAAGTCTAAGGGCCAACGAGAGGTTAAGCTTCGGTATTGGCAACCAGGGATGACCTAATCAGCAACCTAATGATCGAAGGGAAGCTGGGTGACAATGACCATGAGCTGATCACCTTCACCATCCACTGTAAAGCTGGCAAGTCAGTCAGTGATACAGAAGTCCTCGACTTCAGGAAAGCTGACTTCAACAAGCTAAGGAGGCTTGTCAATGAGGCCCTAAAGGGCTACAACCCAAAGGGGACAATCCTGGATGTGCAAGCAAAATCTATCCTGTCTGTAAAGCTGGCAAGTCAGTCAGCAATACAGAAGTCCTTGACTTCAGGAAAGCTGACTTCGACAAGCTAAGGAGGCTTGTCAGTGAGACCCTAAAGGGCCACAACCTTAAGGGAACAATCCTGGATGCACAAGCAAAATCTATCCTGTCTCAGAGGAAAGGCAGCAAAAGGGCACAGCAGCCCCCTTGGCTCTCCAGGGAACTAGCGGACCTCCTACGTCTTAAAAGACAGACCTAAAAAGGATGGAGGACTGCATCCACCTCCAAGGACAAATACTCTGCGCTGGTCTGGACCTGCAGAGAACGAACAAGGAAAGCCAAGGCTGCGATGGAACTCCAGCTAGCTACAAATATCAAGAACAATCAAAAGTCCTTTTTTAGATATGTGGGGAGCCAGAGGAAAACAAGGGCAACATTGGACCCCTGCTAAACCAGATGGGACAACTGACAACCGATACCCAGGAAAAAGCAAACTTCCTAAATAGGTATTTTGCATCAGTTTTTCACCAGTCCCATTGGACACCCCTGCCCACTACAGAACAGGGAGGCCCAAGTGAGGGAGATTCCTTACCCTCCATCAAAGCTGACCTCATGAAGGAACACCTTGAGAGCCTGGATACCTTTAAGACAGCCAGTCCTCATGGTTTACACCCGAGGGTACTCAAGGAGCTGGCAAGCATCATAGCTCAGCCCCTGGCATGGATCTTTGAGAACTCCTGGTGCTCTGGCAAAGTGCCCGAGAACTGGAAGGAAGCCAATGTGGTGCCTATCTTCAAGAAAGGGAGGAAAGTGGATCCAGAAAACTACAGGCCCATCAGCCTGACCTCTATCCCGGGGAAGGTCTTGGAAAAGATTATCAAAGAGACCATTCTTAACAAACTGGCTGACGGCAACATCCTGAGGGATAGCCAGCATGGGTTTGCTGTGGGTAGGTCTTGCTTGACCAATCTCATTTCCTTTTATGACCAGGTGATCTATCGCCTGGACAAGGGGGAAGAGATTGATGTCATATATCTTGACTGTAAAAGAGCCTTCGACCTGGTATCTCATGATCACCTCTTGGCAAAACTGGTTAGCAGTGGCCTCGGCCTCACCGCGATCTGCTGGCTGGGGAATTGGCTCCACGGTAGGAACCCAGAGGGTGGTGGTTGACAGAAGTCAATCATCGTGGTGCCCTGTGACCAGTGGAGTCCCTCAAGGCTCTGTCCTAGGGCCTATACTATTTAACATCTTCATTAATGATGTAGACATTGGTGTCAGAAGCAGACTGGCCAAGTTCGCTGGTGACACCAAACTCTGGGGTAAAGCATCCACACCTGAGGACAGGAGGGTGATCCAGGCAGATCTTGACAGGCTCAGGAAATGGGTGGATGAGAACCTGATGGTGTTTAACACCAAAAAACACAAAGTTCTTCACCTTGGGAGGAAAAACCTGCAGCATGCTTATAGGCCCAGCAGTGCTACGCTGGCTAGCACTACAGACAAAAGGTTCCACAAAATGAAATGAGCCTTCAATGTGATGCTGCAGCTAGTAAAGCAAGCAAAACACTGGCTTGCATCCACAGGTGCTTCTCAAGCAAACCCCAGGACATCATTCTCCCATTATACTCGGCCTTGGTGAGGCCACAGCTGGAGTACCACATCCAGTTTTGGGCTCCACAATTCAAAAAGTATGTGGAGAAGCTTGAGAGAGTGCAGAGGAGAGCCATGCACATGATCAGAGGTCAGGAAAACAGACCTTATGATGACAGGCTGAGAGCCATGGGACTCTTCAGTCTGGAAAAGTGCAGGCTCAGGGGTGATCTGGTGGCTACCTACAAGTTTATCAGGGGTGCTCACCAGGATCTGGGGGAATGTTTGTTCACCAGAGCGCCCCAAAGGATGACGAGGTTGAACAGTCACAAACTCCTCCATGACCATTTCAGGACATAAGAAAGAACTTCTTTACTGTCCAAGCCCTCAAGCTTTGGAATAGACTGCTGCCGGAGGTGGTTCAAGCACCTACTTTGAACGCCTTCAAGAGGCATTTGGATGTTTATCTTGCTGGAATCCTAAGATCCCTGCTGACTTCCTGCCCCTGGGGCAGGAGGCTGGACTTGATGATCCTCCAGGGTCCCTTCCAGCCCTAGTGTCTATAAAATCTATGAAATCTATGAAGTGTCAATTATCTGACCGATCCCTACCATAAGTATGGCACTGAATTAGTATATCAGTAGTTGGTGCCCAAGATGGCAAATTGGCATACTACATAAAGTGAAAACTTATCAAGATGTTTGAAATTAGATGCAATGTTTATTGTCATGCCCGGTCTGTGCTAGGGAAAATGGAAAATGCTGGACAAAGCTGAATATCTGAAGCTGAATGTTTCCATCCTTTGCCAAATGTGTTGATATAGAATATGCCTGAAATCTAAATGTTTAAAGGACAATAAGGAGCTAAGCGAAAAGGATCAGATTTACCTTAAGGACTAGCAAAAGTCAGGGCAGGGGTGGTCTCTTAGCTTACAGAAGCTTATGCCTCTCTAAACCAGTTAGTCTCTAACTGTATGTAAAGACATTACATTTAGACCAACCTAAATAGGGTTAGGTTGATCTTATCACTGATCTCTGCAGATGTTTGAGAAGGTTAGATTGGTTAAAAAATGGATGGCCTGAGCTAAATTAATTCATCTGAGAAGGTGAACTAAGTTAGACAGGGAATGCATTAGCCTGATCTACTGAATATCTGTGTATATTCAGAGCACAGCCCTGGGGCTGAGAAAGTCCAGCTGCTCACTCAAGCCCTGGGGATGAATTTCTTCCTACTACCTTGACCCTGACTGGGCTATTTTTATCCTGCTGACTCTTCCACCCCCAGATGAACAACTCCCCTATAGACCCACTATCCTCTTTCCTCCCCGCAGACCCACCAGCTCCCTCCCAGACCTGCCAACTAGGGCTATGTGAAGCTTTGGTCACTGATTCGATTTGGCAGAGATTCGGCCTGATTCAGTGGCTGAATCTCTGAATCCGAACAGAATCAAGAGACCCTTTAATCTTTCTGAATCGAATCAGAACCCTCTGAATCAATTTGGAGAGATTCAATGATTTGGACATAGACACAGCTTTAAATGTTTTTTCTACATACCTCCATGTACCAGGTGACTCGTAAATGCTGAGATGATGGGGTAGATGGAGCGTCCCACAGGAGTGCAGGTGGGGGGGTCCCCAGCGCACTCAGCAGCAGACCCAGAAGCGAACCAGACGTGCTTCTGGTCCACTTCCAGGTCTGCTGGGGAGCACACTGGAGGGCTCCTCCATGTTCCCCCAGGTCAGTGACTGGTGCCTCCTGGGTCTGGGGGGGGGGTCCCCAGGGGCCCCCAACAGTCAATCACTGAGGTAGGGCAGCATGGAGGGGCCCCCCAGCGCACTCAGCAGTGGACCTGGAAGTGGACCAGAAGTACTTCCGGTCCACTTCCAGGTTCCCCACAGAGCACATAGGGTGGCCCTCATGCTCCTGTGGGATGCTCCATCTGCCCTACCATTGCAGCATTCACAAGCTGCACCTGGTACCTCAAGGTATGTAGAAGAAACATTTAAAGCTGTGTCTATGGCCAAATCGCTGATTCTCCAAATCAGCATCAAATCTTCAGATTCAGCTGAATCAAATCAGGAGAGTGATCTGAATCAACTAATTGAATCACTGCCCCCCCCCCCGATTTGGGCCAAATCTTAATCTGAATCTGAATCAAATATGGCCCATTTCACACACCCCTACTTCCAACCCCACTGAGAACCTGCTAACCTCCCAATTCCATCTGCCCCTCCCGCCATTCTGAGTTACTTAGATCAGGTTTCTGTCACAGCAAGGTAAAAGCTGTAATCTGCTGAATGAATATCAGATGCTTTTCTGGTGTTGGGCTGAAAGTACTGAGTAAAAATGAAAGAAAGGTCCAGACAGTAGTGTTAGTCAGAATAAGTCAATGGAAGTCGATAGAGTTGGTTCAGAATCAGACCCAAAGATTTACTGAAGGACTTCAGTATATAAAATAAATGTGTCAGTAACTGGATACAGAATAAAAGTTTTTAAATCTCCTGTTTTATCCTTAGGACTCTTTTCCTTCTAGAATAAGAGTGCACACCCAAGAAGGTATTCAGGAAAAGCCACTGTGCCTCAAATTCACATGCTACCTTAATCCAAACAATTTTCAAATGTAGACAACCCCTTCCAATTCTATGCATTTAATAGCCATGTGTCAGTTTAGTGACCAACAGTGCCATTCTCATGTCAGGACTTGGGTGTCAGCACCTGTGGGGATGAACATCATAGAACCTTCATCATTATCCAACAGAGCCCAACCCAAAAGCGCAGATTCAACATTCACATATCTATAGAAAGTTTACCAGTGGATCCAGATTCAGGTTTTGCATCTTCAGCTCAGCTATATTTTTCAGAAGTACCAAGAATCTGCAGACCAGTGGCAGCCTCTCTTTACCAACATAACTCACCAATAGTCATGAATTTTCCTCTGATGTTTGACAGATTATGAAGAGTGAAGCCACTGACAGGTGAACCCAGTAATTTGTAGAGCTACAGAATGTGACATAAAACAGTTTGATCCCCCATACCAAGAGCAAAACTCATTAACTCAATGTTAAATTGGGAGTCAAAACCATGCCTCCACAATATACACCAATAACATGATATTTTCCATTAGACAACTATCATGTCCCATTCCCTTAAAAACAGACAATGTTCCATTGAAATTATAAACACGAACCACCAATCATCTATTCTCTTTCAAAAACATTCAGTGGACCAGTATGAATTGTAATCTCTGGGCATGCCTATACATGCGTTTATGCTGGCTTAAATTTACTGCACAATAAATTACTGCACAGTAAGTGGGAAAAGGCCAGTGTCTACACATGCAGGCATTAAAGTGCATTAACACTGTGTGTGGACTGACTTGAGACTAAAGTTAGCCCCAAGTCAATCCACAAACACAGTGTTACTGTGTAGTAAGGCATCTACGCGTGCATACTGTGCAGTAACTAATTGGGCGTAAATGCAGGTATCAAATTTTCACTCAAGTCAGCACAAGTCACCATATTTACTGGACAGTACGGGTGTGCACATGTGGATGTACACCCGTACTGTCCAGTAATGTTGGTTACTGTGCAGTACATACATACATTTAAACCATGTTCAAATAAGCCTACTCTCTTCATATGCATATTTTAAAAATGCAAGAATTTTAAAACACTGGAATGTTTTGAAAAAGGTGACTTCACTATTTCAACAGTTCCTGAATTCCTAATGCAAATAAAATGAGCTTTTGCCAAGTATAATCTGATTACAAATAACCTGAATGTAGATGAAAGGTAGCTTTTAACAGCCATTCTTTATTTTTACAAATCTGCTTTAGA
Source organism: Alligator sinensis (assembly GCF_000455745.1). NCBI lineage: Eukaryota > Metazoa > Chordata > Crocodylia > Alligatoridae > Alligator > Alligator sinensis. Next base: position 1,736,466 of record NW_005842216.1, read on the forward strand.
CCTTCAAGAGGTCTCAAAAGAAGACAAGGCTAGAAAACAATTTTATATCAAACATCCAACAATATTAAATCAAACACTGGACATTAAAAGATACAAAACAAGCAACAAATGAGAATGACTTAAATCAAATTAAAGAGCCAATTGAAAATAATGAAATTAAAACCTTTTCTTCATATTTTAATTCATCTGCTTTTCATCACTATTCACAGCAGCATTTTTTTTATCGTCTTCACTTTGAAGAACAAACTTTCTCTAAGATAAAAGCTATTGATTTTAATCAGTATCTGAAATGTCATTCGATGGGGATGGAAATTCAAAAGGCCAATCAGGAAGAGAAACACCACCAATCTAGCCAGCATGGTAATCATTTAAATATATGGCCTTTGATTATTAAGCTCTCTGATATAACATCATGATATCAGGCTACCTTATGCCATCTTTTATAAATGACCCTCACTAACACTCCCGAACATTCACTCCATATAATGCTCAAGGTAAAAAGATTCCCTGGAGATTTTGTATGCATCTGTTTATAGCTTTACCTATACAAATCTCAAGTTTAGAATTGTTGCAGCTTCTGATCAACAAGGTAGGACAGTAAGTGTGGTAGTATAGTAAGCCAAACAAACAGTTTTTAATCCAGTGAGTCACTGGAGACTGGTTTTCACCCTAATCACCCAGATTTTGGTACTGGTTCACAAAACCATCTTTATTAGTGCGTAAGCATGTGCTTGAGTGCTGTACTGAATATAAATGGATTTCACTAAAGAACATGCATATTTTTATTTCCCAAGTCAGGGCCCCAAATCCAAAATAATTGCAATAAACTTACACTGATGAGAGATAAAGATCTACTTGCTCCATGTAAACATTTAGCATTGCTTGTATATTGTTTATGTTTACTGGTCTCGCACCATTGGGTGCATGGTGCTGTGTACAGAAAAACAAGACGGATCCTGAGCACAAAAGCTTCTACTCTTTTACTTCTCCTTACCATCCCACTCTGCTATTCTTTCCTCTCTCTCTTTCTCACCACTCTTCTGCTTTTCTTACATCACTTCTATGCTTTTCTTCGACTTTTATCTGGCATTCCAGGACCTATTTTCCTTCCCCTTGCCGCCTTTGAAATTATTGGGCTCTTCAGGAAGCGCTACTTTCTAGTGGGTGGAGTTCTGTGAGCATTAGAAAGGAGGGACAGTCTGGCACCTACTCAAATGCACATTTAAACAATGGGCCTGCCAAAGCCAGAAAATTACAGAGCACTGAGAAAATTGTTGAGCAGCGTGCAAATTGTGGAATCCACAATTTCATTGCACTTGCAATTTTCTGATGGCAATGCTTATTACTGCCAGCCTTGGAGTAAGGGAATGGTTTAAGAATGAGAGCTAAACCTGAGACCACCAGTTCTGTTAAACATCATGTTTCATAAAGAAAAGCTGTATTCAAATCTCCTTAGCATTAGTGTTCAAAAACTTAACTCCCTCTGAAAGAAAGCTCACAGAGACAGCGCCCAAACCAGGATCAGCAAAGCCAGGAGCCCTCCTCAGATCTGTGTGTGCAGCACAGCATTTGGTGGAAAGATACGTACCAATTTGGGACTGTAACAAAGAGTTAATTGCTTCACTGCTGTTAGGGTTATTGTTGCTTTGCTCCATATAGCACATAAGCAAGCCAACTGTGTAACCCTTATTGTAGGCAATTCTTCATTTTAAACAGGGTATCAGAATGAGAAAAACAAAAACGAGAAGGAAAGAAGGAAAGAAAGAAAAGAGGATGATTCCATGGCCGATTTGAATAGCATCTTAAAAAGAAATTATTTTTCCTGTGCAAAGTTGTTACTGCATTTTCATTAAAAGAAGAGGAAAAGCACTTGCAGTTGTCCAATGCCTGGCACTCGTGACATGTGGAGTCTGCATAAACAAATCACTTACAGAACTAAAAACCAAACTGTCACTACTCACCACTCCTTAAGTTTGGTGAAATATCCAATCAGTCTCAGTGGGGGGTTTTCAAGAGGAAGAATTAGAAGGAAAAAAAAAGCCACCACCACACATACACATGCACACACAGAGCACATTCCCATAATGAGGGGTCTAAAAATGCCCCACTCATTGATGCAAAATTACAGTTATTGTTTATCCTCCTTCTACTTCACACAGCTTTATACAATACACACCGCGAAAAATACAAGCAAACAACCGACACATTAGTTAAGAGACCTTCCATTTTACTTTGGCAGTTCACGATAATGGAATTTAATTGTGGAAAAAGCTGAATAATTTTAGCTGAATGTCATTTGGTTCATTCAAACTGGGAATCAGGGACATTTTTAACAAAGGTTTTCAAACTTCTTTTGAAATCAGGAAGCTGCTGTGCACAGATAAGGGGAGAGGTTTGAGGATTCTCTATCAGAAATTTCAAGGTTTTTTCCATCTGCTTTTTCACATTAACTGGTAATTATCCAGAAAGGCACATAATAGTGCAGAAATGACAGAAGCTGACAAAGGTTTTCCTAAGATATGTAAATTGTCAGTGATAGGCAAGGTGCAACAGAAAGGCTTTCTACAGCACAATTATTTATGCCAGTTTCATTTGCTTTTAGGTAGCAATGATGGCATGCTACACGGCAGCTTCTTATCATATGCACTGCACATTAGCTTCAGTACCAGGCACTAAGAAAATATGGTAAAAAATGTAGCTTTAAGGTTGGTGGTCTTCTGACTCTGTATTTTATGTATGTAGGAGAAGTCTTGTTTATTTTTAAGAACCCTCTTCTTCATTTCTCCTCCTAGATAAATTTAAAAAACCCTTTAATATAGAAAATAATGTTTTATGTGTTTTATATATATGTGATATATATAGTCTACATTTCTGATAGCTCTATTATTTTAGGTATGGTGAATTTAAAGAGGCATTCAGCAGTTTGTAGATTACATTAGCTAGCCATTTTAACTGACTGTATATTTTCTGCAAATAGGTGGGTCCATTAGAGATGTTGGGATCAACCGGTCCAGTTGAAGAGCAAGACCACCACTGTAAAATTCTCCTCTGCTCTTCTGTATCCTGTTTTTCAAAAGCCCATAATGGAACATTTGGTATGTACTGCTATTCTATTTGTTTTTAAAAATTAATACTTTTCTGATAACTTTTATACATGTTTACAAGCAACATGCTCCAAAAATAAATCTCACTGGTTTCAGGTTCTATTCTTTATATGGCTAAAAGAATCCAGCCCTTCATATGTCAGCTAACAATATACTGTAGGGCTACTAGATCATGATGACATAAAGGTGAGCTATAAGTTTTGAACTGTACTTTCTACATGGGCTATGTAATGTTTTGTCTGAACTGCATCATGTATAAGTAGAGGTAGACGGAATAAAACCTGGACAAGTCCCCCCTTTCAGAATAAGATATTGAAGTTGATAAGCTCTTTTGGAAGGTTATTTTTTATTTAAGTAAATACAGCAGAAGGGAAGGCTGGTGGGAGAGTTTGGCATCCTTTCCCCAGTGGTTGTTCGGTACTACCTTATCATGGTAGAAAACATGTGTAATTCACCTTGCCTCTTAAGTGATGTGGTGTGCATGTGGGGAAATTCCTTCCTGACCCCTGCAGGGATCAGTTCATACCCAGAAGCATGGAGTTTAATTAACCATTTCTGAGCATGCAACTTCAGATGTTAAATATAACATGTTACAATATCTGTGACAGATGAGCAGCTGCTGTATATCAATCTAAGAATATTGATTTATCATAATGTGAATATTTTAAGTGATGTGGTCAGTGAGATTAAGTTACTGTCTAGCTATGGTAGGTTATTACAAATTCCTTCATGATTGTATTCATCAAACTTAACAAGGGACTGTGAGACAAGCATTTCAGGTACAAATATAAAGGCAAGGAGGGAAGCTATTGGCTTTAAAGAACATGTCTTCTCTCTCAGGCTTTGTTTTTCCATACCAGGAGCCCAGAGAGCAAAAGAATAGTAAATATTATAAAAGTCTTTTGAGGGGACAAAGGAGGCCTGCTGCCAGAAGTCATCAAAAGAAATAGTCTAAAACACAGAGAGAGGTACTGTGGAAGAGTCCATAGGCAGTTAATCTACTGGGAACTCCATGCAGAACATAATTAAAGATCTGGTAAACTATGTATGTAGTCTATTTATTGTTTTCAAGGTATGTTTTCTCTTAAATGCTTTTGTTTAAAAGAAATAATATTTTGGGTTAAGGAGGCTAAATGATCAAATTCTTTCCACTGATATTGTCCCAGATGGAATAGAATGGCAGGAGTTGGAACTAGGTCACAATTGCCGAGGTATATTATAGTTGAAAGTGGTTTGGGAGTGCATGAATCATGTAATTCCACACAGAGAAACAAGAACCAGCTAGCAGCCCAAGACCTAGGGAGGATGCGATGAGACACCTGGAGGGTCAGAGGTGTAGTCCATTTGGAAATTGTGATGTGTGGTCCAACCCTTTCTAAAGAATTGAGGATGCTCTTATGACTGTATCAACTTTTTCTCTACATCTGCTAATTAAGTCTTGCTTTCCCTTCTTCTTCTACATTTAGAAAAATAAAATAATTGAAAATTAGGGTTGGAAGGGAATTCAGGAGGTCATCTAGTCCAACCCCCTGCTCAAAGCTAGATCATCCCAGCCAAGGCTTTGTCCAGCCGGCTCTTAAAAACCTCCAAGAATGGAGATGCCACAGTCTCTCTGGGTAACCTAGTCCAGTGCTTTACTACCCATCCTAGTGAGAAAGTTTTTCCTAATACATTAAAAGCTCTGTTATCTGGCATCCCCCAAGACTGGGGGATGCCAGATAACAAAATATGCCATTTAATTGAACGGCCCTGGCCGCCGCTTCTCCTGCTGTGTCTGGGGCGTCCCTCCGCCCCTCCCACGGCATCACCATCCCATCTGCCACATCACCGCCTGTCCCATGGGCCCTGTGGGCCCTGCAGAACAGGGAAGTGGGCCCTGCACAACCCCGTGCAGCCTGTTATGCCCCCAGGCTGTGTGGGCTTGGCAGCGCAGGCTGCTTCGCCCCCAGCCGTGGGGGCTCAGAGGAACTGGAAGTGCTATGGTGGGCACTTCCTGTCTCACTTTATCTTACAAGCCAGCATGCCAGTTAGCAGAGCATGCCAGCTCGTAAGATGCTGGATAGCTCAGCTTTTACTGTATCTAACTTAAACGTCCCTTGATGAAACTTGAGACCATTGTTCCTTGTTCTGTCATCTGCCACCACTGAGAAAAGTGAGAACAACAGAGAGACTATGCTTGTTTCTCTCTATATAGCATTTTATGGAGCTGTATGTGGAGAATGTAATATAAAAATATAATTAGTCTTATTTCACCTATGCCACTGGAAAGTAATCAAAGAATTTCAAATGTGCTGACCTGAGTCCTGATGTGGATTAGTTCATAGCCCATTAAAAGGTCCTGGCCCATTTGTCCTCTTCCTGAACCATCTCTACTACCTCAGACTTCTCACCTTCACCCCTTGCAGTCATGGGCAGGGAGGGTCCAGGTTATGTATACTCTCAGTTTAGTGGCAACTCGTGTTGTCTGTACAATGACAAGCTGAGATCAAAGCGTGTGATTGTACATGCAAATAGATGTATACTGAGCTAAGGAAGGTCTTCTCTCAGTTGCCTGTTAAGTAATGGCTGCAAGGAGCTACACAAGCCTGTTGGGGGGTGGGGGTGGGTTGTTTGGGGGGGGGTTGCTAAAAAAAGTACATCAGAGTATAAGCATCTAGCAAATTATTAGACTGGAATGTACCAGATCTTGCAGTCTGGTAGAAAAGTACAGACTCCCTATAAATTGTCCTGCAAGTGTTCACAACTGAATATACAGATTTCAGAGAGGCTGGCTTTACGCTCCTGCAACCCAGCTCTTTCAATAGTGACCTGGAGGTGCCAGCCCTAGGCTAAGAGAACACTTCATTTTTCTGTATCCATTTGGGCCTCAAACTGCTAGAAAGGGTTCCAATGAGAAGCAATTATGATGGTGTGTAAAATGATTTACACATGCAAGAAGTAGATGAGGCCACTAATAAATGATAAAAAAACCCTAACAGCCAGGTGAAGATTACAAATTTTGGTTTCTTTTGGCTTGGTCTAGTTTCAGACTGTTCCCTTACAGTCAAAATTAGAATTGTGGAAATATTGAACAAGTGAAATTTACTTGACATATTAATGGAAACAGTATGAGGAACAAATAACAGGGCAGTGCCTGAAAGAACCCCTAAATTCTTTACCTCTAATGTTGGGGGGGAGGGAAAGGGAGCATTTCAGGAAAGTTTAATGTGAAACTTCCAACTAATTTTCTTTTAATAACCATGTGGTATTTATTTAACTTCTTATATCCGCCTGCATTTAAATAAATGTGTAGTTTGGCATGTTCTTGAGCTATAAACTAAAATGTTACCTAATATCCTCAAAATGGTCAACAAGGGCACCTAGACACATGTGCCTTGTTCTGCAAACTGAATAAACCTGTTGGTCATGGACTTTTTCGGTAAAAACTGCCAACCAGAAGATTTCATTGGAACTGTCAAAGAAATCTATCATCGCTTTCCTTGCTTGACTAAGGCACGGAGGCATCCAATACTCTGTAGCCATTGGAAAGTCTCTAAAACAACATATTAGAGTTGCTAGGAGTCTTAAGGTAGAATTTCAAGACCAGGTTCTCAGCAGGTGCCAATTGGCAAAGCTTCATGGATGTCCATGGAGCTACACTGGTTTATACTGTCTCAGGATCTGGATCTGCCTATATTGTTCTTTAGCTAGACTTCAGAAGTAACAACAGGTTCTGCATAATTAACCTCTTCTCCATAAAATTCAAGGACTGGACATTATGTTTTTGGTAAATAAATAGGATTTGATTTAAAATATAATCATTCTGGAGCCCATTGAGACAGTTACTTGGGAGGTCAGGTCAGAGATAGAGTTCTTGAGCCAGACTCTCTCTCATATTCAGTATTAATCCTTGCTCTTTGAGTTCCCAGCTACTGCCTCTTGGCTGGCTACCCTGGCTATATTTAAACATCTTGTACAATTACTCCTTCCACTGATGGCAATCAGTCTGCTGCAGTCCATTGTCAGTGTATCAATCGAAAAGAAAAAAAGCATCTTAGTCAAAAGTCCTGTTAACACTTAATTGATTGCTTAAATTGAAAAAAAAAACCCACCAAATCTTAATTTGTCTCTACAAAAAAATTAAAATGTGTCTATGTAACTCACCATGAAAACATTTCAGAGAATAAAATAATAGGTATAAAATAAGGATATTTGCTCTTCTCTAGCACCTTACATTCAAGAAGGTCAAGATACTTTATGACCAGTTAAATCCATCTCACCCCATCCCAGTGAGGTAGGGAAGTGTGTAGTTCCATTTTACAGATGAGTACTGATAATGAGTCAGTAACAGGCCTTGTTCCGCAATTCTCATTTTGTTCTTTAGGTCCTTTTCTAAGTGCAGTATTCAGGAAAACAAAGTGGGACTGAACCTCATAACTCATAGATTTACCTTTTTCTTCTCTCTCTGCCCCTTCCACTGTAAGGTGTTCCAGGCTAGGGACAGAGATTACATGTAAATTGGTATAAGTGATTGGAAATTGGTTCAAAGCCGTAACACAACAGAAGTACAGTACAGATAAACCACTTTCAAAATGGCCAAAACTCATTTAAGATACACCTGGATGGATGTATTATGAGATGTAACTGATTTAGGTTAAATCAATTTATTGAACTTCTGTCCCAGATCCCCTCCAGATGCAAGTTAACTCCCTGTCTCACAGCATCCCAGGTTTGCACCTCCCCTGCAAACCCTGCTTTGTAAGCTGGGTGGGCTAGCCTTGGTCCAAGCTGCTTCAGGGCGGCATGCTCTAGCACCCCCCAGCATCTGGCCTGGCCCACTGCAGGAATGTGGCTACATTTCTGGAATCAAACATGAATGTCTGTTCACTTACTTATTAGTTCAATCTCCTCATCTTAGACTAACCTACGAAGATTGAATTGATTCAGCCTTGGACTTTTTGACTGCCTGTACTTAACCCTAGTCACTACTTATATTCAGCTGAAAAAGAATTCACTGAGCTCCAATCAAAACATCAGCAAATGGCCTATTTTGAGGCCAGTATTTTGACACAAAGTGGAATGTTTTGTGGGGTTGAGGTAGACTCACCAGATGTAAGTGTTCAGTATTACCCTGCAAAGTAACTTAAATTCAGAGAAGCCTAAAGTTTCTCCCTCCCTAGGCAGCCACTCTGTGGTTAAAGTTTGCTCAATGTGGAAATCATTGAAAGTCTGACCGTTGATTTAAATGTAGTTTGGATTAGGCACTTACAGGGTTCACCTACGTGAGACACTACTGCACAGTAGTGTTGATGGGCACTAACCGTGACTCATTGATACTGCACAGTAGCACCTGAAAAAATCATGCCGAGATGCTACCACACAGTAACACCAGTACTAAATGACTGCACAGTAACAACTAAGCAGTCCACTGCTCGTATAGACATGGCCACAGTGTATGTCATTAGACATTGTCGTAGGCCCTATGCTATGTTTAATCAAAGGAATACCTTGACCTGATGTAATGTCAAATAAAGCAGTTTTCTATTAGAGTTTTTTTCTTGTTTATATATAATCTGCTTCTTCTGTATAAAATTTAAATCACAACAGTGCTAATTAAAGAAAATATTTTCCAAGGGTATTATAGGTATGTCATCCAGCACTTAAGGAAAGCAGCAACCACATTTTACATGAAATGGAACAAATTTCAAATTTGCAGTGAAATGCAAAAATGCTCACATTTTTTATTTTTATGTATTTGTTTATTTTTGTTGCAAATATTTCACTCCCTCTGCAGTCAGTGTTATGTAATTGCAAAAACACCAACAGAATTTCTGATGCTTCTTGGTTTCTGATGTAAAAAAGAGACTGCTGGAACAACAGAATTTTATACTGTTCTCTGGAAGCTATTCCATTCCAGAAAAACACGAGCATCAGAAACCTATCTAAAAAGACTAAAGCATTAAAGAATTATTATTCTTATTATATAGAAGCAGGTTTCAGGGAGTATCTGTTTTCTAAACCTTGACCTTGCAATATCCTGCAACTGATCTTCATGTCTTCATGAACATTCTGGCTTTTGTTGCTGCTGCACCATTCAATCAGTCCCAGTGAAACATTGCAGCTGACATATTGTCACGTAATGGACCCTACCATTTTACTGGGATGAAAACAGTGAATCAGCTCTGAGAGATTTTCAGCATAATTGTGGGAGGCATTGATTTGATGACTTTTTTATTTTAGAAAGAAAACATATAGAGATGTTAAACCAATCTTTTATAATTCAGAAGGCAAACTGTAAGCAGCTTAAAATATCAAGGCCCTAAAAGTTTAAAGCCTAAATACTGAATGTCAAATGACCAGGACACATGTGTGTTACAGGTTTTGATGAAAACTTGTCAGGAAAAACATTATAGAGGTTATTTTACACACGCACACACACACACACACACACACACACACACACACACACATATATATCCTATATCTATCTATCTATCTATATCCTCTATATCTACCTATATCTATATCTATATAATGTCACAAGAGGTATTACTGCGCTGGTGTTTCCTCTGCTGTAAACCCTGGGCTATTCTTGAATACACACACAAATGCAGACGGAGCATCAAATGGCAGATCACATAAAAATGAAATTCCTTTGCAGACTAGCTTATGTATAGTTTAGCATCTAATCAGCCCTGGATTTGCTTCTTACCTGCAGCGTGGCAAATGACGTCAAAGACAAGTCTGTATCTCTTCTGTTCTGTGCAGTCAAACAGGTTGTCAGTGAAGGAAAAGGAGAAAGAATTTTCAATTACACGGCCTCTTTAGATCTGACACAATAATATATCAAGCATTTTCTTTGACTGCTTAGGAAATAAATGTGCAGAATTTTTGTTGACACAATTGGCAGCTGTGTACCTTAAACACTCATTGCTACCAAAATGTCTATTTTGTCTCCTAACTGGATGGGTTTTGTTTGAATTTGCTTAGTGCTCTCAGTAGCTGTTTATGCAAGATGTGCCTCTGTCTGCTTTATTTTTCTGGGTTCATGGTTAACATTTTTTATTTATTTTTCCATAACCTTTCTTTTTAGCCTTTCTTTAGTCACATGATTGTGTAAAATCACTGATTCTGAAGTCTATGTTTATTTTAATTATGCTACATATATCACATAAGGAGAAGTAATGAAACAGCAAAGCCCAAATGTTCTAACATGTAAAATTAATAAAGGAAAGTGAGAGATCACAAATAAACTATGAAATTACAGTAACTCACCAAATAGCAGGCTGACCGTGTTCATACTCCAGTCAAAGGGAGCTTTGCTCTCAATAGGATAAAGTAAGGATAATATTTAGTATGTAAATAAAATTTACATTCATGAATCTCAAAGTGTTTTATAAATGTGGGTAAATAGTTCCATTTTGTAGATGTGGAAAGTTAGCCACAGAGTTAAGTGACTTACAACAGATCATTAGTAAATTAATGACAGGGTCAGGTGTGGAAACCAGGTCTCCTGACTGAGCTTGGTGACTTCTCCAGTGAAACAGGCCTTAGGGATTTTCTTGAAGTGGAAAATGTTTTCTGTAAACAGATGCCTAAAGAAAACCACAGACTGAGATCCAACTCTCAGCTGAATCATTGACCAGGAGTCTTACTAGAGCCACCAAATATATGCTGCGTCTCTCAAACACAGAGAGCAGGAATTCCTCTGCTACTGTGAATCACCATCCAGGTGTCTGGCCCTGCAGTGTGGAAATGTAAAGCTAGTCAGAAATTCTCCTGAAAATATCTATCCTTCAAAGGTCAGGAATTCATCATCGTCAAAATGTTTGGGGAGACCATTTGATTTTGACAAACCCAGATAAAATGTTATGCTGCTATAGCCCACAGCCAACTTGCTCATGCCTCCCCTTCTTAGATGGTAAATGGCAGTACTATCCACCAAAGAAATTCTTTGTTTTAATCCTATTTTCCCCATCTTTCTCTCTCTCTCAAACAATCCTCTAATGCAATCCAGTAAATGGGGAGGGGGAGAAGACACTTACTTCAGTATATAAAAAGGGAGGCTTCACTAAGAAATAAGGAAACCCTAAGCATCTGAACTGGAAAAAACACTGTATGTGATTAATATCCAAGAATAAACCAAACAAAAGAAAAAATCTTAATGAAAATGAGGGCTGAGGTGAGAAACTGGATGCCAGGCATGGCAGGGAAACTGTTTTTTGAAACTGCTGAGTTTTTAATCAGGCATTCAGACTGTCTCTGCACCATATTTCTACTGTTTATTTTTACAATGTATTCATCATATGATAGATTTGTCCAATTTAAGATGAAATATTTCAGAAAACCTTCTGTTTTCTAGAGCTATTTTAGCAATATTGTATGTAACTTGCATGTCTGTCAGGCCTCAAAAGAGGGCTTTTGGTGATCTGATTTTAAAATACTGCTTTCTCCTTCATTGGTTGTAGCTGATGGGGGTAATACAAGCAAGATTTTGCCTTATGTGCACAATTGTGAAGGATTCTGAAATAGGATAATTTTCAAAATATGAATTAATTTTCTGATATTAAATACTTTATTTTTAGCAACAGAAGGAATTGACAACCCCCCTGAAATTGTTCAGTGAACATCCATGGGAATTATATTATGAATTCAGTTTATCTCTGCTCGTAAGTTTTTTGCCATTCAGTTCCATGCATGCTCTGTTTCAAGCCCACTGACTGGAATGTTCCTATATTAAGGCAATGGGGCCAACCTTTTAGGCAGGCAAGCCACAAATTAGCCTTGCACCAGCCTTGAGTGCCACTCCAATCCATTTCTCTTACCCTATCTACTCCCTGCCCTGTGCTCCTGACTAATCTGATGCTCTGTTTTCTTCTCCCTGCCCTATCTGCCACTGTGCTGTTGTCCCCTCCCCAATCTGCCACATGCCATACCTAGTAGCTGCCCATGACACAGGTTGGCCACCTCTAGATTAAGGCACAGGCATTCAATGTTTCTATGACTGGGGATTCTTATTTCATCAGAATTTCAAATGTCATATTTAAATTAAATACTTTCTAACTCTCCTAGTTATGCAGAAAAGCTCAAAAAGTAAAATACATTGAAGAAGGGCTGACCGACTCTACAGACAACCTGAAATGGTAGCTCTGAGAAGCATGATCTACCTCAACACCACCCCCCCGCCCCTCCAAATAAGACATATACCTTGTTCTGGGAAGGCAGAATAAAGGCAAAATGATGTTTCCAGAGTCATTATTGAATGCAGACACATGGAGCAGTCAGTCTAGCCTTCAGTGTCACTCCCTCCTTGCAAGCTCCAAAGCTCAAGATTTGTTCCCATCACAGCTGCTGCCCAATTGACAGCAGCTTTTGGCTGAGCAGCCAGTTCAACAGAGACTGTGACAGGGATAAAACTTTGCTATGCAAGTTGCAAGGAAAGCAATAGTAACCTGAGCCACAAACTCCACCCCATGAAGTGAGGAAGGGAAGCCATTGTAGCATCCCCACACCTCCATTTTGGCACAGAAATCAGCTGTAGACTAAATTCTGGAGGAAGGTGGATTTGAGAGTAAATAAGTATTATCCCCATGACCCATTTCTATGGAGAGCACCCTGACCACAACAGCAGACTCTGGGACAGAAGGAAATAAGCAATCAGATACACACGGCCTGCTAGGCTAAGTATCAGGAACCCCCTGCTACAAACTCGTATCTATTTGCTCACAGAGCAGAGGCAATTTTTACTGCTGGCTTGCTCTCTAGAAAGGCAGAATCCTACCACCACTCTTCCAAGTGGGTATGGCTGTGATCTACTTAAGGCCTTGATCACTTTGATCCTGTCTTGTTCATGGAAACTAAATGTTAAGTAAATAATAGAGAAGGTTCCCAGGTAACCAATTTTACAATCATAAGTTGAAGTATTCACAAGAGACGCTAGATCCTAGGAGAGGTACCCCCTGAGAAAGCTGAAAAAATATCATATGGCCCATGTAACCAATCATAATTAATCAATTAAAAGCTGGAATTTTGACTATTAAGTATTGCAACAAAGTACTCAACATCCATCTACAGACAGACTTATTCACCAAAATTATTAAGTCAATAAGTGTGAATAATGTGAATAATCAGTTCATACAAGAAAACTATAAACTGCAAAGGAGGTGAAATTTTCCTTGGATAAGTTATTCACTTCAAATTACTCACAGATTCACAGAAATTTAGGGCTGGAAGAGACCTTGTGAAATCATCAGGGCCAGCCTGCTGGCTCTGAGCAGGAAAGACTACTGGGGTCAAATAACCCCAGCATGGTGTGCGTCTAGTCTCCTTTTGAAGATCTCCAGGGTAGGTGCCTGCACCACCCCCACTGGGAGTCTATTCCAGAGTCTGGTCACATGAACCATGAAGAAGTTTTTCCTTATATCCAGTCTGAAACCGTCTTCTAGGAGTTTATGACAGTTGCTCTTGGTTTTTCCCTGGGACACTTTGGTGAATAGTTGTTCGCCTAGTTCCTGATGCTCTCCCCTGATATATTTGTAAGCTGCCACCAAATCCACCACCCCCACCCAAAGTCTTCTCTTTTCTAGGCTGAACAGTCACATATCTGTCAGCCTTTCCTCATATGGCTTGCTCTTCAGGCCTTTAACTTATGAGTGGCTCTTCTCTGGACTCTCTCAAGCTTCTTCTTGAAGTGTGGTGCCCAGAACTGGATACAGTACTCCAGCTGCAGTCTCAACAGTGTTGAGTACAACAGGAGAATAACTTCCTTAGTTTTGCTTGAGATGCTTTGGTTGATGCATGCCAGCGTATTGTTTGCTCTGCTAACGGTAGCATCACACTGGTGGCTCGTATTCATTTTATGGTCAATTATGACTCCCCAGGTCCCTTTCAGACATGGTGCTAACTAGCACAGTACCACCAAGTCTGTAAGTTTGTTGTGGATTTTTCCTCACTAGATGGAGCACTTTACGCTTCTCAATGTTGAACAGCATCTGGTTCTGGTCTGGACCATCTAACTAATCTGTCTGGTCCACCTGGATCATTAGCCTCCCTGAGGTGTGGCCACACTTCCCCACAGCTTAGAGTCATAGGCAAACTTTGCCAGCATGCTTTTCACCCCCACATCCAGATCATTGATAAAGATGTTGAAAAGCACTGATCCAAGTACCAAAAACCTGGGGGACCCCTCTGGCTACCTTCTGCCAGGTCGATTCACTCAGTTTTAGTAACAATGAAGTGAAATATGGATTTCAAGGATAATATACTAGGCAGGAAGGGTTTTAAACAATACAAGCAGAAAAGGGTAGAAATAATATAGCAACGGTAACAGTGCCAGTGAGGTCCTGGAGAACGTTTCTGTTTATGTGTGTCCAAAAGTTGGGTGTACTTTTTGTCTTTAGTTAAACAATAGTGTCTCAAAGAGCACTTGTATGTCTCTGTTTCCTCAACCTATGTGGCATTAATAGACAGAACATCAATGACATTCCCTAAAAGGTCTACTATGAGCCCTTTAGTTAAGATGCCATGCTTACCATGAGCATTTTTATTAAACCTTTATGGTACATTCTGTGGACCACAAAGTTTATTGCCCCAAGATAAAGTTTAATAAATCATGGATCATCCTGGCTGGGTTTGCAGCAAAGATTATGTTTTGTTTTCTGTATATTGTCATGAACAAACTAGTACTGGCAAACGCCTCTACTCATGTTCAGAGGTCTTGGATATGTAGTCTACAACCATAAATGTATGTATCTGTTGCTGCCATGAATGTTCACCACTCTGCAAAAGAGCCCAAAATGTTATATATGAAAAACAGAAAATCCTGTGAGATTTTATTTTAAATTTTCTTGCCCTGAGAGCATTAACATTCAAACTGATTGTTACTTTAAAAAAAATAATATGTTCCAGATTTTGTATGAACCAGAGCAATTCCATTGGCTACAATACAGTTATGTGAATTTACTCTAACTGAAGATCTAGCCCTGTTTTTAATTCTGTGCTGATAATATTCCCAGCTTTTTGAGAATCCATGTTTGCATCATGCCGTTGAATGAGTTAGTCTCTAAGGCCACATACAGATACTCCGTTTCTCATAGGAAAGTCACTGCTCTTCCTGGAGAAACCATGATTGAACAGATAGATGTTCAGAATTTTTCTCCCAAAGCAAAAATGGCCACTGCAAAAGAAGAATAACCTGAGAACAATAAGAATTGAATCATTGGCACATGTAAGTGCATGTGCACCCCATGAGCTTGGCAGTGCACCCCCTGCAAAAAGTGCCACTGACGCTGCTGGTGGCACCTGTGGGCGGTTGACGCTCGCCACCCTCTCCCCCCTGCTGTAAACGCTGCCAGCAGCATCTGCGGGCAGTCCCTGATTGCCTCTGGCCACCACCAATGCTGCTGGCAGCATCTGCAGGTGGTCACTGACCGCCTGTCAGTGCTCGCCACCCCCCTCGCCCCGCGGCTGACACTGCCATTGCCACCTACAGGAGCTCCCCACTCGATGCTGCCATGCCCCTGTCACTGCCACCACCACCACCACCACCTGTGGGCAGTCGCTGTGCCACTCCAGCCTCCAGGAGCACGTGGTGTTCATGGATTGAATCACTCCTAAGAGAGCAAATGTCTGTAATCATTTTCTTCTGAGAGAAGCCACAGCAGAGTCCCCACATTGTGTTGCTGGGAGGTACAGAGTAACCTTGAACAGTCTGAGTCAGCCAATCAGGGCTGCCATGTGCACTGCTGCCACTGTCTCCAGGCAGACAAAGACTAAGTACAAATATTGAAAAAGCCTGAAGCAGAATTGATCAAACCTTTGTTTATTTTTCTAAGCTGCATAGATTGGATAGGGAGCAAATGGCAAACTTGTTGGCTAGAAGGTGAGGGTGCTCCCAGAGTCCCAGAGATTTCAGAGGTCAGCTGAGCATGGCCAAGTGAGGCCATCCTGGTTGGCAGCCAGGAACACCTGCTCAACACCCCCTGTTGCCACAGACCCTCCCTCATGCCCAGCTCTAGACTTCCAGGAGAGCCCCAGAGCAGGTCACCATGGCATATCACCCCCTACCAGGCTGCTGGGGCTTTCCTGGAAGCCTAGGGCTGGGCGCAGGAGAAGGTACATGGTGACAGCAGGGGATTGGAGGGATGTGCCTGACAGCCAATCACAGGAGTGGCCTGGCTCCATAGGAGGAAGCATCAGGCTCCAAGGGGCCCAATCCTTCCTTCTACAGAGCACTTCTGTCTCTGCTACCCACCACAGACCTCCCAGAGCTCGGCACTAGCAACAGCTGACAAGACAGGCCAGGCAGCCCAGCAGGCTTACGTAGCCAGCAGAGACAGAAGTGCTCCATAGAAGGAAGGATCAGGCACCTCAGAGCTCAGCATCAGTGACAGACAAGTGGCCTGATCCTTCCTTCTACAGATCACCACTGCAAGGCTCCCTGGCTGCTGCTGGTGCCAAGCTTGGGGGCCCTGATCCTTCCTTCTATGGAGTACTCCTGTCCCCATTGCCCAGCACAAGCCTCTCAGGTTCCCCAGCATGTCTTATCAGAGCCCAGCACGAGCACCAGCCGGCAAGACATGCCAGACAGCCAAAGATGCCTGTGTCAGGCAGCAGGGATATGGGCACTCTGTAGAAGGAAATATCAGGCCCCTTGGCTGCCACTGGTGCTGAGCTCCAAGGGGCCTGATCCGTCCTTCTATGGAGTGCTCCTATCCTTGCTTCAAGACACAAGCATCCCTGCCCCCCGACACCTGCTTGTGTCTCTGTTGGGGCTCGGGTCTGTGACAGCCCAGAGCAACCAAGCAGCTGGTGGGTCTAGCACATCTCCTTGTGAGGAGGGGGCAGCTGGAGGGGCTGCAAAGTCCTCTGGGATGCCGACAGACAGCAAATTAGCATGAATCAATAGGAGATCCGGTCTAACCTAAACTGATTAGGTCTGTTACTACCTCCATCCTCGTCTGCCTTAGACCATTTTTAAACCAGTCTATGTGCACCATTTTTCATGTGTTCTGAACAAGAAGAATGAAACAGATATTTCTTTTGAAATAAAAAATGTGCCATTGTTGCAAAAACAAATTAAAACTATAAGCCAAACTTTTAAACCATGAATGCAAAAGGGCCAAATTCTGGATCCATGATAGATAATGGGGGTTTTGCCATTCCATTTGGTGGGTCCAAGGTTTGACTGTATTATACCTGGAAACCAAATCAAAATGGTCTGATTTTTTCTTCCTCAGAAGCCGGTGCCATTTATCTAGTACCTCTGAAAACTAAATTTATTTAGGTCTCTAAAAATGTATTTTTAAGCGTTCAGGTCTGAAAAGGTTAAGCACAATATACAATAGAGACAAATATAATGCAGAGTCAGAATTTTGCACGGCATCTTAATTGCAACAATTTTATGTACTCCAAGCCTAGATTCATAATGATATAAGAGCATTTTTGCTTGATGCATCAATTTTCTTTGTAACGACTCCAGCATTTTGAAGAGTTAAGTGATAGGTCAGTCTGTCTATAAAGCAAGTGAAATTGCTGAAATTGACCAACTAAGTCAATGGATTGCAAAAGTCAGTACGTCTATAGTATACAAGTACTTCCCTCACCTTAAAAAAAGTTAAATGACTTTTTACAGGTACTCACTCACATAGGCTTCATGCTAAAATAGGATGAATCCTGAGTCTAAGCATCTCGATTAATTAACATTTTTTAAAAGGCATTTTTTTTTAAATATGTCCCTGTATCCAGACTCTGATAAGTAGTAAAATGTCCTGTTTTCCTCATAATTAATCATTTTGTTAACACTGATCAACAGTTCTAAATTCAGGAATGCTTGAAATCTACCTGCAAGAGCAGTGTGGCTTTCAAAGAATTAATGAATAAGACTGAAGGGAATTCCATGGGTAGATTATATATTTTCAAATTTATCTAAATGCTATGCTGAAAAATCTTAGAGAGACCTGTAAGAAAGCATATGCATGAGACCCCACTACTAGAAAACTGAAAATCCTAAGGGAGATGGACCCTAGTGGAAAACTCTCCAAATTAGTCCAGTTAAAGAACTTGGGAGGAAAGAAGGAAAGGCAGATGTCACCTTTTTCAGCAATCAATCAAAACATCTCAGGTTCTGTCGACTTCAGAGTGATCCCCAAATTTCCAGGAAGTCAGAAAAGGCACAGTGAAAGCTCTGCGTATACAGGAATGGATTGAATACTTCATTCAAATTATTTTGGTTTTTCTCCTGCAGCCTCATGTTAGACTTTGAAAAAATTAAATATATTTCAGAGTCACTGAACTGTGTTCACATTAACTTACATTAAAATTATTTTTAATTAAATGAACTTCTCTTGTTTGTAGCTGGAAGGTACTTATGTGTGATAAAAACTCCATTCTAATATTCAGACTCACCACTACTTAATTAACGTCACCATTCAAAATGAAGAACCAAGGAGAAGAGTGCAGATAGGTTTTTTCTGATAAGCAAAAATTTAGAGACAAAAGCTCCCCCTGGTGGCTGAACATCTGTGTACTATAAACAAACAGCCTGTCGTGCATCACATCAGCAATTAATATATAACATAAGATTTACACATATAATTGATACTCTGAGTTTTTGCATGCTATCTGAGGCATGCTGGGATCAGAAATGATACCAAGTATTTTGCACAATTTATGTCAAAAGCAATTATAATTAACATTATATTAAATATTAAGTCAAGATCATAAAATGTTGATTGGTACTGATTAGCTGTATTATCCATAATTAGACATCGCTGCATCCTTCACCAGGTACTGCAATGCCTTGCTTATGAGTTCAGCACTAAATTAAATGAATGATTCAGCTTTTGCACTTAGTGTTGTTTCTGCATTTATTTTAACCCTGAACCAAGTTCAAGTAAAAAATAGCATAAGCCATAAAGGACCTGCAAATACTTTAAGACCTACAGTCCAAATTTAACTTCTCCATGGGCTAGACTGTGACATCTGTACAAGAGAGAGGCTACAGAGAGAGAATAGGAACTTCTATACCTATACAAAAATCTTGGGTACATAATTTGGGAATTTGCTCTCCTTCCCTTGCAAGAGATGAGAAACGTGCAGGAAATGGGCGAGCTGTGTCTTCCTATGTATTCTCTGGCATTAGATAGTAAATGTATTGCTGGTATAAGCTAGAAGTAAATTGTTCCTCTCTCTTCCCCTCCCCCGTCCCCCCTCCCCCTCCAATGGAGAATAGTGCAGGGGTAAGAGCTTCCTTTGGCATCTCTTGGTAAAGGCACTGCTCTATACTCAAAGCTGTATATAAAGTCACAATCTAACTTCATGAGGATAATTTGCTAGTTATTTTATAACTGGTCCTGGTATAGAAATGCCCCTTGTAGAAACTTCTATTTAATTAGCTGTTTGACTCATAAAAGGACAGAATTTAGAAAAGGAATCCCAGTTAAAAATTGAAAGGATCTTTCAAATGTTTTATTTTTAGAGTAAGTCACTAGCCTGCAGTGCACATGTGTCTATTACTTTTTTGGTAAACGTGCCTGGCTGTAGTCCTTGCTGTGATTTCCATGGTATACATAGATTCTTGATTTCCTGTGATTTATAGTGTCTTGATTTCTCTGGTAGGCAGCTGAGAGGTATATGCTGCGTTATAATTGACAGTCACACAAGGTGAGATTGTGGGGGAGCCAAGAAAGGTTAAGGTATGTGTACAAGTAGAAGCTAACAATCAAATAGCACTGTTTGAAATCTGTAGGGGTAACCCCAGAGTCCTGGCCAACATTTCCCCTTGTAAGGAAACAGGTTGTAATGTCCAAGTCTGTGTGAGAGCTATTGTTCAGCATATAATGGCTGCTCCATTTGCGTGCACAGACACTAAACTACCAGTATTTTGCTCTTTTCTTTGTAAAGTACTTTGAGATAGCTGGAGAATGAAAGTTGCTGTATAAAACCAAAATCTATTCTATTCTGACAATCGGGAGCAAACCAGCTGTACCTAGTTGAACTCTGCCAGCTTCCTGCATAGCTTTCTAAGCCGAGGTATTCCTGAGGGGACTTTACAAGATCTGTTTAGCGCCTGCTGGCACATGCAGTGTTAGAAAGGAAAAATATACAGTAATAATTTCTCTTTTCTGAGAGTACTCTTAGGAGTCCAATGGAAGAAAACTTTTCATACCTTCTACAATTAAAATGCATGCTGTAATCTCTTGTGCCTATTAATATTACTCAGTAAAATCAGAATAGTTACTGTTGAAGATCCTAAACTTTTTCCTTGATAGGTATAACTCAGCCTAACCATGAAAATATGCTATTTCATAGACATTAGGGCTGGAAGGGACCTTGGAAGATCATCGAGTCCAGCCCCCTAATTTACACCAGTTAATGATCTACGCCAGTGGTTTTCAATCTGTAGTCCACAGACCACTGAGAGTCCACAGATTATGTCTAAGAGGTCCACAAAAGATGACTATGATAAATTAAAAGTATGTGAATACCCACAATTACAATTCAAAGGTGTCCATACCTCCATTCACAATTTTTTTAGGGGTCCACAAATTTTAAAAGGTTGAAAACCATTGATCTAAGCTAACCTATACAATATGCAATGTTATATCAAGTAGGAGGGTGTAACAGGAGGCCTTCCTGGGGCTAGTTCGATGTTGGCCCGCCCACCTGTCTCTGAGCTAACCACCTGCCGCTCTCGCCTACCACACCTTGATGATACATGATTATGATGTCACTCAGGCAGGAGGCTGCCCATTCTGAACCCCAATGTTAAGGGGAGTATACACAGCCCCGTTCTACCCCTATACTGTGGCCCAAGCCTCACAGATGGCATCACAGGCAACTAAACTCAGCTGTACCCTTCACCCCATTAGCTGTGGTCCCCTCTCTGGGACCTTCAGCTCCCCCTTAGGCCCTGGCCCCATCTCAGGCCAGTCAGGATCACAAGCCTCTTGTTCTTTGGGCATCCCTCATGGTGGGCCCCTGGCCCTTCGACCCCTCTCTGGGTCCTGGCCCCAGCATGGGCCAGTTAAGGTCCCTTGGGTCAGGTTTAAGCTGCTTGCCTGCTTTTACCCTCACAACTCTACTGGCAACTGAGCCACAGGCCTTTCTAAGCCCTCGTAGGTCTGGGCATTACCCAGCTAAGGCTGCGTGGGAGCTGGAGGTTATTAGGTGCCCCCAACCCACCTGTCACCAGGGAAGTTCACAGCCCTGGCATTTCACAGGGCTGCCATGCCACCGGCGGTCCCGCCAGGCCTCCCTTTCCTGGCAGGGTGGAGTTTTAGGTCATACCCAGGATCTGGAGCCTCCTCCATCTTCATAGCCCCAGCTCATACTTCCAAGGTGTTCCTGGCCTCAGCTCTGCCAGCTGATGTCTCTCTCACAGCGGGGCAGTAGCAAACTGCTGCTTTACCCCATGTAGCCTGTCTCTCAAAATGGCCGCCACAATCAAGCACCTGGCTGCTATCAGCTCCAGTAAAGTGGCAGGCACCGCCAGTGCCCTGCCACAGAGGGAAGTATGTCTAAAGGTCCAATTGTGAAAAATATGAAACCAAAATGCCAATTTTTCATTTTTCTGGGAGTTGGCAAAATGAATCATAACAAAGGTACATCCCCTAATTAGGCACTGAATGCCCTCAGCCAAGACAAAGTATAGAAGTGTTGTCACACTGAAATAGTATGTTGCCATGGAATAACTTAATGTGCACTCTCTCTCTCTCTCTCTCTTTCTCTCTCTCACACACACACACACACACACACACACACACACTTTTATAACTTTTTACTAAAATGAGTGCAGGTTTACAATTACATTTTGAAGGGCAACGTGGCCCAGCCGAGCATAATCTCCTTGGGGCTGCTTCAGGCACAGGTTACTTCTCTTCTGCTCCGTGGTCTACTCATCATCTTGACACGGCTTGGATGCAAGCTAGCCAGCAGGACTGCAGGGATCCGTGGTGTAAGACACACCATCTGCAATGTCTTTGAGCAGACATGTGAAGTATGGAGCTCCTTGCTTGTCCCTGTGGAGCTGAAGGAGGTGTCTAATGATATAGTTCTTAAATTTCTCTCTCCTTCTTATACTCTGCTTTCTGCACATCCTTTCACAGGATCTGATGAAGTAGACTTGAGTTCACAAAAGCTAGTGCTCAATATCTATATAGAGATATATGGATATATATCTGTAGATATTGCTATAGATACACCTATCTATCTATCATTATACACAGACACACACATATATCATATTTAGTTAGTCTATAAAGGTGCATGCCTACCCTGCCTTCTAGTTCTTAAATAACACAGTTCCAGTGATTGTTCAGCAATCCCAAATGATAAATAGATCCAAAGATTGTATTTACATTGTAAATGTTTACACATTTACTATATTAAAAGTTTGAAAAAGTGTACAAATTCTACAAGTATGTTAAATAATGGCTAAAGTACACATGGCCAGGTTTTTAGACACATATGCAAATATTAAGAACAAGGTGTTTTTCAAAATGTTTACAGCTTTTCTTTTCTAGAGTTTCAGTGCTTCCATAGTGGCTGATCTAGAAAATAAAGAACATCAGTCTGATGGATCCAGTTCTGTAGCCCCTAGGCAAATATACTCTTGCTTAAAGACCAAAGGATTGTATTGTGATGGGTGCTATGACACCTGCAATTCACTGGAATCCCTCAGTCAATCCAATCTGACTGTGTCCAGAAAAGGGAGCTCAGTACCAATTATAATACTGCTCACAAATAAGCAATGCAATGAATACTTGTCTTCCAATAAGCAGCACTAGTGCCCCCATTGCAACTGAAGATACAATGGAAGCTAAAATGAACAGAAACAGTAACAGAGAAACCTAGAACAGATGGGCAGAGAGAGAGAAAGGCTTCATTTTGGTGAACCTATTGTTATTCCAATACGTAAGTGGTTAAGCACTTTAATCACATGCTGAAGTCCCATTGAGATTTAGTATAAAATTACATTTGCATCCGCTTAAAAGCTCTGTTCCATTGTCAGGATGGTTTAAATGGGCCTTGCTAAAGAAATGAGAATTAGGGCCTTTGGAATCCAAGAACTTTATTTACCTGGGGAATGCATTTTACTGTCAAATTTGATGGCATGGGGCAAAAATTAAAAGCTCTTGTAATTGGCCATGGCTCCATTCCATTCAGTAGATTTGTAGCATCTTACACTGTTTAAAGCTGCCAAATGCAGCTTGCCCAAGCATTTGATATGAAACTAGACAGTAGACTACTGCCTGTATTATTGCTATTGAAGAGAGAAAAGCAGCCATTTCAGAATGGCCGCCACTAGTGAGCTTCTACAGCCACTGTTTAAACACTGAATATTTTCATTTCAAAGTCTGTTTAAAGGCTTGTTTAATCTCAAATTGGAATTTTTCAAGTGAAAAAAGAGCTTCAGAAATGAATCTCAAAACAATTTCTCCTTCAAATTTTTCCATTTTAATTAATTTAAAATGAATGAAAAGTGCTTCATGCCCTAAGATCCTAAAATCTCCAGTGTCAACTGAAACCAGCACTTCTCATCTCAGCTTCAGCCCTAGCTGCGGGCATCTCCTGCCTTTGAAGTCTTTGAAGTGTCTGTGGCACAGGCTAAAGCTCTCTGCAGAACAAAACTGTGGTTTCTTTCTCTCTCCCTCTCTCTTACGCATGCACACCCACATGCACACAGACACGCATGCACACTTTCTTGTATCTTACAGAAAAATAAAACACTGGTTCCCTTGCTGAGAGTGGCTTCATCCTGAGTCATGAAAACTTCACAAACTGAGAACCAGAGACTTGGGCTGAATCTGAAACAAAAATAGCTGCTGGCTCTGTGCCTGATGGTGATCAGGGGAAGAGCCTGTAGGCTGGAAAAGCTGCCTTGTGGGAGACACATTTCTTCCCCAGACCTCAGCCCTAAGGAGACAGAGTGGATTTGGCTTCCTTCTCACCATAACATTTCTTCAGTAAGGAGCTGGATTTCACTGACTTTTGACTGGTGAAGGGAAACCTGAAAGATACAGGTGTAGTGGAAACAGATAATATCTGCCTCATTCTCAGCCTCTCTGGATTAGCCAGCTGTGGGGCTGTGGGGTAAAGTAACTTTGACAGAGATTGAGCTATGCTTACAGGCCACTTATTTGTCTCATCAGACTCCCCATTTACCAAATGAACCTGCTGAGAAAAAGCATGTAAAAGTAAAAGAGAGAGAGAACGGAAATCATTATGTAATGCCTCCCATGGAAAAGTAGGTTCCCAGAGCATGAAATATTAACAGGAGGCAGCAATCTGCATATTACATAACTACTTCTTGGATCCTCACTTCAAAACTTCAAACTCCCACGGCACCTAAAAGTACCAAAAAGCAAATGAAATGGATTTTTGTTAGAGGGATTTTTAAAACTCTGCTGCCCTGTGGTGCTGCCTGTCTATTTTGTATGCTCTCTTATTTTTCAAACCCTAGGTATTTTTTTTGATCTCCGAATCACCAGGCTACAGCTGAGCTAAGGCTTTCCCCTCTCATTTAAATTAAACCTCTGCAAGAGCTTCTTACAAATGCTTAGTGTATGTCATTTATTGAATGTAAAACCAGGGTCCAGTTCTCACATAATGATTGGACAATAATACTTTAAGACCATTATACAGGTGTTGGTGTTCTCAACTGGATGGGAAATTCAAAAACGTTGTTTGAGCTTTCCATTGTGTGTCTAACCCAGATCACCTGCGTGGTATGTTTGATACAGTGAAGAGCACAGCTGGGATGCCAGTCTATGTGGAGTGACTGTGTGTGGGTTTCTGTACAGTTACAATAGCTTTTAGTATTCTTCTGATATAAAATAGTAAGGCAATTTTAAGCGCAGATAGACTCACATATATCCAAAGGGAATGCTGGTTGCAGCACTGCACCTCAGAAGACATTCACCAGTGGGCAGAAAGGGTAATATTTCCACAATCATCATCCATTGGAGAATGCATTTTAGTCCACTCAGGGTTCCATAAGATTCCCATAAGATCCATATTGAATCACAGTATGGTCCCTTCCAATCAGCATTGCAGTAGCATTACATTGTCCCTAGAGTTAAGAGATGCTGGCCACTATCAAGTGACCAGGTTATTCGCTTTTACCAGCCTGATTCTTGTTAGTTGATTTTGGCCAGGAAAGAAAAAAAAACTAGTAAAGGCCAGTAATCTTATTACATGAGTGCAACGTTGCATATTTGTTAGAAGTAGTACCTGTTTTTTAACAGTTTGGCTACCTACAGCTCACATACATTCTGAGAGGAGATCTTAGGAAGCTACAGCCAATTTCTCCCACCACCATATTACTCTACTGTACTTTCCATCTTTTGCAGTCCAGCAGGAGTTGGGATAAACCAGTGAAGCCTGATAGCTATTGATGGAATACCTAGCTTTTAGAAGACAGCATGAAGATTGCAGGATTGGATCTTATCATATCAATCATATAAAGAAACTCATTGCTCATGAAAACGAGAGATTGGAACCGTTCATTGTGTTTTCCCTATAGAATCCATTCCCACTCCCCTTTGCAGCATTGGTTTTCTTTCTGTAAAAACTTTAAGCCAATAGACTTGGCTTGAAAGCATGAGACTAAGTTGAAGAACATTGCTTTAAAGTTGAAGCATTTAAGAACTGAGATGCCTTTAGACAGGCCATCTGATGACAAAAACTACTGAAGCTTACTAAGTAAACATGTAAAGATAAGCATAAAGTCTACTGTGAGTTGTAGAAATTTTAATCACTGTTGAATTTATTCCACCTCATGAACTTATTTCAAGACATGTTGCAAGAAAAGTACAATAAATTTGATTCATTATTGATAGGATATCAGAGATACTTATTTGATTCACTAGCTAGCAATCTTAATTTTGAAAATGTATTTAATTTGATAGGTGGCATGTCTAGTTTAAGAAGAAGCTATCAGATATATCTCAGTACATGAGGTATCCACCTCACTAAGCAATGGGTCTAATTCAGTGGTTGATTTGTCTGAGTTGCTAAGTTTTCCTACTTTTTTACTGGGGACAAATTCAACTGATGTCTCTGTTTCAGTATGAACTGAATCATATTCACCATGCATTGCAATTATTTAGATGAGGTGTTAGCAGTAATAAATGTTTCAGAATTTAAAGCATTCATTTTATTGTATAATATTTCCAAAGCATTTCTGAATGGTTGGATGAATGGTTTCTTATACAGAATGATTTTTGCACTGAGGAAAGAGAATAAAGATTTTTAAAAACATCTGAAATGGAAAAAACAATTACATTCTGTGGCTTTACAAAAATATTTCTGAGGACAGGTAATATATTTTGTCAGGGTAATGTCCCCATCCTCCAAATGCCTCACTCTTTTCACCATGTGTTACATTTTTAATGGAAACCATGCAGGCAAATATTGGAAGATGAAGAGAGAAAATATAATTAACCCTGTGTTTCTCACACAATTGCCCTTTATTTTACTTTATTTTATTTTTTCCTTGCTTTTATGAAGCCATCATTAATCTAATCAGTCAAGGTCAGACAAGATTTTTTTTCTTTTTGCCAGTCCCTAAAGCTCAGACAGCTTCAATCTAACCTTTTATAATCAAATGTTTAGTACCTACCATTTGGGTTAATTAGAATGCATTCTTTACAGCTCTGATAATAATTGCTACTATATCATCAGAGTGTTGGCTGTACAGCATTTTTTCACATTGTTATTCCTTTTTAACAACAAACATCTATGTATTCACATGATTCAAACCACTGTTTTCCTTTGGGTTCAACCTATTGTTCATGCTACAGTAACTTCAGTATTTCAAGTTCCATAAGATAAGAGCATCACAAACATTCATTACAACTCCCAAACTAAATACTGTACACATCTTGAATGGATCTCAAAGGAAAGTAATTCTTTTCTGAAATGAGCAGAGAGTGTTCTTTGGATAAAGCTGAAGGGAAAAAAAGGAAGATCCATAGAGTATCAACTACTGATTTAGAAACATGCATTGACAGTCAGTGTGGAAAAGTAGCATACTCCAATCTATTTGTATATGGCATTGCTACTGATAATAGGACTTTTTGACTCAGGAGAAGTAGCAAGGAATAACAAATAATTTCTATAAACAATACTTTACACTTGCGGTCTTTTTTTTTTAAGAAAAGGGGAAAAATCTTCTTATCAAATGTCAAGCACTCGACAGACTAAAAATAGATCCCTGGAATAAATAAATTAACCCAGAAGACAGGATTGATGCTCCACAGGCATCAGGGATTAAATAAATTCACTGAATTCAGAGTGGTCTTCTAGATAAGAATTCTTTGTGCTGTAGCATGTACAAGTTATTGATTATAGGATTGAGGTGCTGGGACTCTTGTAAAATGTTGTCTAGCTGATGTGTCTTAATCCAGGAGTAATATATAGCATAGTGTGAGAAGCATGGCACTAGTTTATATTTACTTATTTGCTTTAATTTTGTTTGTGCTTTAATTTGCTGCGCTGCATCTGTTCCTTCTTCCACCTGCTACATGGCTGCTTCTCATTGCCACATCAGCACTTCACCAGGCAGCATTTCCTCTGGATAACTGACAAGATGTACTCCAAAAGATGCTGATTCATCAGGACAGGATGATAAGGACAGCCTGCCGAATGGGAGCAAGTGGGATGTGAGCCATGTAAATCTTGAGTAGTTAGCTTAGCCTCTACTGAGAGAGAATGCTTGAAGACCTCTGTTTTCTTCTGAGTGTAATAATATGAGGGAGAAAGGATTAGCATCTTTCCATCAAAATGGCATATATTGTAGCAGGCTTACCTTTCAGAGCTTGGGTTGAGTCCTAGGCTTGAGATCCTGCTGTTTTGATTGGTGGAGCCCATCCACCAATCAGGAGGCAGCAAGAGAAATAACATCACACCCCTTTCCTGAGGAGAGAGGAAGAAGAGCTCCCCTGGACCTGATTGAAGACTGCAAACTGTCAGGTCCAGAAGACTTCAGGGGTGGAGCCCCGGAGCGTATAAAAGGAGCTGCATGCCCAGCACGAGGAAGATGTGTTGGGGACTGAGAAAAGAGAAGAGCGGGGCTTAGAAAAGCTGAGGAGAGCTGCTCAGTGAGGCAAAGCAGTAGCCCAGGAAGAGCCCCTGAAGATTTTTATCAGCAGGGAGCGGGAGACAGCTCCAGCAGTTAGGATCTTGGTGTGCAGCATGGTGCACGGTGTCCAGACCCTGGGAGCTGTGTGAGGCAGCTTAGGTCTGCAACCTCTGGTGTGTGACCAGAGACATGGTGCACAGGCGAGTGCACAGAGCAGGATCTTTGGAGCCCCTGGGGCGGCTCAGGTCCTCATCCCCCAGAATGAGGCTGGGAGCTCAGTGCAGGAGGCGCTGCATGGAGGGTGAGAGATCCTGGGAGCTGCTTGAGGTGGCTCAGGTCTACGGCTGCTGACACAGGGCAGCAGCTCAGTGCAGACGACGCTGCCCAGAGGGTCCAGGAACAGCCCGAGCTCTGGTGCTGCACAAGACTGTCCAGGCCTCCAACCCCTAGCACAAGGCAAAGCACCCACTACACGCAGCAGTGCATGTGGCCCTAAGCCAGGATGGCAGCAGCAGTCAAGTGGCAGGAAAACCCAGCAGGGAACAGAGCTTGACCTGGAGAACAAGAGGCAACCCTCCGGGACTGTGGAGTAGTAAGTTACCCTGGAGAGAGAGTCCCCACAGGGGAGGGCCCCCCGCTTCACCCAAGAGTTGCAAAGGGGCACCATGTGGGCCGCTTCTGGGTGATAGTGGGGGAGCTTAGGAGTCTTTGGGGTCTTCTTCTCCTTTTTCTTGCCCCCACCTCCTTTCCTGTAGTGGTACCTTAGGAGTGGGGCCCCTGCCCTGGAGGGCACCCAGGTAGTCAAAGGACTGCTGATTATATTTGTGGACTGTGCCTTACAGTTTATGTGAATAGTCTGAAGTAATAGTTTGTATATGAATAGAGTTATAAGGATGCCCAATCAATATCCTTTGGTCTAGTTTGTTCTATTGTTCATCTGTATTTTAAATGATAACTGGGTGTGTGTATATCTGTATATATATATAATAGGGTTTATTGTTTTGTTAATAATGTACACATATATATATATATATATAATCTATCTCTTTACTCTTTAATGGTTTTGTTGTAATAATAAATCTGTATATAGTTAAGTAATTGATTGACTGGACCTGACTCTTTAGGGGACGGTGGCGGCCACTGAGCTGGTGTGGCCCTCCACAGCACACTGCCCTGCCAATAATTCCCTCAATTGGAGAGGGAAGTACAAACCCGTGTTCACCTGGACTACATATTTTCCTGGTGATGTAATGATGTACAGTAAATGCTGTTTTCTTAATCATTCTGCCCTATCCAGATTCTTGTACTGCACTCACTGCTGTAGTCTCCTATTGTCTTCTAGTTCTAAAATTAAGCAACATGACTAAAACCTGCCAGGTGAGGCTTGTTCTATATTTCCTTCTGCCTCTTTTTTAGGCAGTTGTGTGCAGTGCAAGGTTTTCCTTTAGAAATATTCTTTTAAAATGTAAATGTACTGGCAGTGAAAGCTGATGAGATCTGTGAGAACCCTTAGTTTCTGTGGAAGTGTGCTCCATAGTCTTGAATTGGCCCTAGAGTTCTGTCTCCTGTAGAGGATTAAAGTTACACTGGATACTTCCAACTGTGCAGTTGTTACTATGCAGTCATTTAGTTCTTGCTTTACTAAAAGACTGTGGAGTAACCACTGACACTGCACAGTCCTTGCACCACAAGGGTAATTTCTGACCCTACTGTGGACTAGCGGCAGCATCACAGTTCATACCCACTGAAGCTACATCGCTGTAGTGACAAGCTACCTCACCATAGCTCATCACTATGGTGTCATAGCATCTCATGTTGACATGCCCACTTTTGCTAAAAAGCTTCAGTGTGCCCAAGGAATGAAGTTGTTGATGATTGTCCTCATCAGTGGCTCTTAGCATTTTGGGCCCAGGCCACTGAGGTCTTTAAAAGTAAAAATTAGCATCTTGCACTTGACTCATAATTCTATGGGAAAACAATGAAGAGAGTAGAGGACAGCCCAGGTATCTCTGTAGTAGACCATGTTACTAAGGAGATAGGTTGCAGCTTTCTGTGATAACATGGTCTGTATCACACATATACCTGGTCTGTCCTCTCCTCTCTTCATTGTTTTCCTACGCTTTTTGGCAAACTCCCACATCCAAAGTTTCCTTATATCTAGCATTGGCGGAAAGTAGGGAAATATGGCCCGTAACAGTTCAGACTGCTCATCATTGTGAACAATGATCTCATCATGTTGGCTACCCACACCTTTCTGTCTGATCATATACTTGGTCATATCCTTAGGTATGAAATAAGTAGTGAATTGCTCATCAAGAATGATGGATGAATGACGACTTTCTTGATGGCAACTTTCTTGATGGCATTGTGCATCTAATTGTCTTCTCACAGCAGCATTTTCTTGGGAATCATTTGCAAGACTTTCTTGATTACATCATGCATTTAATTGTTTTCTCAGAGTGGCCTCCTCTTGCAATTCATTTGCACCACATTCTTGATGGTGTTGTGCATCTAGTTCTCTTCTCACGGTAGCTTCCTCTTGGGACTCATTTGCATGGCTCTCTTGATGTCACTTCAAGTTCAATCACCTTCTTCATGTAGCTTGGTCCTCAGGGCTTAGTCCATCCATCTGTGTGTCTGTCTGTATGACAATATGTCCGTAACACTCTTTAAGGGTGCCAGGAGCCTGGCGCAGCAGGGGGGGCAAACAGAGAGGCCAGCTGAGGAAAAGCCAGAGCCAGGCTCCTGGCTACTGTGAGGCTACTTTCTTGATAGCATTGTGCATCCAATTGTCTTCTCACAGTAGCCTCACAAATAGCCGGGAGTCCAGCTCCCACTTTTCCTCAGCTGAGCCCTCTCTCTGCCTTTCCCACCATGCCAGGCTCCTGGTGCCCTTAAAGAGTGTTATGGATAGACAGAAAAACAAACAGATGGACTAAGCCCTATATATACATCGATTAGTCCTGAAGAAGTATATGACCATGTATATGATCAGATAGGAAGGCAACAAAGGTGTGGGTAGTCAAGGTAATGAGAATGTTGTCCATAAGGATGAGCACCCCTAATTGCTATGGACCATATTTCCTTAATTTCTACCAATGCTAGATGCACGGAAATCTTGAACATGGGAGTCTGACATTCATTTTGATTAACCCATTCCTGGTCTCTTGCACCTACTCTTTCATTATGAAATGTATGTACAAGGACTCCTGATTTGGAACTCATGCCCATAGCAGACTCCATTGTTTTAAGTACCAACATAAAGTACCACAAGCCCAAATGTCCACCTGTACATAATGTGTATAGGCCCAGCAATTTATTCACCCCACATCTTATTGAATGTTTTTTCTGTGCTTTCAAGGATGTAATGCAGTATTAGAATAGGCAGATATTAACATGGCCACATTGCTCATGGATTATCAAGGGTATGAATATAGTGGTTTCTGTATCTTTGTCCCCTTCCTTGGCTCTTTCAGTGTGTTGTGCTGCGGTGTTAAGCCTCCTACTCATCCTGGGATGGGATCCTCTCTTACCTGCAATTCAAATAGACTATCCAGTATATTAACTGCTAATCACCCTGCAGGTCCGGCTGGTTTCTAGCAACTGTGAGATTGACCTACAGCTTTTAGGAACCTGTGATCAAGCCCAGTTGGGCTGACTCTCCACCCCCACACCCAATTGCAGTGGGTGGGCGGGGGAGTGAGCCCAGTTGGGCTGTGTGGAAAAGAATTACCCACTGAAGCTGGGAGGCAGCGGGATGCTGCACCAGGAGGCAGTGGGATGCCGCGCCAGGAGACAAGCACGGGAAAAGTGAAACTGCAGCAGGCAGAGCTGCCGTGGCAGAAGTTCAAAGAGAAAAAAATTGGACGAGCTGGAAGGAGCCAGGGACAGCTCCTGCATCAGCGTAGGCACATTTTTTACATGGCTGCCAGGGATGATTGGCTAGCCAGATGCCCAGGGCCAAGATAAAAGGCCCGGAGGAAGAGCAGTGGGGGGGGTGGGGACTGGAAGCAAAACCCCCAGCCAGTCCAGAGGGACAGGAGCACTCCCATGGTCCCAGGGAGGGGACCTGGTGGGCACCCCAGGAGCGGGAAGCCTGAGGGATTCATGGCCAGCATGAGCCGGGGGAGCTGCCCACAGAGCCAGAGTGGGCACTGACTGGCACCACTGAAGACTGGGTTCCGGTGGGGACCCAGCGGCACCTTAAAACAGATGCCACTGATGGGCAGTAAGGACCCCATCCAAGAAAGGGATGACACGATGGGGAATAAGACGGTGCCAAGGACAGACAATGCCTAAACAGGAAAAAGGGGGCTGCAGAAGATGCTCAGGGAAGGAACACCACTGATTGAGTGTGGCCATCAGACCCTATGAATCTGAGCGTTGAAGACCATCCGGGACATCACCCTTGACGATGCAAGTGATAACATCGCGGTTGGCAGTAGGTGGGGTGTAGGGGAGGTGGAGCCCCACATAAAAGGGAGCAGTGGAAGCAACCAAGGGAAAGCTTCTGGGGGGCAGGACCAAACATTGTCCTCCTGATTCAAACCAATTAATCATCAAAGACGTAATAGGAAGGCCCCTGGGGAACTGCCCCGAAGTTGCTTGGTGACCAGAACATCCATCCCACAAAGCCATGGCAGGCTTTGAGAGGCATCCCTACCTGCGACGTGCGGGGGAGAGAGACAGGAGGTTGCAGCTTGACTCTCCACCCCCGTACCCAATCGCAGCGTGGAGGGGGCGGAGTGAGCCCAGTTTGGCTGACTCTCCACCCCGCACCCAATCACAGCAGGGGGGGTGGGAGTGAGCCTGTTGGGCTGACTCTCTGCCCCCACACCTGATCACCGTGCAGGGGGGGCAGAGTCAGCCCAGCTGGGCTGACTCTCCACCCCCACACCGATCACAGCGTGGGGGATGGGTGGGAGCGAGCCCAGTTGGGCTGACTCTCCGCCCCGCACCCGATCGCAGCATGGGGGTGCGGGGGAAGTCATCCCAGCTAGGCTGACTCTCTATCCCCCCCACCAGATCACAATGCCCCCTGCTGGATTGCAGCACTGGGATGGGGAACTGAGCCTGGGCTCAGTTCCCTTCCCCTGTGCTGTTATCAGCTTCCATCAGCAGGAGACAGGGAGAGCCAAGGCTGCGCTCCCAGCTGGTGCTAGGAGTGCAGCCCTGGTTCTCTCCTGTCTCTCGCAGCTGGCTTCAAAACTTGAAACATTCTGAAACTTTCAAAATGTTTCAACTAGCCTCATTTTGTTTTGAGGCTGTTTTAAAGCCCTTCATTTAGATTCAATCTCTCTGTTTCAAGCTCAAAATTAGTCAAAACAGTGTTGAATCAAAACGACCGGTGAAATTTCTCACAGCCCTAGAAGAGAGCCCCACCCTTTCTACTCTGGAAAAACCCAGAGGTTTTAAAAATTCTGGCAGTATAGACTTTGCTCATGAATGTGGAGGAACAATGGCCACTAAACTTCCATCATTTGGGAATGGAAATGTTTTCTATTATTGTGCAGCAGAGCTTGGTAGGAGAACATAGAAAGGGGTATATCAGTTCCATCAGTAGACCCTGCCCAGCCTAAGAAGCCCAGTTATACACACCCATCAATGATCTCTTGCACATTTGCCAGCACAACCTCGTAACTTATGAATAGCAAACTCCAAGGACTTCCAAGCCCCAGACTAGTGACTCTCAAGTGCTTAATTGTCCCAGTAATTGTCTGTATAAGACAATCTTTTCACACACAGTACCCTGTTCATCTTCACAGCCTGGTACTGCTGCCTCAAAGTCAGCTCTCCAGAGAAGTAGTTTCTTTTCTCATCCTGAGCTTTTTCAACCAAAGCTGCTCATTCCAGTTTCCAGAACAGTGTGGTCCCACTGGCTCGTGGTCCTGGCTGAATATGGCACTTCAATCTATGAACATTATCTGGGACAGGTAGAGCTATTTCCTCCAGAGGTTGAGCAGCATTGGGCAGAGGTTGGGAGGCTTCCATGATGTATTCCATTAAGTGCTGATCTTCTTGTCCAGCCCTAGGCTGGAACTGCTAGGGTGCACTCTACATTTCCAGTTAAAAGTTGTCTTCATAATGAACAAACTTTAGCTATTATTCTTGCTTCAGTTTCAAGACACAAATGTGAAAGAAATGACTGAGCTATCAATGGTTCAATTCTTTAGTATCAGCTCACTGAACAACAACCATTGGTGGCAATAGCCTAGAGGAGTGGACTGCAATAGCATGTGCATTCTGTGCTGAGACACGATATTCTGGTAGGCATCAAAATGACCTTTAGGTAGAAATCCTGTGGTGGCTTGATTTGGAACTGTTCTAGTGACTTTTTGATACCTCCCCTCCCTGTTTCAATTCACTGACACTAGTCTTTTCCTTAAACTAACTGAACTTTCATCTCACTAAAACCAAGCCTCTTAATCCCAAAACATGCAGCCTCTCATATGTAACCTTGCTTTCTGACTATGATCAATAGGGCCTGTATTTTAACACCCAGCACTCATTAATATTTCCTGCAGACTGTCAAATGAGTAGCAAATAAAGTAGAAAGTGTCCCAGATGTTTGAAAGAAAAAATAGAATTATTCATTGCTTACTAACGTCAAATGCTAATGTGAGAAAAGCATCCTTGAAGAGAACCTTGGCTAAAATTCATATGGAATCACCCCTTTTAATTATACATTTTTGAAAATGTGTTTATTAAGCCTGATTCTGATCTGCATTATAGCAGTTGTATACTGAGGTGAGTGCATTTAATTCACTGGAATTGTTCCTGATTTATGCTGATGCAAGTCAGAACAGAGTCATGCTCATAGCCTTGGCACTGTAGTGTTCTATCCTTTTGTCAAACTCTTTCAAATCCAACAGATGAAAAAGACTTTGGCAGCCTGAATTTCAAGACCACATCACTGAACCCAGTAGGTTATCACCAAAAATCCCCACCCAAAAACCCTCAACCAACCCAGATTCCTGAGGACAATTTTGTCTGAGTTATCTTAAACCTAGGAAGTACACAAGCTACAAAATAAAGTAATTTCTTCTGTATCTCCACAGAATATGTTTGCTGAGCACTTAAGATGGCTATTAATGATGGATTTTAACATAGGCTTTAATTATTTTATTGTGTCACTGTACTGTATTTACCATAATGTCATCATGGTACATCGAGCACAAATAGGTTTAAAATCTACTAATTCCAAAATGATTGTAAATCTTGCTTTTTCTAAAAGAATGATTGAGTTTTAAACTATTGCTTGTTCTAGAGCTGATCCTGAGCTAGTAAGTCTCTAAGGGATGGTTACTCCCCAGGGCATGAATGCATGATTAAGCTAAATGTATTCCATAAATGCCTTGATGACATTAAACTAAATTTTTTAAAGAACAGATGGAGAAAGTTAATAAATATTTCATTCTATAATATAAAATTCACTTCTATATTCACAACTTCAGGGATCCTTAGCTTCAGAAATATCAATAAGTCTGATGGATTTCTTTCTGCATTCTTGTACTTGTGCCCTGGTGTCTCTTATGGGATCATCATTTCTGCATGCTTGAATTGTTTTATGGGATCAGTGAAAGGCAAGTGACTGTAAATCTTGACCTCTTCTGCTCCTAGATTATATACTTTTTTTCTTTGTGGCCATAAGTGTTCAGCTCAACACTGAATAGATAATTAAATGACAAAAATTATCCAATGAGACAATTTATAGTGAGAAATAATCACTTGAAGAACTGATGGGACACAAGCATAACCCTAACAGATATCATTAAAAAACACTTTAACATTGACAAATAAACCATTTAAATATCTGTGTATTTCCAAATGCCATGAAACATCTCTTCACTTAAAAAATACAAACTATACTGTTTATAGCCATCCTATTCAAACAAAATTTCCATTAATGGGAATCAGTGTGAATTTTATTAAGTGAGAACTACAGACTAAGCCTGTTATTCATACCAAAAGAGAAATCTTTACATGTTGGAATTACAAATGCTTATTCTATGCATGCCATGGATCTTGTAAAAAAGTAATTAGAACTTGCTCCATTGGTTGCCATCAAAGGACAAGAAATGCCATACTTGAGAAATATCTGAGAAACAGCAATAAACATTTTTATACCTCCAACAAATTTCACTGCATTCTACAACAGATTTACATCACATTATTAACTAACTACATCTAGTCAATAGCCTGGCATATAAGTCAAAGATACATGTTTAATTCAAACCATGGCAGTCACAAATAAAGCAGATATTGTGAAAAGTTTGATTCAAATATTATGCAAATCAACTAAGCAGGCAAGAGCCTGCCACAAGCTACTTAAAGCACTGAGATCACTAAAAGAAAACACATAGTGACAGGACCAAATCTTATAATTTCTCTCATATTTTTTACAAATCTTCTTGTACAGTACAAATAGAAACTACTTTGCCCTTAGGGTTGAAACAGTTTTGCCTGTAGTGTACTACAGTTAACATGTGCTACTGTAGTGAAAGCCTCTGTACACATGCACACACTTGAGTACTCAAGCACTTATTTACCTTTATACTGTATGTAATGTATCTGGGATTGTCAGTTATTCTGCATTTGTATCTAGCACAATAGGGTCCCATTTTGGTAGGCCCATAGGCACCATCACATCAAACAGATTATTATAATATTGTTGTTCCCGTTCCCTTCCCCTAGCCCTGTCAATTTGTCTGTCCTTAGATTGTTAAATTCTCAGGGCAAGGACCACCTTGAGGGTTTGGAAAACATGTAGTGCACAGTGGAAACTATTGTATATACAATAACTAAGTGATTTATTTCCTGTGAAATAACAGCTCTATTCCCTTATTTAAAGTTGGGTAGATGCACCTTTGTGTTTGCAGGCTTGAGACCTTAAATGAGCAGGGAAAAAAGTGCATCTCCTGGCATTATGTAATAGCTGTCCTTTAAATGTCAATTAAAGCTAACTTAGAAAAAATCATGCTTAATTGGTTTTCACAAATAGAGCTTAGAATGTATATCATCACAGCCAGATTTGATTACCTTTAAACAAGAAGCAAGGGTGCTAGGAATAACTTCACATTCCAATCTCTCTGAATATTTATAAATATTGAGACCCACAGGCAGGTTGTAAATATGCACAGCCTATTAAAAATAATATCTCATTGACTGAAGCAAAATGGACCAGGCCTGCAAAATTTGGGTCTGAATCCAAACAAAAATGTGTCTACAGTTCTTCAACTTGGTATCTAAGTATCCAGGCTTTGGTCTTTCCAATTAGAGGCAGATCAAGAAAGTCCATATGAACGTTTACACAGTATAAATATTTGGAGTGTGGATTTGGGTTCAGGACCATCTTTTTTTAAATTACTGGTTTTGTATTTTTGCAGTGTTCCTTCCTTGGCTTTATTCAACAGTGACTCTTGATCAAGCATATAACCTGACAAAATATGACTACAAAAATTGTCTAATCTCCAAAATTGATGTGACCAAATTTCCAGACAGCATTAAAAGATTTTATCAGAACACATCTTAACTCTATAGATTATTTTTACTCCAATGCTTTCAGAATGCTTTGGCCAACAAGGTAAAAGAGAAGTCCTGAAATTAAAACCAAGGGAACCCCAGCTGCAGCAAACATAAATGACCATCCATAATACACATTCACAAGGGTATCCTCCAGGCATTTTTCACTTCTTTCTAGAAGTATGTATTTCTGCAGATCAGCTGCAAGCTCCTTCCATATCACAAACAGAAATACAAGCAGGAAAAACAAACCTCCTAGGAAAAAAGACAGATATCAATTATTTTCAGAGTGTGACCAGCAGATAAAATTCTAAATTAAAATATTGTTTACGGATCTGTACTGGCCATATGAATGTATTTAATTTTTAGAAACTTGCTTGTCATTTAATCAAATACACCGCTTGACTATGAAAAATTGGCCCCCACACTTTTGAAAAGATACAGCAAGGTTTGTAAAGTGTTTCTTTCATTTGCTACAGAGTAAAACTTTGAGCTGCTTTTATATTTATATAGTACATTTACAATAAACATAAATTCCAATAAATTATTTTAAATTGATTCAAAAGGAACATTGACAAAATACAGAATTTTGATGCTTCAGACCATACTTGCAGGGTTCCTAATAACTGAGTTTATTGGTGGTCATTATTAATTAGAAAATTGTTCTTGGAATAACAGTTACAAGGTCTGAGTTCTCTCTCATTGGGTGAAATTGAATGCTCAGTGAAAGCTTCATCTGTGCAGATGGTCTGCATGAATGATAAGTGTTTTCCCATTTTGTTTTCACCCACTGGAATTAACTGCAAGGATCCCATTAACTTTAATGGAACCAGAATCAGGGGTTAATTGTGAATATGGATGAATTTCACAATATTTGCCTAAAATTTGGCTAACTATACCTTGATTCAATTTTGCTTCCAGAGCTATGCTTATCTGATATGAGTAAGAAAGGAATATGGACACAGTTAACAGGCAGTTTTTTATATCTTCACGTCTTATAAAAAAAAATAAAAATCAAACAATCCAGTTGGAATCAGCATTGCAAAGGGGCAAAAACATGCAAGGGATTTGTCTCTGCTGGTGGTGAGATTTACTTTGCATATAGTGCTGTAAACTGCAGTTACTTCCCAGGGTTGACAGAACAAGCACAAAAGCTGCAGCAGCTCCTGCAGTGTGTTTGTCATAGATTATGTTTTCTTTTTTTAAACTAAGCCTCATAACAAAGTATCAAAACTTAGAGTGGTATGTATAGAAGATACATAGAGAAATAAAACCTAAAAGGGTAGAAAAGGCATCCAAGTTATGGCATAATCACCTCAGGTAGCCTGTTTAATAATACAATAATAAATCATTTCTAATGAGAAGCTGCAAATTCTAGTTATGATACAATTTTGGATGTATTACTATATCCTCAAAGAGCACCTTGATAACCTTCTTCTACAGCCAGGTGGAAAAAGAGACATTTAGCTCACAGTCAGTTTGAGATACTGGATTAATCTAGAGTTAAGCTTGGATATCAAGCCAAGAATAGATTTTTGAAGCTAGGTTCCTGTTTTATGCAACAAAACTCTTACAGGGTGTATTCATGATTTTTTGACCCCAAATAGCAGGCATTTCATAAAATCTAGTAATTTCATTTAGATCTCAGTGTTTATGCATTACAATGAGATATCAGTCAAATCTGAAATACAATCAAAAGTCACCTCCAGGATCTGCCACCCTCCACCCCCAAAATGCATCATGTTCCAAGGTCTGGCCCATCTATGAAATGGATTAATTCAGTGGAGGTGGGGAAAAGAGACCTGTTCCCTTCTCATATAAAAACTTACTACAAAATATACTAAAAGTACTATTTATTGTGTTACTTTTAGTACAGTCAAAGTCAACGGTTCATCCAAGGTCAAGTAGTCCATAATGCTAGAGTGATCAAAGCACACAAGTTTCTGTAGTAAGGAGTACCCATGGGAATGATGTGGCTAGCATCATGCCTGACTGACTTAAGTACCCTGCCTGAATGGCCAGATAGCCATTTACAACTTGGTTGACAAATGGTGGCCTTCAGGACAGGTTTGGAGCAAGTTTCAAATTCACACTGCTGAATCTGGAGTAAGACACATAGTATGAGTGAGACATGGCCACTGCACCTCTAATACAGTCATCCCCGTTAAGGTCAACACATTAATCATAATCCTTCAAGATTATGGAAGATAAATCATGAATCATAAATACCTTCTATAACCCCAAATACTATAGTTTGGTAATTGTAGGTAGGTGTTGTATTTTTAATGGTAACCACTATATTAGTTAAAATTAAATAAAGAAGTGTAATAATCTAGATTGTCATTTTTTTAAGTAATAGAATAATTTTATATTTGAATTGGTTTAATTCACAAGTCACTGTAAAGTTTTACTTGGATATTAACAGCTTCTGTTCACTTTAATTCCTTGTAATTTTTAAATATGGCAGCTTCTAAACTTATTTACTTTTTGCAGCTTCTAAAGCAGAGTTGTCAAACTCATCTGGCCCCTCAGGCCAGATGAGCAGCACAGGGCTGGTCTATGGGCTGGATCAGGCCTATAAACCCTGCCTCCTCCACCCACATGCCTGATCCAGCACAGGTGGCACCTGCCTGGACTGGTCTAGGGCTGGCTCCAGTGGGCAGCACAGATGGTATAGCCTGGGACTCCCCAAGTGAGCACCATGGACACCGCAGCCAGGGCCCCAGCCTAAGCAGACGCTGCCAGTGGCGTAGGCTAGGACAGGCCTGATCAGTTGCTGTAGCCTGAAACAACCTAAGCAAGCACTCTAATCAGCACATGTCCTGTGCTCTGCATGTAGAGATGGCCTGGGCTGGCAAAGGGGACAGCACCAGGGGCCAGATTTTGAGACTGTGGGAGACAGACCCAGCCCATAGAACATGTATTTCACTGTAAAGCAAAACTTCAACTTCAGGAAGCAGCTAAAGCTGTCATTGACTATTTTTGCTTCAGGAGGGCATATGCAAAGGCCCAATTCAGGGAAGCATTTCTATATATGCTTAAATACATCCTTATTCAGGAAAACACTTACGTGTATTCTCAGTTGGAAGCCTATGCCTCAGTGCTTTCCTGAATTGCAACCTAAGAGCATCCCATGCAAAAATATATAGGCATTATAATATTCTGAAGTAAATTCCATCTATGTTGTATATGTACATGAAAGCTAAAAGGCCTGTTTTGTTTTACTGAAAGAACAAGCCATCTCTCCAGTACCCTAAAATTTGTAATCTAATTTTAACAACGGAAAATTCATTGACCCTATGAGCATACTGCATATCCCAGTAAGATATATGTATATGTATATAATTTAACCTTAATTAAAAAAAAAAAGACCCTGGGACTGGCATTCAAGAAACTGAAGGCTATCTGTACTATTAGCCATAAGTTCATTAGAACTTTTGGTAACATTTTAAGGTGTCACAAATACATATTTTACATGCAATTTGACAGTTGTATGCTTAAAATGCCAATTATTCTGCTATAAGAAAATTGCTGCATATAAATTAATAGTCAGACATTCTTCACACAATGCAATATATTGATAAGAATATAATTAAGTCTTTATTGCTAATGTAATTTAAAATTAAATTAATTAGATAGCAACTGAACCTCGATAAGTGGCTTTCTTAGGATCAATTTATATTTCATTAGCATATAATACCTGTATTAATATACTGAAATAAAAAAAATGTCCCTGATGGGCACAGGACAGTAATATGATAACATACTTATTTAGAACTGCCTTTTATCCACTGGTTCTTTAAATTTTTTACAACCACTCTTTAGAGATAATCTTCATCCCTTAACGATAAAGGTGAAAGGGAATAAATGGCATTCAATGGTGATGTAAAATGATTTGAAAGGCCGACAATGAGAGGAATGGAATCCAACATTCAGGTTCTCAGAGTGTTAACAAGTAGGAAAATGGTTCCTTAGTTCTCAGGAGGGAAGTCACCAGATCGCAACACCTAATGTTTTATTATTGAACATACTGGAGATGATAGCTCCAAAACAATATGGGAATCTATATTAAGAACAAATTTCACACACTTTGAGGATGACAAAAATGTAACAATAGCCATATATATATTCTGAGGTAGAGGATAGTCCTTGAAATTTAGTTTCAGTAATGAGAAAACAGAATAAAGAGGATAGGTTATATAGGAAAACAGAGATGGAAACACAGAAAACTAGAGATGGCTAAAATTTGGGAGGCAAATTTTTCCTAAAGTATGCATATATTAGTTGACTGAAAATATTTGCAAATTTGTATCAAATTCTTTTGGATGAAAAACCCAAAGAAAAATGTTTCATAAAAGTAAATATTTCATTTTGCCTCAAAACAAACTGTTTTGACAGTTTGGTTTTGAAATGATCATTTCTTCTTTAATTTTACCTCTAAAGTTAATTCATCTTAAAAGTTTTGTTTGAATTGAAATATTGGGGGGAAGGGAGGACTTATGTTTGAGGGGAGCAAACATTTTGACCCCAAATTTAATCTTTCTGGATCAACCTGCTAACTGAAAACGCAGGTTTTTGCTCAGTCCTACAAGGAAATGTTGGAGTCAACACACCTCCTTCAAAGTGATGGCAGAAGAAATAGAAGGGTCACAGGGAAATTAAGTTCTTAAGATTTTAACTACAGAAATTACACAGGGATGAAAAAGTCGATCAGACTTCTGACATTTCTACAGCTATTATGCTATAAAATGTCATTTTGGGTCATGCTAAGGAAGTACTACAGGGTTTGTTTGGCTTCAGCTTTGTGCTAATACTTAGAAGTGAAGGGACAGGATGGCAGCATGCACTAGTAAGAGAATACTGAACAAGACAGAAACTTCCTCTTTAAGGGTATAGTAGTGTTGTCTCGGCTGTTGTGTGTTGGGTTCTGGTAAGTGTTAGTGACA
This sequence comes from Alligator sinensis, assembly GCF_000455745.1. NCBI lineage: Eukaryota > Metazoa > Chordata > Crocodylia > Alligatoridae > Alligator > Alligator sinensis. The sequence continues at coordinate 1,779,101 of NW_005842216.1, forward strand.
GGCTTGTCAAATGAAACAATCTATACATTCCTCTTAACAGCTCTGTGGTTTCTGCTGGCTGGAAAATTAGCAGAGTGATCTCTTTCTTTCTCTCTCTTTCCCCCTCTGCCTCTATTCATTAGGTTGGTATGGAAAAAATTAACTGTGAAACTCAGTCTCAATGCTGATGAGGTCAATGGCATCTTCTGGGGAGGGGCTAATTGCAAGAAAATTGAACTGTGGTATTAAATCTTCTTCTCTGTACACTAGTGACACCATCTAGGGGCGAACTGCAAGACAACTAACCTCTGACTCTCAATCTTCCCACTCCAAAGGATAGTAGCACCTTAATTGTGAGTAAATTGAAGTCTAGCTCTGTCTCTTTCTTTTGCTCTCTTTCTCTTGCTTTATATGACACCTTTGTAGCAGCTAATTGTAGGGACAGGTGAATGAACTTAATTTTTAATGCTTATTCCCTGGAAGCTAAAGAGTTTTAATATAGTTTGCTAATTATAGGAAAACTGAATTTTAACTATTAGTGTCTCGTTCACTTTCTGGACTAGAAGCCTCCTAAAGTTGCTAATAAGAAAATAGAATGCCATCCATAAATGCTAGCCTGTATAACATAGGAAGTAACTGGAGATTGGCAGAGTATAGAATTCATATTTCAAAAAAATCAACTGGAGCACAGAACACATAGAAATCCATAGATAAAATTGACATAGCTTATCTTTAATATTGCAAGCAACTAGCATTAAAGAGATGATTAATCTGAGCATATACAAACATGCATACCCCTGAAACATCCTGCTCATAGTTGCCTTTAAAATTATCCTACAACATTAACACATTCCTCTTTATTACATATTGGTCATCGGAAAGGTCTGATCTTATAATATCCAGATTTTAGTTGGCATTTGTGTAAAACAGTGCCATGCTGGAATCCTACCATAATATTAGTAATGCTGTACAATAACATTCTTATCTAAATGGCAACAGAAAAATATAGACAGTATGGGATTTTGTGTATTTTTGTTTTCTATTTTAGAGACAGCTGGCAATTACCCCCATGTTCAGGCTGTTACCTCTTTCCATTATGTGTCCTGGGCCTTTTCTTTAAGACATTCTCAGAATTCCCTTTTTGCTTTTTCTGTTCCCTCAAACTGTTTTTTTGCCTCTACTCCACACAGCAGTTAAACTCTCAGTCACTTTTTCACTTCACAAAATAAAATGAAATTGATTGCAATGATTTAGGATCAGTTCTATAGGGAAAATTCTTACCATTAAACTTGCTTGCTAAAATACCCCTACTATACAAACAGAAGGGGCACAGACACAGCAGAGTGAAATTAATTTGAAAAGTCTAATAACGTTTTCTGAAAATATTTTGCAACATTCATTCAGCTCTACTAGTGACACAGTAATTATAATTAATTATATTTTCATCTGACTATTGAAACAAGTGACAATTAGTCACCAGTTAATGTCTTTTGTCTAATAGGAAGCCTTAGAATGAACTATGGCAAGCCACACACGAAGAAAGATGATGCCCTGGTTAGCTTTTCATGGGTTTCAGTCACTTTTGGAAGCAGGTTGGCAAGAACAACTGTTAAATTAGAGAACAATATCTACAAATGAAACTAGCAATAAATGTCAAGCAGTATCCGGTTCTATCTACCAAGTTACCCTGCACAGTAAATCAAAGAAGATGAGTTGGTTTTACTGAAGGACCTCTCAGGAATACCACCCACAGAGCACTAGATTTGTTATAGTAGATGGTAAGCTATCCGACTTGCCCTCTGAAGGTACAGTAAATGAGAGTGGTTGACAAGAAAACCTAGAAGAATCCAATGCATTGAACTCAATTTCCCCTGCCCCTGTGATGGGGGAACACAGAGGTTACTGGTACCAATCTCATGATTTAAAGATGGGGGGCCTCATCTTCAGTGCCAGTGCTATATCCTCAAGGAAAAGCAGCCAAGTGACCTTTAAGATCTGTCTGACAACACGATGCAAAATGATTACTTTCAGTTTTACAGTTGATGGTGATTAGACTGAAGGCATTTTTACCTAGTTGTAAGAGGCAGAAAAGAATGAAGACTGGAACAATCTGTAGTATATATCTAAATAGATCAATAATAAATGCACATGGTAAGTGATCTACTTTCCAAGAGAAAGTTAGGAAAATCTGACTACCAATAAATGTGGTTGGCAGTATATTTATACTTCAGGTAGACTCAGAACCTTTCCATAAGTAACTGTTTACTGCTTTACACATATTACCTAAGCCTCAAAACAGCTCCCTGGTGTAGGAAAATGTGACCAGAGTAAACAAACACAAGGAGGTTAAGGGCTTAATAATTAGGGCTGTGTGAAGCTTCAGTAGCTGATTCAATTCAGAGGAGATTTAGTCCTATTCAACAGCCAAATCTCCGAATCTGAATCAGAACAGGAGACCAATTAAAAGCTCCGAATCAAATTGGAAGCCTCTGAATCGATTTGGAGACAAGTGGTGGCAGGACAGAGCCCTCACTCCCAGAGCCTTCCATCAACATCTGGAGTACAGCCCAGCCCAGCCCACCCCACATAGATCCAGGGGCACATGCCCACTCCCATGCCCTCCCAGACCAGTGGTGCACAGCACCGGTCAGTGGCAGGAGCCCCTCTCCGAGTTGCATGTTCCCCTGGCCTGGCTGGGAAGTTTGTTCCAGTCCCAATCCCTCCCTCACTGTGAGGGTATTGATCTGCTCCCTCATGCCCCTTCCCTCCCCGCTCTGCCTACCACAACAGACTTAGCAGCGGGAGGCAGCTGTGTCCAGCTTGGTCGAGGACTGCTGCCTATTTAGTCTATAGCCAAATCTCTGAACTGGTGCTGAATCTTCAGATCCAAATCAGTTGAATTGAATTGGTACAATGATTCAAATCACTGAATCGAATTGCTGTCCCTCCAAATCAGCTGAATCTGAATCGAATATTTGCTGCTTCACACAGGCCTATTTATAATGGCTTGCTATAGGACACCTAGTGAATCAGTGGCAGAGACAGAACTCAGGAGTCCCAAGCCCTAGCTGGAAAATATAATCACTGGACAACACTCTCTCTTGATGAAGTGTAAATGTTTTCATACTTATTAAAAGAGAAAGCATTTTGTGAAGAAGGTTAATTAAAACTGACCTACAGGCCATGATTAGAAGGTAAGCTTCCTATTGTATGACTGGACAAAATTCTGTCTTCCAGAGGAAAATAGATGGATAGGAAGTCAAACCATCTGTGGTCTCTTTGTTCCTACTGAATGGCAGTGTTGCAAAATATTTTCAGAAGGGATTATATTTAATAAAAATAAAGGAAATAGCTACAGAGGGACATATTCCAAAGAATTCAGAGATTCAATTTTAGTAAGAACCCAGAAGTTTGATGCTTATCAAAAATTAACTGATGAACCTTTGGAGTAAACTTTGCTGGAAGTATGACCAGAATGATCATTTTGCAAGGTTTTCAAATCTTTCTGCTTTCTGTTTAAAATTGAAAATACTGTGATAAGTCACTTTGTAGGGAA
>NW_005842216.1:1782666-1801471 GCF_000455745.1 Alligator sinensis
ATCAGAATGGCTCCCAAAGTATTGAATTAGTTTAATGCTATGGTTAATAACAATGATTGCTGCTTAAGTGGGACATTCTATTCAACTGCTGCACCTTTGGCTAATGCCAAGGGATTCTATAGTATATAACCAGCTATTTTAAAAATCATGAAATTCTCTCTCCTGATTTTTTTTTTTTGATCACTGCTTTTTTTAAAAAAAGAAGAGTCCAAAGAAAAAATACCAGGGATAAGTTTTACTGTCTGTTTTTGGTTATCTTTAATGGGAGTGCTCATGTACTTCAATTTATACACATGCTTATATTTCTTGATGAGTTGGAGCATAAGTAGAATAACCAGAATGCACAGTTTACAAAAAATTATCTGTTTGTCTTGATCTTATGAAAAGTATTATGATTAAATGTATAGGTGGGTTAACTTAAGGGGACTGCTCACATCCATAAAGCAAGACTGTTGAATAAATGTTTGCAGAAGAGACCCTATAGCAATACTTCTACCAGCCCCTCATTAGAATTTGTGGGAGAAAAGTTAACTTGAATCAAACTTCTACCATCAAACTCTGTAAAATCTTCAATGTTTGGTTACATGTTTTTGTTCTGATGAATTGGGTGCAACTGTCAAACTTTATTTAAGATAAACTGCGGCTTCCATTCCTAAAACAAGCACATTACTGCCAAAAATAAAAGGCATATGTGGACAGAAAGGTGTAGTTAAGTGTTGTTTTGTGAAGGGGGGGGGTGTCTGTGAAAGGGACACAAAAAAATCTAGAGAAACTAAAAGAAAAGGCAAAAGAGGCACAAGATATGGCCTGAATAAGCACTGAAAATATACCCTTACTTCAGAGAATAAGCACTGGCGTTATATCCCCAAGGGGCTTAGCGTAGTAAGCAAAGACACTCCATCCTGTTTGTGTTGAGAGAAAAGAGACTTGGAGAACTCTTAATAACAGTATTGCATCAATAAAACACTTGACTAACCAGCTTCTCCTACTGGAGACTCCCAAGACATTACATTTTTAACTATTCAGATTAAAAAACAAAACAAAACCACTGCATTATTTTTAAGTTTGGGTCAAGGATTTAAATTACGTGTAGACATTTATACTAACTAAACCATTCTCAAACCAAAAAAAGAGAGAGAGAGAAAAAAGCCCCAAATATTATAAATCCTGGTGCTATCGATAATTCAGTAATTAAGAGTGTTATGCCGGAAGATGAATAAACAAATATTGTAGCTTATTTTCCTGATGTGATAACACTTTTTCATTTTATTTGAGCACCTCCACATTTTTGTTTTCATTTGGAATGCATTTGATAGCCCAAGTACTGATTTCTACCCAATGCTAAAAGAAACACAGCACAAATGAGAAGACCAAATTGCTGAAGTGGGGCCCAGCTAATTACAGTATAAGATGCTATGGTCATAGACTTAGGGTTTAAGTCACAGACTTAGGGTTTAGGTTTAGGTTTAGGGGTCTGTCCCAACATTGCATAGCAGGATCTGAATCTAATAGAAGAGGAAAAAAATCTTTCTGAAAGAAAGAATCTTTTATGGCTAAATAATAGTATCTTTCTAAAGGTTGACTAAGCATAAAAGTTCATTTTTACATTGCAGGGGAAAACAGTTTATTCAAAGTCAGCCCTTAAATGTATTGCACATATAATTTACCAGAGCTCATATCTTTCTGCTGTAGTGTCTCATTATTAGTGTTCCTACCCTTTTCATGCACACACGCACGCGCACACAAAGAAAGATTTGGTCTCAGCACTCCAGGCACTAGTATATCCAATTACCATGACTTGGCAGCTTACCAGATGTGATGAGGAATCCGCCTCCTACTTTATAAAATCTAGCATTGACAAAGGGCACACCACACACCAACAGGAATCCTCCCACCAGACTGGCAGCGACAGCTACCATGATAAATGCAGTCCAGAAGCCTCTGTACACTGTACAATCGAAAAGAATAGAATTATAGGAAAGGAAAAAAATCAACCCACATAATCAGATCAGTTTTCAGAAGTCTGTGAAACTGAAGCATGTAACTCCAATTTCAGTGACAATAAAAATAATAACCTTGCTGTAATGAATACCAGGATTATGAACAATTTTTAAAATATTTTTTAGACTTATTGAGCTGTTGTTCATGTTCAGAAGAGATGTGTCTGGCATGTTACTAACTCCCTTGAGTGCAATTGAGCACGTATAGTATATCCAGCACTTGCAGGTTTAGGTTTTGTGTCGTGCTATACCTCATGCCGTAAGAAATAGGGCTGGACTAAATACCAGAGCTCTGATGAGTGGGTCATGAAGGCAGGGCATAAAACAGTTTTAATTGTGAGGACAACACATACTGCTTGGTAGAAGTTTTGTGAGAGAGCAGAGTTTGGGGTAGGAAAGAAAGAATGAAAACTAATCATAAGGACAAACATATAATTGTGTCATCTCTCCCCTTAAATAATGCTTGTTGAAAGTGTTGAATTCATAGTCCTGAATAATGTAGTCTTTTATGAAGTTACAGAGCAGGCTATGCCCTCCCCAGTACCCCTGCTGCTTCCTAGATGATCCAAGGTAGATCATAAGTAGAGAAGGGATTTAACATCTTCGGCATCTTGAGTCTTGGATTTCCTACTGCTAGCAAAGACCAGACAGGCTATTTGTATGTTAGGGGCATGTCACAGGATGGGATACTCAAGGACGGCCGTGATCTCCTAAGGCCCTCGACCATGCCAATTTGGCCCGAAGGGCACCCTCAGTTCTCGCCCGCCACGTCTTTGATGGAAAATATAAAAATAGGGAGACTGCCTTTAAGTCATCTTGGACACGGTTTGATGGACTCTCTGAACCCCGTGGGTTCCCAGACCCCTTGTGGGTCCCATTTTACAATGGGCGTTGCAGGGCACCCTAGCCTTATGGGCTAGATGCATGGCTCCAACCGCCCCTTTACCATGCTCCAAGCCTCGCAGATGGTACTGGCATTGTTTTGCCTAGGCCTCATTATAATTTGCCCCCTTGTCCTCACTGGGCTCTCCACAGCCCTGTCTCTGCACCCTTCGGTGCCGGGGTCAGTGCACCGCAAAATGCCATGTCCTCTCTGGCACCGGGGTCTGTGCCCCCCAATGAGGCCTCCTCCTTCCCCAAGTAGCCTCACCCAAACCACTGGTCTTATAAAACGGCAAACAAAACATAAGCCCGTGGCCTATAACATAACACAAGGTACATAAGGTGTGCTCGGCCCCTCTGCATTACCTGGAGCAGAACCCAGTTAGGCCTCCTGCCTCCACTTACTCCAGGAGGGCTCCTTCTCTCTTGGCCACCAGCAGAGAACTGCCTCCTAGTCCCCATCCTGGGGTTTACGTGGTCCCAGGGCCCTGCCCCTTCCGGCTAGCTGACCAGGTACAGATGCAAGCTAATTTCCTCATTAGCTGGTTGCCATGGAAACCTGCACCTGGGCTCCTGTCTGGCTGTTTGGGCTCTTCCCAGGCAGTTTCTGCTCTTTTAGGAGCAGGCACCCTGCGACAGGGCGCTTTCCAACTACTCAGAATGAAATTCAGATAACTAACCTATTTCACTGAGCAACCAAAATCTTTTGTTCAAGTACCATATAGCTGGTATTCTTTAAGCAAAACAGTTCCAAAGTGTCCCACTATCAATTTTTCTGAGCTATCCTGTCCCCTTTTGCTATCAGCTTTCACTCTGTGCATTTTTTCTCTGAAGTAGCAATTACAAAGAGTTGAATCAAGCATGAAAAAATGGGTAATTCTCTAACAATTCACATTTGAAAGAAAAATGTTACAAAGCAAACATATTTTACTCATTTTTAAATCAACCTGACATGGAATCCACATAGCAAAAGATAAGAATCTTGAGCACTTAAAGAAACCCACAATCCTTATGCCTAATAGCACATCACCTTCCTCTCACAGGGCCAAACATTTCTCTTACTTAATAAGCTACTGATTTGGGTATAGCTAACAGCAAATGTAGCTCCTTGTGCATCCTCCAGCTTTCTAGTATTTTAACATACATTTGCTTGAAATAAAATGTGTACTGAATTAGTACCATCTTGCTGCAGGTCTCAAATGTGTTAGAGTGCTTCCCTAACTTTTCCTCAGCATGACCCCATTTCCTCATCATGGCCCCTCACTCCCAACCCACTGCCCCCCAACCTTGCGACCCCATCCACTGATGTTGTGACCCCATTTGGCATTGCAACCCACAGTTTGGGAATTGCTGCTTTAAAGTCAGTTAATGTAGCCTAAATACCACTAGTGAGGAAAGCATACTCACCCCAATTTTGTAGATGAGGATTAAACTAAATTGAGGGCCTGATCCTGCCACCCTTATTCACAATGGGTACATTTACATTCACACATTCATACAGTACACATTTTATTTCAAGCAAATGTATGTTAAAATACTAGAAAGCTGGAGGATGCACATTTACATTCATTAATGTGTTGTGATTACACAGTGCATTACATTTAGTACCTGTAATTACGCCCTAAACTCAATGCGTCATAATCGGCACTACTGAGCATTAGCACCAGTGCACACTGTTTTGTGACACTAATGCACAGTAGATTAATTCTACTACACATTAGCACATTAGCATGGGTTTTGCCTGCTGCACTAATGCTCAGTAGAATTAGTCTACTGCACTTGAAGCATCTTGTGTAGACGCACCCACTGAGCTGTATTTTAAATTTGGGTACAAATGAAAGTAAAGGTTAGCTCAATAGGCAGTTGCCCAGTAATGGATTGGATGCTAAACTTGAGTAAGAACTGTACATGTATAACTTTCAATCCATGCAGAGAAGAACATGTCTCCTCAGGAGTCATCACTGCATCATCTACAACCCAACATAAGGCACAATCTTGCAGCCCCTGGGGCAAGTTAAATTCTCTTTGCAGATCAGAGACTAAAGAACAGAGTTTATAGTTGAGGATATTCCTTGGTCTGACAGCTTTTTTGCTCAGCCATGGCACTTTAAGCAGTAACAGTCTTGCAGAACTCAGTCCAAGCAAAGATTCCTGAGAGGCAGCTGAGGAGTTTGTTTCATAGCAAGGACTGACAGACAGGGACAGATGGCTTGAGGGCCCTGTACTTCGTACAGAAAAATTAGCCTGTTCATTAGCAAGATAATTCAGAAACTAGAACCCACGACTTTTTCTTGTAAGAATTAAAAAAACACGGCTGCTTAGCCTGGATAGTGTTTGTTAGAAAGAGCCTGTGCTGGAGCCAGAAATGAGCTGTTCATTTACTGTCACAGACACATCATATCCATTTTACTGCAGTGTGCTCCCTAGGGCAGAAATCTTACATAGCAGAGGGGAAAAAAAGGCAGCTACTCTCACTCAAATGCTCTTTCTGACAAATATATTTTTTTAAATTAGTTCCCCATTATAAAAAAGGTATTGCTAAAGGCTAAAGAAAAGGTCAAGATGTTTGTTTGTACTCCGTGCCTGCCCTGGGTCCCCAGAGGCAAAGCAGAATGATACACACTATTTAAAGAAATCAATTAATTTCAAAAACAAGATCATTGAATTAATTCTGTCTTCTGCCACCAATTGAGCAAATTAAAATTCCAAACGGCAGCTGATTCATTACAGACCTCCAAAAATATATGGAGACATAAATAAAAGGAAAACAATGGGGGAGAATCTATTCAAATTTGTTCGTGTAACTGAGAGTTTGGGCTCTTTTTTTGGTGACTGATTCATTTGCCTTTCCTAATGTGGGTCTTCTAAGAAATGTCTTTATTGCTTTTTCTTTTAAGAAAAGAACAATAAATCAACATGATAGCGCCCTTGGTGCTGAAGCAGGCACTATGCAAAGCATCAGGGCTAGGCTGGTAAAGCCTGTATTCAGATATAGGGGAATAAGGCTCTTGTTACACAAGAGGCAAAACAGACAGGGTTGGTACCCTGGGCAAAACCTGCAGGGGAATGGGCAAGTGCCAGAGGGACACAGGTTCTGAGAACCAGGTGTGTGGGGAGGCGTGATCTCCCCACCCCAGCTGTTGCTTTTACAGCAGCAGCATAGCATCCAGGTACCCAGTTGCTTCTGCAAGAGCAGCACTATATGGCTGCTTTTGCTACCATGGCATAGACTTCATGGGGGTAGCAAATGATTCTGGCATCCTTGCTCACCCATCCCTAGAATTGCCACTACTGTCTTGCTTGGGTGAATCAAGGGCATGCTTTTTCTTGCGACCACAACTCCCTAGTTTTAGGGAGCAACAGTGCTCTGCTCAAGATACTTCCCACTGATAGTAAACAGATGAAGGGTACGCAGGGAGTAGATGGAGCCCTGGCTCTGGGTTCACACCAAATACCCCAAAGGGTTGTTCTATACCCTTTTAGGAAGAGAAGTGTATTTGAATGTGTGCAAAATAAATGAATAAATAAAAAGAGATAGGGGAAAAAAGAGCAAAGTGATTTTCAGTTTACACGTATTTATTAAGATCCATAAAAAGCAAACTATCTACCAATAGGAGAAAGATCTAGAGATGTAGAAAGCTGGCCTCTTTTATGATGAAAGCTCAGAGTGAATACTGAGGACTTCCTGAGATGATCTACCCTGAAATGAGCATGGAAAAGTACTGCCCAGTTATTAGACCTAGGACTAAACTATAATCAGACTTGTGCTCTCTGCTTGCTAGCTCTCCTAAATTAAATTACTCCAGTCTTTTACAGAGAGCAGGTTACTGCTCCCTGGATGTCCTCAGCCACCTACTCTGGCCAGCGTGGTAGATCCCTGGGTCCTCCTTATCCTCTCTGCTTCCTTCTTAGCCACAGGGAAGAGCATTGGACAAGTCGTTCCTGTTCTTCCTGCAAAGGCCATGAAGCCTAATCTGAGCAGGGCCAAGAAAAAGCATTACATGGTAACGTAACTAATGAAAATTACAGTACAGCTCCACACATTAAATTACAGTACAGCTCCGCACATCTCCATGTACCATTAACTCTGTGGAAAGAAAATGTGACTATGACTAGTTAGAGACTAACCTGCAGTTGCATCATAGGAAGGATGTGGAACAGGTCCATAAGCAATGGGCATAGGAAACAGGTAGCCGTGCATGCAGAACTTGGGGTGTGGTTGGTTAGCTGTAAAAGAAGTGAAGATCAAACAGCTTTTTGCTTTTATTTTATGGAAATACAACCACTAATATTTCAATAAACACAGCTAGTTCTGCAAAACCCACAAAAACACCAGGTGGAGTCAGAGGAGGTGGAATAAAGTATATTTCCAATCTGTTCTAAATGCAAAGAGTGCAAATGTGTTCTAAATGCAAATCCTTCAAAAACAAACTAGAGCCAGACAAAAATCTGGAACTGTTTATGCTGAGAACTCTCCCCCTGACTGGGGCTAGTTATTGGCTTTTTGTTTTCCTCCCAGATACAGTACATGCCAAACCACCTGAAAAAGACTAAAATGTCTAGCTATTAGAGCTACCTACAGTACAACAGTTCCAGTTTGTGGGCAAAGAAAGCACAATTACAATAGAAGTGTCCCATCAATATTAATACAACTGAGGTTTATCATGATTCATGGTAATGGAATGAATGTTAAATGAATTAATTAATGATTAGCCACTTATTTAAATATGTTCCCCAGCTCAAAGAACACTTTATGGTAGATGGACATTAGTTCTTGCTAAACTGACTGTGAAATACCTATTGAATTAATTATTACATCCACAAGAGCAGCAAATTAATTTGCCATGATCAATCCTATTATAATAAATACCTAAAGTAGTAATACAGATTTGCCAGTTATTTAACAATGGCTTTCTACTAAAAGCATTTTAGTTGGTGGTTTGTACCCCCATTTTGCTTCAGGCAAGGTCAGATAATTTAGTATCTAATTGTCTTGTATGGGAATAGGTCTGGCCCTCAGGGCATTTTTTACCAAAATTCCCTTTATTTTAAAAATATAAAACAGCTCTTGTAATTATTAACTGCATAAAGCTAGTTAGTGTACCAACCTATATAGCAGTCTACAATGAACAGGAATCATCTGACATAATGATCATATTGGGTTGAAAGTTTACTTTGAGATCCTGACAGAAGTACATTGTGAACTTATGACAACGTTGCTATGAGAAGATCACACTTTGCAGTCGCTTCATTAAACATGTGTTAGAGATGGACTTTACCAATTCAGAAAATACTAGCTGCCTATAAGCAATGAGTAACTCTAGTGTCTATAGGTTGGTTGTGGTGATGGTTGTTTTACTCTATGTAGCTTTTTAATACAAACCAGTTCCATTTTCTATGATGTTATTACACAAAGTGCATGCCTCACTTTAATGCAACACCCCTGAGAGTTATACTGCTATTCTGGAAACACTGGTTAGTATATCTCAGTAATATTCCCTGAGGATTGGCCTTGGATGAGGAAAGTCACCAAAATGGCACACCCAAGTTACCATAAAACATGTCACACCTGAATACATATCTTTTAATGAAGCAGGTTTATGAATGATAATTAATTGGATGACTAGGAACCCTTTATAAATCTGGATATAAAAAGAGATTTTATAAAGATATTTTAGTGCTTATCTTATTCTTTTTGAAGCTCAGTAAACCATGATCCTATCCTTATCCACTGAACTGTGTGGCAGAATCAGGGCCACACCAATACAAGTACCACCCCACCAATGCTTTCTAGCCACCCCTATGCAAGAAAATAGAGCCAAGTCCTTGTGATCTATTTTGTCCTTGGCTTTGTTGTTGTCAAAGATGCTGTTTAGCATCAGTTGTGTGGTCATGCTGTCATTTGCTTTTTGTAGTGTGAACTTCTGTCTGCTTGACTGAGACCACTATGTCTACTTCACATAGGGCACCAAGCAGCTATCAGATTGACTTGATTCCAGCTGACACCCCCAAGTTATTCAAGCAAAAGATTGCAACAATTCTCCTTTAAAAGTGTTTTTCAATTACTGTACTTTCAAAAAGGTGGAATTTGTGTCTCTGTTGTGTTTGTTTTTTGTTTTCTGTAAACTGCATTTGCTAAAGTACTTTGATGCTCATAATTGTAATGATCTGGGGAAAAATAAGTAAATAGAGAATGATTTCAGTAAGTGTCCTAAATGCATTTAAACACAGATTTATTGGGCATGGTCTTCCATGGTTTCATAGTTGTTTCATAATTTCATAGTTGTTAGGATCAGAAGGGACCTGAGCAGATCATTGAGTCTGACCCCCTGCCATGGGCAGGAATGAATGCTGGGATCAAATGACCCCAGCAAGGTGATTATCTAGCCTCCTTCCAATGGTGTTCAGTATCTCCTATAAAGTATGAAACTGCTTCCCAGATTAAAAAAAAAAATCAATATTGGAATCACTTGGCACCTAATAGGACTGTAGCATAACTAGGGCAGCAAAGATAAGGGGCAGAGTTGCAGATCTGCAGTCAGGCAACTTCTGGTAGTGCACCCAAGACGTAATGCAAATCAGTCCCCAAAGGGAGCTGCATCCCTGGTGGATGAAGTTACCACCCCCATAATGCTCTGAAAGAAACATTGATTTTTTTTTTTTAAGGGAAAAAATGGCTCCTACAAGATTGCAAAAGACCATCTGAGAGCAAATTTATGAGTTAAAGGGAGCACAGAAAGAGAGAGCCTTCTCAGGTTAGGTTTTGGCCACCTGTAATTTAAAAAGGCATAGATGCATCTTTTGAAACGTAAAATAAATGTAGCAAAAGCTAGCTTCTCATCTGAGAGAGATGTCTTCACCAAGTTGCAACTCAGATTGGATATTTATAGATGAATTATGATCCAGTAAAATTATATAATCTTATGATTCATAATGGCAGTACTGATAAACTCCAGCTACGGCAACATGCTCAGAAGAACATGCTAAAGCCAATGCTAGACCTAGCCCACTAAAATATTTCCAAACCAATCTGGAAACCATATCAGGAGCACTCACTGAACCAGAAGTTCCATATGGTCTCCTCATAATCCTTGCCAAAGAACCAACATCTCCAAAAGAAACCTTCATGATGAAAAGTGAGGATCTCTTTTCTGGTCTCGCCCCAGACTTCGACCTGCAAAGAATAAAAGCACAAGGCATGTAGTGAATATAAGCTTGTATTCACTGCATGCAACAGGGAATTCACTTTTATTTTGGTTCAGTCACTGGGCTAGCAAAGTTCTCTCTCAATTTATTTCCAGCTGTGGGGAGAAATTTTCTTATTTGTTGTTTCTTTTGCACTGCTAAGATGACAAACAAGTGTGAGTAATCAGCATCTTGAATGGATTGCCTTAACACAGACACCCAACTCTGTACTGTCCTGTATCCTTCAAGCTTTTACATGTTGCTTTCTGAATTTCCTAAGTGAATCATTTCCACAGATCTCTGAGTAAGCAGGATGTGGGCCCAATCTGGCAGCTATTGTGTAGCCAAAACTACAACCAGCCTTAGAACTGTCAGTGACCCCTCTTTAACTGGATCAGTGGTTTCCTAAAATCACACAACCCTTGCATATCAATTCTTCCGTGGAGCCCCTAGCCCTATCCACGGAGCCAAGCAACTAGGCCCAGCAATGGCAGCTCACCATCTCCCAGCCCAATCCACCATTATCACCAATCTCTTTGCAAAGAATCCCTGGTGACCGACTGTGAACCCCCAGGGTTCTTCAGAACACAGTTTGTAGTGAACTAGATGATCCAGAAAGGTTTGGCCCAACCCTTCTCTCTCTCTATTTCTTTGCTCGATGCAAATAGGTTATCTCAGAGAGGAGTTACTCTTTTTATATATCGGTCTCCTCATTTTGGGAATATTAGCATCTTGATGCATTTTGCCCCATCCACTGCCATGTGTACAAAGGTTATTCAAAGCACAAGGTCATTTCAAAGGCTATTTCAAGAGTGGAAATGTCCCAACTGTTCTGCTGGGAAAATAATTAGAGCTGTAATTAAATCAATTGTTCTCGTGCACAATTTGATAAAGAAGCACTATTACTGTTGTAGAACTTGACTGGGTGAAGTGTGGAGCAGCTCTTAGAAAGCGTTATATTCAAGGGACTTGAAGTGTTCTATATGTCACTGGATAAATCCACCTGGCTTAAACGGAGAGAAAGAGTGATGGGGCTCAGTTAAGCGGTGTTATACAAGTGTCCTAAACCCTCCAGGAGTTAAACACCAAAAGGCCAAAGTAGAGCTTGTATTAATTTGGCAAGAGACACTCTCCCCCTTGAAAAGTGGTTGCTTTCGGACTAGGTCTGAACCTAACTCTGACAACCTAGAAGATGCACAACAACATCAAATGGCCAACTGATGACTTGCTAAATCTGCACTTGCATTTGGCCACCAGTTGGTCAATAACCAAGACTCTCAATGGCTAAAGTCTGCCTGTTACAAAGGGATGAGCAAGAACAAATATAAACTGCAGCCTAGGGCTTGGAGCAACAATTCAATTACAAAGACACTGCATAAAATAAAAGCAAAAACCTCAAGGGCAAAAGTTAAAGTTGTTCCTACTCCCAACTGGCATTTTTCAGGATCCCTCTGTGTGTGTCATGTGCAAACAGTTGGCCTAACAACATATGTGAAATGTCTGAGAGGTTTGTTTTATTTAATGCAGTACATCAGCGCTAGCCTTGTAATCCTTTCACTTTAAATACAACAGAATATATTTTTTTTAAATAAGCGATAGGAAAGAGAATGTCATTTCATTTCCTAAGTGAAAAAAAAATCTGAACTGCACTTTTATGCCTGTTAAAGGTTTACAGTCTGCCATCTTCAGCGTCTTATTGTGCTGTTTTATACAAAGATTATTTGTCTGCTGGGAAGTCATCTTTCTATCATCATTTTGCTTCTTGAGATAGACAGTCATTTGGAAATCTGACTCATACAGCCATGCAAGCTATTCTGTATTATGAAATCCTCAAACTATGGAAGATGCTTATTGCTAACCTCATGAAGTTTTCCACAAGTGAATCACATAACATAAAAATCAAATATAATTGGATTGAACTTTGAAATAAAGTCTGCATAACAAAAGAATACAGCATTTCTGAAAATTGTTAATAAAACCATACATGGGGACTGGAAGAAAAATGTTTGAGAAGAATTTAGTTTCATGAAGCTGATTCAACCGTTATTCCATAAAGCTTAATAAGAAATTAAATATTTCACCACAAGTAAATTCAGCTAAAACTCAAGGTTTCAAAGAGATCTGTACATGAACCATATTAGAATGTAGCAATAAACTATCAATTTTAAGTATTCAAAATGCAATAAAATGCTGCACAATACTGCAAAAATTAGACAAGGATCCCTGATATCAAAAATCCTATATTTTTCTTAAAGCCAAATTTTGAAACCACTTAGCCATCTCACCATATTAAGTAAACAGACAGAATGAGTTCTTATGTACTTTAAGCCACTACATTTTGTGTTCCCTTCACTTGACTATCTGTGTTAGAGGCACTTGAGATTTAACTGATCAGAAAGACCTACATATTAAATATAAAATATTGTTCATATGCAGAAATGAAAGAATAAAACTTTAATGATGATATCATCAGGAAATAAATGACTTTAGAAGCAAAATGTTGTAAGTGAATAAATCTATTATATCTTAAATTTCAACTTTGTGTCCCATGTCTGTCACAATAGCATAAAGGTTTCTTCTCAGGGCTTCCTATGTATTCTTTAAATCACGTCTTTGTTAGTAGCATAAAATATGGAGGTGCTGGTTCCTGCTTCATAGACTGAGTTTTTATGCACTGAATGTGTTAACAATGATCACATATTTAAAAACTAACAGCACCACCAGTTACATTATTTTCTGTGGCAGGTTTAACATTTTTATGGAATTTTTTAAAGCATGTTTTTCTTGCAGAATATCACAAAACTACTTGCTTTTACCTCCCCAGTCTGAAGAGTGTTATTTCCAGGTTCAAAGATACCACATGTCTCTGTAGCTAGCAGCCAATAATCTGTTCCAAAAGATATGAGAAACAGTAGAACACCAATCCCACCAAGGATTCCTGCTATAAAAGCTGCTATCCCAACCTTCATGGTAGAAGAAGTAGTAGGCTTGAAACTCGGAAAAGAATTAAAACACTGAAGTGCCCAGAGACACTGAAAGGAGGGGTATGAGGAGCAGGTGCTATTTTTGGACTGAGATAAGCATCTTTTTCATGACTGGTGTGAGTTTCACAGGGCACTGGGAAAAGGACTAATAAAAGCAGATGACCTGGTACAACTAAACAGCTGTGGCATTAAAGAAACATGACAAATAGCTATAGAGATACAGTATGAAGATTTCCAAATACAAACACAGGCATTCATTTTATTAAAACAATGTAGAGAGGTCACATTAATGGTGTTGAGCAGCTTCTATAGTCATTTTCATATTCATTTCTACTGAATATATGCAGTCACATTCAGAAAAGTGGCAACACACACATTGTCTCTTCCTTCTGTTCTCACTTCTTATTTCTTTTACCTCTCCTTTAAAACAGGAAAGCACTAGTTTTCATTTCAAATGAAAAATATAGAGGCTCAGAACACGGTATTTAGATTCTGGCCAGTATCGTTCATGTCTCTGTGTTTAAGAGATGATGCTTTTTCGACAGGTCTATATCCTACAGCAAGTGTATTTAATCATGTGATGCTACTGTGTTATCCAATGTTAAGTCAAAATGTAAATCAAGTTTTTAAATCTAGTGCAAATGGAAAGATAGCAATATAGGTGGTCTCTTTAGGTGGTCCTGAGAAAGGCTCTTTCTTCTCTGCTTTCCTGCCACAGCATATTTATTTGCCCCTACCAACATGTAACTGTATCTCTAAGGAAGTGTCCCATCAGAAATGGGGGGAAATTCCGACAGAGTGGAGTTTTCATTGCTATTTGGTTTCTAATATTCTCTTGTTTTCTTCAAAAGGATTTGTTGCAGGCCATTGCCAAGGACAGGAAATCAGACAAGAAAAATTTAATTCAGTATGGCAACCGCTCTGTTCTCATGACATGCCAATAATGTGGTCATGGGGACAGATCATTTGTATAAAACAGAATTCAAGCTCTTTTGGCTCTTGAAGACACTGAACTAGCTTACTGACTTCAGTCTTGATACTCACTGTAAGCTGACATGTAAATCCCTCTTCCTCTCTCCCTATGGAACAAATCAACTGCTGTGTACTACAAATTATGTGTGTTGGCAGATCAATTTTTGAATATGTTTAATGATTCAGATGAATTGTGCAAGCATCCAATGAGCACTTGAAATCAAGCAAATGTTCTGGAGTGTTCTTTTTTACTATGCCTACCCAAATGATGAGCCCTCCAGGAAAGCAGTAAGTCTATCTATCCAAATCTATTGTTTTATGACTGTGAAGTGTTAAATTGCCACAATAGGCTTTTCTATCATCATTGTTATTTCTTAATATTTCAGGTATGGAGTAGCCCTTCACTTATTATATTGGATATCTATTCCTCATCACAAAAGTTCACAAGTGGACTTTCATGATAATTACTCATCTATGTCCATAAGTGTTTAAAGTACCTTATATAAAGCATAGAACATTCTTTTTTTGCCCTAGAATAGTCCACATTCTTTCTAAAACATTGCAAGATGTATAATAGAAGAGTTGAGCAAGGCTCCATGAACAAGATTATGCCCTAGATAGTTGTGTTCTCCATACCCCTCCTTACTAATCCATCTGAGGTTACTTTGTGGAGGCAATGTTGCAAAAGTGAGGTTTTTGAAAAAGATATGAAAAGATCAAATAAGTATCCACAGAATGTCTCATGTGTGGAGTAGGATGGGATAGGCCTAGGAAAAAATATACAAGAACACCATGGGGTGGTATTTGGGCTGACATTACTGGCAGTGTGGTAGGTAATTCAGCAACATGAGTGGAAGCCACTTGTTTTACACATTCATCATGCTTCGTGACAGCTACTCATGAACCCCCTACTCATATCCATAGGTCCCCTTTGCAAAGGGGAAAATGAATGAAGACTCTGTTACTCAAAAGCCATATATTTTCCAGAGTTTTCCCTCCAGTGTGCATCTGGAAGGAGTTGTATATATCCCATAGTCCCTGTATGTTCACTAACTAGAAATTATTTCTCTCAACTGTAGTAGGTAAATGGGGGGGGGGGGAAATCAGATGATCCAAAACCTGGAATGGGGCCAATAAACCAGGGACTCTTAATTCTGCCAACATGCCTGCTAGAGCTTTTTTGGAACTAGCTCTAAAGAACCTAAATGACCTCCCCACAGAGCTTGACATGGGGTTGAAGGTCTGCCTCACAATGCATGGAGCCATCCATATATATCTGAACACAGAGCTGAAGTCAGCTTTTCAAAGCACAGTTCCTTCACCTTGGTTTCTAACCCCTGAGCCAAGCAACCAAAACTCCTGCAGCTAAGTTTTAAAGTGAACAGCCCAGCAAGGGCTCTGGTCAGCCAAGATAGGACCCTGGTTTCAAAAAAAAAAAGAAGCAAGAAGAATAAAGAAGCAAGAGATCCTCTCCTCTTTCCTCCTTTCTTCACCTTGTTCCTCCAACAGTAAAACAACTCCTACTACCAATGAACCAACTCTCCACCTTCCTAACCTGCTACTTATAAAGTGCTGGGAAGGCTCACTTAATTCAGAACAGCTGGCCCAGCCCTGCTACCATGGCAATTGTGCACAGCTGCAGCCTTTCTTTCACTGTTAACCCTCTTCCTGCTAATCCCTGAGTGCTCCTTTACTACATACACACACACTTTTTACATAGTTTTGTGCCTTAATAGTATATATTAATCTTATAATCATCTGGTTATTTTATATGCAACTGGATTACCTTTTTGACTGAATATAAAATAGTTAGCTAAATACAAACTGGTGTGTATTTATTATTTAACTAATCTTCAATAAAAGTAATTTTAAGCTATTTCTATTTAATTAGAAATAAAGCCTGTCTTGAGTGACAAGGAAAATCAGTTATCTTCTATACTTGTGAACTGTATCTTAAAGCTGAAGACAGTTGAGCTAGAAACCTTGGGGATTCTTTAAAACACTCACTGGTGACGCTCTTGCATTGTGTCCTATTTAATAATTATCAGAGATCCTTAAATGAAACTATAATATGGGCAATTGTGCCTTAAAGAATAGGTATTCATGATTTTTTCACTCTTATTTGCATACCTTCTAGTCAGTTGGATTTGGCTCTGAGTCTGTTATATTTATGCTATATGTATTTGTAATTTAGCTCTTTCTGCTATTTGGAAAGTTTCCCCATTGAATTTCAGATCCACTGGAAAAAACTGTGTCTGAGGTAAAGAACCAGGCCAGTGCCCAGGCCTGGTTTCTGATAAACTAATATGTGTAAAGGCAAATACTTTCCAAATTTTTCATATGGAAAATAGGAATTACATTTACGAAGTCAAAACGTCACTCTGTTTAATTATCTTCCTTTCTTCTCAACTTCCCCATACATGTGTTCTTCACCATTAGGATCTGAAAAATGCCTGAATATGATAGACAACAAAATTGTGCATTGCAGATCAGAGCCTTGAAAGCAATGTAATGGAAAAGAGTCTTGTGTTTTCAGCATGGCCCTTTCCATTCATGCTTTCGGGTCTACTTGGTTTGTTAAAATTATGTATAAAATAATTAGAAATGCTAAATAAGAACAAGGACACCTCCAGCATCCACAGCTGTGGGGAGTGGACTAAATTAAGAGCAAAGATCCCATTGACATTCAGTGGGATTTGTGATGCATTTGTGTTCCTAACTCACTCACACCCTGATCCTCAGAACTACCTAGATACCTATGTGTCCCTTTAACCACCTAAATATTTAAAACTGCTTCACCTGCCACCTAGGGTCCTCTATATCCCAGGCAAGTGCCTAGGATGTGGAGAATCCCAAAGTTATATTGAGGTCTCAGTATATGCTTGGGCAAACAGGAGAAGCTTCCACTTGGATCCCAAAATGAAACAGATACCAATTTGGCCAGATAGACAATTATGTTTTCGCCAAGACTGCATCTTGGGTAACTAAACCCTGTCCCTTCCCTATGCTTTTCATCCCTGAATAATGTATGCACTTCCCTTCTTAGCTGGCTTCTGAGGTTTCTTTAGATACCAATGTGTCCCCAAACTTAGAAAGTGAAGCCTGGGTGCAAGACTGAGAATTTAACTAGGCACCAGGATCTGGGACTTGCAAAGTACTTCTAACTGATATTTGCTCACAATTAACTAAAATAATTTTGTAAAGGGATTGTTCCCTTCTTGGTAAGTGCTTGGTTGAGCTGATAAATGAAGATAAACTCACAATATGATATATTCTCCTAACAATAATGTAATCTCCAAAGAACAGGAGGCTAATAAAAAAGAAGGTTCCTCAGTAAATTCAGAGAGACATGGTTTTTAATTATGAAATATATTCCTGTTCTGTTTTTGAAGGGTAAATAGTTTTTAAAAGTTCTCCTCTGTTAAAAAAAGCTCTTTATTCAGATAGATTTAACAGTGCAGCAGATGTCCTAAGAACAGAAAGAAAGAAGTAACAAATGGTCTAAAAGTCATTCCTGCCCTGCACTAATGCAGCTATTGAGGAGTTTCTGAGGAAATGATGTTATACCAGAAAATACCAAAACCAAAACTATTGGCAGAAAAAAATTGGCTAGGATGAATTTCCTTTTTGAAAACAAAAGTTGGGGGGAAAGGTTAAGTAATAATTTAAGCATCTCATTTAAGTAGTTTCTAAATCTCAAAGTTTCATTTTTAGAGTAGAAATTACTTCTCAATTTGAAATTTAAATTAATGCCTATTTTAAACAAATTGTGAGGGATCTAAATTCCAACAAATTGTTTTGAAATTATTTTTTATTTAAAGTTTCAGTTGACTTTCTCCACTTGATTTCCAGATGACTGGCTCAGGAAACTGCAGACACTTTACTACTCGCCTTTGTTGCACTGAAGTTAATTGGCTCATTTCAGCAGTAAAGGTAAACACATGCAGGATCAGGGCCTTGTCTAGTATCTGTCATCTCTAGATCACAGCACACTTCACAAACCTCAGTTAATTTAGTTCTCCAGCATTCATGTTTTGTAAGCGAATAGTACTTAACCATCATCACAAAACACTTGCAAACATCAATTAATGTTATTGATGACATGAATTCTCAAACCATACTGTAAGCACAGGCCTGCCATCTACTGAGATATGGGAGATAGTCCTCCATTCTCTACTCTCCAATGCCTGTAGAATGCAAATTAGCATTTGCTTTGCCTAATTGCGATTAAGCTTCTTTCCATCTGCAAATAGAACTGTCACAGAGCATGATACTAGTTACAAGCAATGGGTTAATTGATTTGGAAAAAGAAATAGGTGTTCTCCGCCTCTGAATCACAGAGGCAACGGAGAATCAAGCCCGGAGGAAACATTCTGAAGTGTTTGGTTAACTTCTGTCTTTGCCGCATCTTTGCAGACTTGAGTTCCATTGAGAGTCAGATCCAGACCCATAGGCAGTGGAATCCAACTGGATAGACTTATTTTCGTCCGGTTTTTCAGACTAAAGAGGTGAGGAAAGCCTTTGGGAGAAACGTCCAAACTGATAACCCCAAACTAACCTTCCACCTTCTCTCATTTCAAACTGTACATTTGATACAAAAGCTCAGAATACCATAGCAACAGGCAGGAGATCAGCATTTTTCTATGGAAGTAGACAATGTAGTCCAGTAGATAAACCAAGGTAAGCAAAAGGGATCCTGAATTCTGCTCTTGTCCAACCACTAGCCCTGCTATGTGATCTTGAGCAAGTTGCATCATCTCTCAGTGCCTCTATACAGCAGGA
>NW_005842216.1:1801502-1811353 GCF_000455745.1 Alligator sinensis
TGTATGGATGAAAAGTGCTATGTACAAGCTTAGTAGTAGTCATAGTTTAGCATCACAATGACCTATGTAGGTGGCCACTACAATTAGCATTGCTAAAAAGTGATGTTGTCTTAACCCATTCATCTTTTTCTGACTATGAAGAAATTATTTTACACTGCTTCTGTGCTATAGATGTCTGAGAAGAAAAGCAGTGAACTGAGTTGACCCACAAAAGTCTTCCAAGCCAATAACAGAGCAGATATGTGTAAATTCCTCTGATGTTTTAATAATATAGTGTGACTTAAGGTGAGGGAATCAACCTCCCTAGCAAATTAGTGAAGTGTTTCCTTAGTGACTGTGATTATTTTTTGTATAAACTTTTAGTAGGTGGTTGAATTGCCCTTATTCACATTGGTGAGGAGTTCGGCCTATTCAGATAAGTTAAAGGTTCAAAATCGGACCCTTGCTGTTTTTTCCCAGGCTTACTTTTTCACCGTTGGCTATTTAAAGATTCAATAACCACATTCCAAGTGACAATGAAGATCCAGATTCTTTAGAGTTTCAGTTTTTCAGTTTAGTTTAGTAGTTTTTCTATGTTTTTATTCTCTTGGTTTCATGCATACAGCATTGGATTTAATTTTATAAATAATTTTCAAGCTGTCTTCCCATTGCCAGCTCTCCTGTAAATTCATCCTTCTCTCATAGATTTGATCCAGGATAGACAGTGAGGCCGTGTTCAGATGAGCATGTGCCTGTTGCAGCATCTCAAAGCAGTTTGAGATGCCATGGAAGGCATGCTAGGAACGAAAAAATGTTCCCCACACTGCATATTTGCTGCGCAGGCTCTAAGTTTGATAGCGGGACATCCTGGTATAAAAAAAACCACACACACGGGAAAAAAGCAGTGCAGGGCAAGCTCCTGCAGCATGCCCTGAAGCAACCAGAGGCTGGGTCCTCCAAAGAGATGCTCTACCACCTGGCCAGACCATCTCTATGCCTGCCACATGCCCTGCTGGTCCAGCGCACTGCCTCAGTGTACTCATCAGGTCTGAGTCATTTACTGGTTACATTCAGAGGTGCAACAGAGCAGCTGGACTCACAGGGCAGTGATAACACACTGGGGAAGCAGCAACTTCTGGCTGCCACAACGCTTGATGTGGTTGCAAGGCTTTGGCAGCTGCTGTCCAAAGTTAGCACATGGGGCTGCTGCCCATCTCCCTTCCTTAGTCATGCTACTGGTTATTTTATATCTAGTATACAGAACAGGCACTCCCCACCCATCCATCCGCCTCTTCTGGCCCCTAGTGCCCAATATGCAGAACAGTATCTCCCCTCCCATCCATATCCAGAGGCAACAGGAATGTCCACCTAATCCTCCAGCATCCTGAGTCCTCAAGGTTGTTACTGAGGCCATGTGTAGATGAACTGAGAGGCATGTGCACAACACTTTAAAGTGGCCTAAATGCTTTTGCACCGCTTTAATGGTGTCAGTTTCTGCATGCGTCGGCAGTGTGTTGCGCATTAATTCCAGCCGCTGTAGGAAATTTGGCAGTGTAATGCACCTTAAATGACTTGGAATGCAGCAAACTAAAACTCCTTCAAGGAGTTTCAGTTTTCTGCCCCTACAGCTGCAGAGCAAAGCACCATAATCTGTGCAGCTCCATGGCTCTGCAGGAAACCTGGCAGCAGCCCAGGAAAGTAGGCTTCACCCAAAAAAAGTGGCAGGCCTAATTTTTTTTTTCTTCCCCTCCTGGAGCCTGCCTGCCTGCCTGAGATGCACGGGGGCCCAGTGCTTCCCTCTATGGCTGCAGTGCCCCACAGGACCACCCAAGTCAGGTGCCTGCGGGTGGGTGCCACCTGAGTCGCCACTGCTATGGAGGGAAGCACCAGCCCTCCTCCCCCCAGCCCAGCCTAGCGACTGCTCCGCCTGCCAGCATCTCACCCTCCCCTCCCCGCTGGAGAGGCAGGTAAGTCAGCAGGGTGTGTGCACAACATGGGGGTTTAATCATCCCTAAATTGAAGTGGTGTTTTTTAAAACCCACTGCTTCAATTTAGGGCCCCTGTTTCATCTACACACACCCTCATCAGTTAAACCTTCCCACTGCTTTTGCAATAAAAATCTGCAAGTGCTTACTGGCCTGGATGCTGTCTCTATCTGTGGGGAGGAAGGGAGGGGAGAGGTGGGAAGGAGACGGTCAGGGGGCTTGCTATACAATAATTCATTTTCTCTTCCCAAGAGATGGAAAATGGGGCATTTCTCAAAGTTGGGGGTGAGTTTTATTCACTGACCAACTGCAAACACCCCAGGGGAAAGAACAAGAGCTGAAGCCTAGTGTGAGAACCAAGGGCTGCCAAAGGCTCCAATGTGTATAGTCCCAAGGGAGACTTGTTTGCTGGCAGCCCCTACAGCAGCAGCTCCTGCTAGCTGCCACTATCAGTCTCGGCTGCCACAGCCAGGCCCATGGGCACTCCAGCCCTTCCACCCTGGGTGCACCACTGGGGGCTCTGGATGGAGTGGGTGGGCAGGTGGGGCCTCCATGAAGACCGATGTGGGCTGGACACATTTGACAGGGTGGATGGGATAGGGCTGTGGGCAGGTAGGGAGTAGTGTCATAGGCAGGAGAGGTAGGTAGGGCCAGGGCTGGTGATGCAGCTGGGACTGGGATCACGGGTTGGTGACAGCTTGGGGCCGGGGCCCAACGCAGAGCTGGAATCTTCTCCCTGCATGCAAGGGACGTCAAGGGTCATTGGATCCAACCCCCAGCTCAAATGTTGGAATGTTACTCCTGAATCATCCCTGGCCAATATTTATCCAACCTCTTCTTGAATACCTCCTTGGAAGGAGATTCCACGACTTCCTGGGCAGTGTATCCCACTACCTTGTCATTCTAACAGTGAAAGTGTTTTTTTCTGAGATCTATTCTAAATCTACTTTGCTGCAATATAAAGCCATTACTTCTCATCCTACCTGCTGCAGCAAGGAAAAAAATGTTCTTTTTATGGCAGTCTTACTTGAAGGCTGCTGTCATTTACCCCCTTAGTCACCTTTCCTCCAACTTAAGGTATTCACTAGTTCATGTCTGGAAAATGCCTTGCAACAGGAAATTTCTCAAGAATTCCTAAACATCTCCTTTTGGCAGCCTCCCATTACCCTGCTTTCTGTGTCAGGATGATCCTGATACCTGCAAACATTGACCCTGAAAAGATGGTTGATGAGCCAAAGGAAGGCAAGAACGAAACACAGCAAAATATAAACACTGGGCTTTAGAAAGTCAGACATGAGGAGCCTCAGAGAACTGGTGGGCAGGATCCCAAGTGAAGCAAAGCTAAAACCAAGCATTGTTCTTACAGACTGTTTGACAGCTGCCTTTATCACCTGGAATCAACGTGTAACCAGTCATGCTAAAGAAAGACACTTAATCATTCATATGCATTGTGGGCCTCGGCCATGAAGTGTAAATGTAAACTCAACATAAACCTGGCCAAACCTCAGTCTGGACAAGACAGTTGCAACCCAGTCCTAAAACATACGAGGGCTTCAACAAGCCCTTTTGGATGACAAGATGAAAAAAAAAAAGAAGCCTCTCCTAGTTCCTACCTGTTTTTATTTCTTACAGATTCAACCATGGGCAGATTTAAATACTAAATCCATGTTGGAACGTACCACACTCCTTGAGAAGACAGAAAAAGTCCAAGGTGATCTGAGGGACTGAGATATTCTACATCAGAACAAATTTAGCTTCCTATGGGGATACTTATATATGGAGATTTATGCAGCCATGTAAAAACTTACATGATACACAGCCCCTCATTGGTCAGCAGCCCCCTATGCCTCTGCTGGTCCAGAGCAACCTCCCAGAAAGTCTGTCTGAGGGACTCAGTCCTGCCTTCCCTCTCTGTAGCTGCAGCAGGCTGTGGTTAAGGCGATGGGTCCCATGATGGGCCTCTTCTCCATCACGAAGGGCATCACGATACTGTTTTTGAGAAGCTCCCCTGTCTCCTGCTGCAGTATGAGGGAGGGGTTGACAATCTTCATGTCACTGTGGTGAGATGCCACCTGGAAAACCAGCATTGGCCTCTGTGTGTGTGTGTGTGTGTGTGTGTGTGTGAATTGCCCTAGGAACTTCATAGCTCTTTAGGGCTTTCCTGGTGCAGTTCAAGACCCCTTAATGAATCAGCCTTGCCAATCCTTGGGGGCCTAAATTCACAGCAGCCAGACCTGTAGATAGATCATGGCCGTGTTGGGAATGCCACTTCCATTTTCTGGGAAGTCTGATAAGGAGAGACAAAATTAACTATTGGACCACTCCTTCCAGCTGAGTTTCACTCTGTTTCCTCTGGGCTTGGCCTCTCAAAGCACCACAGAGTAGGGAGGATTGGAGATTGTCTCTTATGGAGTACACGGATTATGGTCAGGGCCTGACAGTTTAAAACATGGAGATTTGGGGATTTCTACAATGGGTTATAGAAGTGGATGGCTACCACCCCACTGCCTGTGAAGCATGTCTCTCCTGGGTGAAACAGGCTGCACCTGTGCAGCCCCCAGAGGGGAAAATCCCACTTCAGCTCTGTGCTCCCTATTCCTGTGTCCCTGGGCCTGTGTGGGCAGATGCTGGCTGGTCCTAAATCTGTGGTCACTTTCAGGGCATGGGCAACTCATGCCACCTGAGTCAGGAGACAGCACATGACCCCCAGCAGCCAGTCAGCGACCAGAGAAGGTGTGTCCCCAAGGCCAATCTTGCCGACTGGGGGGAAGTGGGGCAAGATAGCACCAACCGGGAAGTGGCTTCAGCACTCCCAGAAGTACCAGCGGTGCTTCATCTGGTGCTCCCCACTCCCCAGCTGGCACTCGCAGCGGGGGCACCGGTGCTCCCACCTACCCCCCTGTCCATCACCTAATCAGGGAGTGCTGCCTGTCAGGGGGTGCACCAGCCCACTATGCTTTTTAGGTCCTTCTCCCCAACAAGAAGCTCAAGACCATCTGCTTTGCCCTGTACACCTAGGTAAGGGGAGGTTGTTCCTGTACTGCTCATCCTGAGGCCCATCAGGTCCGAGTCCCATTAGCCAGACAAACCCAGCTGATGGCAGTGCAAAACTCCACTCTGCCTGGCAACCTTGCCCAAGAAGAAGAAAGCAGATGGTGGCCTCCTTGTCTCCCCTCAGTCATGTTCAACTGATGGGGCAGGTCCATGCAAATCCCTTTGTCATAGCAAGTCAGAACCAGAACAATCAAGAACCAGAACTGTTTAAGTCCAGCCAGGAGCAGCCGTGCTGCTAAAGAAAGTTGGAAATCAGGATCCCCTCTTGTTTATGA
The DNA here is from genome assembly GCF_000455745.1 of Alligator sinensis. NCBI lineage: Eukaryota > Metazoa > Chordata > Crocodylia > Alligatoridae > Alligator > Alligator sinensis. Next base: position 1,806,796 of record NW_005842216.1, read on the forward strand.
TCTGGACCTTTGAGTTCTTGGCTCTTGCTGTGATTTCAGCAATGTCTCCTGGGGCTCAGGAAGACTCTGGTTCAACTCATAGAAAGTGGGAACTTAGGATCCATTCCATACTTTCATCTCCATCTGATGGGACTGTGGAGAATCCCTTCCCTTCTTCCCACAGGTGTGTGATAACACACAGCTGCTGAGACCAGAGAACCACTGTCTCGGTCTGCTTGGTAAGGACAAGAGACTCCAAGTGACACAGGGGTTTCCTTTGAACCTCCACGCACTGTGCCAAATCATGGAAGGGGGAATAAGAACAAAGACTGCTAAGGTCACTGAGGTAGTGCTCTTCTCCCCTGCAGCCTGTCCCTCCCCAGACCAATTTATTTCCCTTGTGGGCTCCCAGCTCAAGACTGACAAGGAGGCAAGCCATGTGGCATACCTGTCAATCTTTAGTGGCATCATTGCTGCTGACTGTAAGTATGACCAAAGCAAATGTGTTGACTGCCATCTTGGCTGACCCATCAGGAACTGAGTTAAGTCTGTCCAGGACTAATAACCTGCCCTGCTATAGCTGCACTCAAGAGCCCTGGATGCATAGAGCCAGACCTATGTCCTCTGCTGCTTGGTCACAGAGGGCCAGTAGCACCCTGAGTCCTGCTGGATGACACAGGAATGCTGGGGCCAAATCCTGCTTGGACACCTTTCCGGGGACAAATTCTGGTCAGACACCTTTCTTGGCAGCACTCTGAAGTCAAGAGGTTTAACGAGACCTTTGTTATGGCCCAAGAGACTTTCCCAGGTTCCAAAGTAGAGACAGGAGTTTGCGCAGGTTGCCACAAGCAAGACTTTTGAAATCTGGGTCCATCTTGCTAGGGAGGGTGAGCTCCCAGAAAAAAAGCAATATTGTGCCCTCCTTCTCCTTCCAGTGCCGGAGACACAAAAAATGTGAAGTAGTCAAGGCCACGCAGTGCTCACTTGGTGATCAGAGTACTGAGGTGAGGTGATTTGTGAATAGTGGCTGTGCTAGGGATGGCACATGGACCTGACACACAATTCACACCTGAGGTTCTTGGTTCTCTTGTAGAGAAAACCTTTCCTCCCTATCACCATCTTCAGGGAAGGCAGTGGAGAGAGTCTGCCCCTCTGCTTCCATAGCTGGGGGAGAGCCAGGATCTAGGGAAGTGTTATCAGATTGCCAGTGGGGAGGGGGATCTGCTTTCCCTCAGATGCCAATATGGGACTACTGAGTAGCAGGGACACATTGTTCTCTTGCCTGTGTGAATGGGGCCCTTTTTATAACCCCTAGAAGTAAAATTGGAGGTCTGGGGACCCTCCTCCCTCCCTGCCACCCTGTCCAAGGCGTATATTTTCAAGCAGTCCAGCTTGTCTGGCAGCCAAACGGTAAGAGAAATGGTAGGAGAAATCAAGGGACTTGGTGCTGCTGTCCTAGCAGACTGAAGCCTGCCATTGGCTTGAGCAGGAGCATAGGGTGCCCCAGGGCAGCCAGGCTGAGTCATTAGAACCAGAGTCAGCTCAGTTCCGCTGGTACAGATCTAGGGAGCTCTAAGAGAGAGGAGCTACTCTGCATTTTTTCCAGGGTCTCAGGGAGACCAGACTCTGACCTGGACTATGTACATCTTCTGATGAGGCTGAGATTTACCCCTTCAGGCACCGAGGAATGAGGTAAAACCCTGACCACACAGTCTGTTAGGGAAACTTCCGTGAGAACAGATATGTTCTCTTGTAAGAATAGACTCCCAAGGATGCATCTTGGTGCCCAGGACATAGCTCAGCCCATTGATAGAACCACATTGACACAACACAGAGGATTGAGCTGGCTGGGCCCCTGGAGCAGACAGAGCAGAGTGGGTGTGTGATGCCTGCACATTTGTGTCCACCGGGCTGAATTTGAAAGGTTCTCTTGTAAGGACGAGGGAAGTGAATACTTGTCAGTTTTCACTTCCAGGCCCCAGAAACTCTTTGTGTCCAGCAAGTCATTCTACTATGTTTGAGGTGTTTGTGAATTGGGAACCTGCCCACCAGCTTGGCTTCTCTCTTATCTCAGCTCCAGTGTGCTCTGAGCAGGACATAAAATCAATGGTAACTGTGCAGCATTCAAGCTGGTTGCACAGGAGATAGAGCCTGAGTGTCCAGTCAGTGCCTCTCAACTAGCTTGTGAGCTTGCTGTCTGTTTCTTGTGCAGAAGTCCAAAAACCGTTCCCATCAGGATGCTGAGGAGGAACAGAGCATCCAAGCCACCTGCGTGGAGATCCTGGAAAATCTGGATGTCTCAGTCAGTGTCATGAGCCAAGCAGGTGACCAGTTACTGCCTCTGCATTAGTGACTGACACTTCTCTTCATCCCCTGTGATGGATGAAGCCAGTGAGGGACCCTGTGAGTCAGTGAGGGACTCTGGATTTACCCCAAGGGAACAAATCAGAATCTGTCCCTGAGCCCACTGCAGCCAGGCCATGATTTCTTGTGCACCAAGGTGGATTTGTAATAAGTGGTCAGCCATCTGCAGCCCTTGATGCTATCCCGCTGGGCCTGTGGCTGCAGCAGAGCTGTGTCCCTTTGGGGGAGGCGTGGATGATCCCTTAGGTAGACAGTTGCCTGCAAACCCTGGATTGTGGACTCCATTGCCCAGAAGGCCTTTTCCACTTCCACCCCACCTTGGAAATCTGAAATATATCACAGAAGGAGCTCTCTCTCTCTCTCTCTCTCTCTCTCTCTCTCTCTCTCTCTCTCTCTCTCTCTCACACACACACACACACACACACACACACCCCTTGGCAGCTTGGAAGGACAAATGAATGCTAACACTTTGACAAATGAGCAGCACGCTGAGTCTGCAAGACTTCATTTGGAAGAATTGTGAACTAATTGGAGAATCAAAAATTGTGAACAGGGAATGATAAAAAAAATGCCACCTTAAGACACTGAGGAGAAACACCAAGGACCTTCTTCCATGTTGCTGGCTGGCAGTGGCCTTCATGCTATTTGCAAAGGACAAACGTGATGACCCCAGGAGGGGTGGCAGATGGAACATTATAAATCAGCACTTTAGAGCCACACTGGTATTCGTTTTCTGCCCTTTGAAGAAATATCATATTACTGTGTAAAACTGGACATACCTATAAATCGAAACGTGTGTGTTTTAGCTCAGTGTGTCTGTGTGTGTCTGGGTGTACAGGTATGAAAGTGAGAGAGAGTCTGTCAGTTGGGGGTTTGCACTGCAAGTTTTTCACTGGATGTGGAAGATGTGGGGTTTTGTATGTTTTGCTCTGTTTGTGAAATGCCTATGTGAGCGTGAATATAGGTTTCAGAGAAAATGTAATGCACAGTAAGTATGTGTGCCTTACTATGTATGATGTGAAAGACTTGTATTTCCAGGTGTTGATCTGTGGGTCCATGTTCAATTCTGTCTGTGTTTTTGCATGTATGTATGTGTGAGTGTGTGCCTTAGTGTAGTTCAATGTGTGTGCACACACTCACTCACATGCCCAGTGATCCTGGGCAAGCCGTTCGAGAAAATTATTCTGGCACACATCCAGGAGGGACCAGCAGGGAAATGTATGCTCAGGGGCAACCAGCATGGGTTCATCAGCAGCAGGTCATGTCAGACCAACCTGGTGGCCTTCTACGATCAGGTCACAAAATCGTTGGATGCAGGGGTAGCAGTGGATATAGTCTTCCTGGACTTCCGGAAGGCTTTCGACACTGTCTCTCACCCCGTTCTCATTAGGAAACTGGGGGACTGTGGCGTAGACACCCACACAGTCCAATGGGTCGCCAACTGGCTAGAGAGCCGCACCCAGAGGGTGGTAGTGGATGGGTCCTTCTCGGCCTGCAAGGACGTGGGCAGTGGGGTCCCGCAGGGCTCGGTCCTCAGGCCCGCCCTGTTCAACATCTTCATCAGTGATTTGGATGAGGGGGTGCAAAGCACCCTGTTCAAATTTGCTGATGACACCAAGATGTGGGGGGATGTGGGCACAATAGAAGGGAGCAACAGGCTACAGTCAGACCTTGACAGGTTACAAGGATGGGCGGAGGAGAACAGGATGGGGTTCAACACAAACAAGTGCAAGGTGATGCACCTGGGGAGGAACAACCGGCACCATACCTACAGGCTGGGGAACTCCCCTCTTGTCAGCACGGAGGTGGAAAAGGATCTTGGAGTCATTATTGACTCCAAGATGAACATGGCTCGGCAGTGTGGGGAGGCGGCTAGGAAAGCCAACTGTACCTTGTCGTGCATTCACAGACGCATTTCAAGCAGGACCAAGGAGGTGATCCCCCCCCTCTATGTGGCACTGGTCAGGCCGCAGCTGGAGTACTGCGTCCAGTTCTGGGAGCCGCACTTTAAGAGGGATGTGGACAGCATCAAGAGGGTCCAGAGGAGAGCCACTCGCATGATCATGGGACAGCAGGGCAGGTCCTATGAGGAAAGGTTACAGGACCTGAACCTGTTCAGCCTCCAGAAGAGAAGGCCGAGGGGTGATCTTGTGGCCTGCTATAAACAAGTCAGGGGGGATCAACAGGCACTGGGGGAGTCCCTGTTCCCCCGAGC